>NC_080792.1:91299560-91645810 GCF_028018385.1 Neofelis nebulosa
GTTCACCTCCTCTCAACACAGGATTTTTCCTTCCTTGTCTAGAAACGGAAGGCAGCCGGTCGTGACAGGTAGCGGTAACCGGGGACTGCTTGTCATTTGTTGGTTCTGCGACTCTGACCTGCTTCTTGCCGAGATCCAGCCTGAAAGTGGGAGAGAGGGAGCCTCCGTCCCTAAGGACGTTCTGTGGGGCTTTCTTGCCCGGCTTCCTGATGCGACTGCTCCTGCAGACCCCTTCCCTTTCCTCTGGCTCGGCCTTACGGCCGCTTGCAGAATTTCCAGGTCTTAATTGGTCAACTCGTATACCTTCGTGCTGGCTAGCCAGTTCTAATTATGTGCTGGAATGGAGGGAAGAAAGGAGAACATTTGCGGCCTAATGAGAAATGAGATTGGGCAGATATTCCTAGCTCTGCTTACAGCGTAAATTCAATAACTCAATTTTGGTGCCTTTGTGCTGGAGGGAAAAAAAAGCCATAGGAGTTAGATTCCATTTTGCAGCTGGGCCGGATTGCACAGCTCAAGTCACAGGATCAGAAACAGCATTTCCCTCGCCAAGCAGGCTAATGAAGCCCCTAATAGGATTTACTGACCAGAAGAACCACAGACCAAGAAACAGCAGCCAGGTTCTACTTACTTGCCATTTGTATGTAAATTTCACATATAACGGATGTCGTGTCAGAAATTTTATTGCAGTTGGAACAGAATATGGTGTGCTATTTGAACTCACATACAAAAAAAAAAAGACAGCCTGTGTGTATATGTGCACGTGAAAACTCCCGCTCACTCTTGATTTCTGTAAGAAATTCAGTCTCTGATCCTGATTCTGTGATCACAGTGGTTGAGCTTGGCTAAAAATACAGCCATCGCCGAGAGGTTGGGATGTGGGGAATGAACTTTGAGTGGAGCGAAAACGGCCAAGTCTTGCCTTATTAATAGCTCTTGGAATGTGATGCCAATGTGTACTTTACCAGTGACGCCTCCAATGACTGTAAAAAGTGCTCTGTGCCCATTCCTTCACTGGTTTATTTGTTTTTCGGGTGTGGAGTTTGGTGAGTGCTTTATGGATTTTGGATACTAGCCCTTTTGTCTCATATGTCATTTGCAAATATCTTTTCCCAGTCTGTCGGTTGCCTTTTAGTTTTGTTGATTGTTTCCTTTGCAGTGCAGAAGCTTTTTATCTTCATGAGGTCCCAATAGTTCATTTTTGCTTTTAATTCCCTTGCCTTTGGGGATGTGTCAAGTAAGAAATTGCTGTGGCTGAGGTCAGAGAGGTTTTTTCCTGCTTTCTCCTCTAGGGTTTTGATGGTTTCCTGTCTCACATTCAGGTCCTTTATCCATTTTGAGTTTATTTTTGTGAATGGTGTGAGAAAGTGGTCTAGTTTCAACCTTCTGCATGTTGCTGTCCAGTTCTCCCAGCACCATTTGTTAAAGAGACTGTCTTTTTTCCACTGGATACTCTTTCCTGCTTTGTCAAAGATTAGTTGGCCACACTTTTGTGGGTCCAATTCTGGAGTCTCTATTCCGTTGGTCTATGTGTCTGGTTTTGTGCCAATACCATGCTGTCTTGATGATTACAGCTCGCAAACTGGTACAGCCATTCTGGAAAACAGTGTGGAGGTTCCTCAAAAAATTAAAAATCGACCTACCCTATGACCCAGCAATAGCACTGCTAGGAATTTACCCAAGGGATACAGGAGTGCTGATGCATAGGGGCACCTGTACCCCAATGTTTATAGCAGCACTCTCCACAGTAGCCAAATTATGGAAAGAGCCTAAATGTCCATCAACTGATGAATGGATAAAGAAATTGTGGTTTATATACACAATGGAGAACTACGTGGCAATGAGAAAGAATGAAATCTGGCCCTTTGTAGCAACGTGGATGGAACTGGAGAGGGTTATGCTAAGTGAAATAAGCCACACAGAGAAAGACGGATACCATATGGTTTCACTCTTATGTGGATCCTGAGAAACTTAACAGAAACCCATGGGGGAGGGGAAGGAAAAAAAAAAAAAGAGGTTAGAGAGGGAGGGAGCCAAAACATAACAGACTCTTAAAAACTGAGAACAAACGGAAGGTTGATGGGGGTCGGAGGGAGGGGAGAGTGGGTGATGGGCATGGAGGAGGGCACCTGTTGGGATGAGCACTGGGTGTTGTGTGGAAACCAGTTTGACAATAAATTTCATATTAAAAAAAAAAAAAGTGCTCCGTGTGACTGAAGGGCGGATATTTTTGGAGTTAAATATAGCTAGTCGTAGATTAGAGAAACATTGTTCTTTGACTTTTTTTTTTTTAATGCTAAAGAAAACGAACAGACGTGAGGAAATCAAAAGATCCAGATTCAAATACATGGATGGCGATTGGTTACGTAATTACTTGCGTAATTAACATCAGGGAATAAAGGAGCCGCAGGTGGCTGCTTTAAAAACTATACATCACTCGCTGTACCTCATGGTTAGTAGGTTTTGCTTGTTGTGGGTGAACTACTCGTAGTCCTGTTGGAGGCAGAGGAAGGGAGATCCCGCCTTTCAGTGAGACCAGCATATAAATTAAAGCGCCTTCTTTGTAACTGTGTGTTTTTCAACTCTTCTCTCTCTACCAGTTATCAGATTGTGGATTGCCTTAGAATCAGTTTCAGTGGTACCGAGTGCGAGAGATATCGGATCTCCTTTTTAATTTCAGGTGATTAAACCTCGGGGCGTTGAGATATCTTAACCCAACACATACTGCTGTCTGTTAGAGGTGCTTTCACTGCAAGTAATAGGAAACTCAGGTAACTTAACCCCCTTGAGATAGTGCTTTGTTTCGCTTACTCAGCAAGATGTCCGGATCTAGGCAGCTGCTGGCATCAGTTTGGGTTTTCAAAAATAGTAGGCCCCCGTACCATATGATCGTCCCTGACTTTCCCTCGTGGTCACAGCGTGGCTGCCTAATGCCAAGCATCACAGCCGTGTTCAAGGCAGGAAGTAGGGTGGAAGGTGCTGAACCCAGCGATGCTGGTCTCTTTTATCAGGACAGTCAAGCGGTTCCAGAAGCCCCCAGCTAATACCTGGTTGTGTCTCACTGGTCAGGCACCTGGAGAAGTGAGCATTTACTTTCCCAACAGCCTGTGGGACTCACTCCCTGGATAATCAAATAAACTCTTACTGGCAGTATAGCTCCAGTTGCCAAGGGCTTACAGTAACGATCAAGATAAACATCCTTAATGTTAGAGGAATTACGGAGTTTTGAGGGGAGGGGTGTTAAATAACCAATTAAGTGATTAAGTATTGAAGTCCAGTTTGCTATTAAATGCACACCGACACGAAAGAGGTAGGCCAGAGCTCTGTGGACACATGGGAGTCCATGCTTCTTGGAGTCTAACCCCTGAGCTGGGTCTGAAAGGATGGACACCAGTACACTGAGTGAAGAGAAGGAAATGACTGTTTTCGGAAGGACAGTGTGGACAGACAGAGCTGTGTGGCCAACCAGCGCCGAGGTCAAAGCGCAGGCAAGGAGGGGACTCCGTTCCCATAGGGCAGGATGTCGGTGTCATTTCCGAACACCCTCCAGAGCCGCTGCTGCCTGCTGGGAAGGGCCATCCTCCGTCCACGCCGGCATGGTCGCTTTGGGGCACGCGAGTCACCTTTGCTGCCTTCTGTCTTCTGCAGTTGGTAACTGCGAGCGTTTGCTGTACAAATGATTGAGTCCTGCTGCGTCTTCATTGTTTGTACTTTGCTTGGACCCCAGGAATTCTCCGCTCCCCCTTGAGCTTGTCTCAGGAAATCTTGGCTCAGTGTCACCGAGTCACTCTGCTATCGTTCCCCCCCCCCACCCCCAAGTTGGCAGCAGTCTGCCCACGAAGGCATCGAAGATGTCGACGTGACTGGTGACGGTGGCTGTCGCTCCTTCCCGTGAGACTAGCTTATTGGCTAGTCATAATCATGAATTTAGGAGTAGCAGTAAAAATCAGCGATGTGAATGTTGTTTCAGGATCAGGGCAAGACGTGAGCAGCCCGGGCTCTGAGCTCCCCTGTGCGTCTGTTCCCAGTGGCAGGAGCCTCCAGCTACTTGGAATCGTCCTCAGGAAGTGAGCTTTAAAAAACCTCGCACTGCTTTTCATTCAGCTTCAGTCCATTCAGCTCAGGTCTTGATCTCGCGGTCTGTGGGTTCGAGCCCCACGTCGGGCTCTGGGCTGACGGCTCGGAGCCTGGAGCCTGCTTCCGATTCTGTGTCTCCCTCTCTCTCTGCCCCTCCCCAGCTCATGCTCTGTCTGTCTCTCTCTTAAAAATAAATAAACATAAACAAATTCTAAATAAATAACAAAAGAAAGAAAACCTTACGCCGAGCAGGGGTGGGCCGTGTCTGGTTCCTCCTGAGGACTGTGTGCCCCCTCCTGCCCTCCTCCCAGTGTGGCCAGGACTGCTCACTTCCTCCCTTCCTCCTGGGTCCCCTGGGCTTCCCCAGCCCCCTCCACCTCGTGGGGACCCCTCCCCACGTCCAGGTCCCATCCACACCTGCCCGGACACATCTGCCCCATTTCCATCGCTCGCGGTCCCCGCAGCAGACAGCACCCTGGTTCCCAGCATGTCCGTGAAACAGAGAAGTAACACGCGCTTGGCAAAATGCACGTTAGAGCTCCTTCTGGGTGTGGTAAAAGCACCTTAGTTTTCAAAGGCAAAGCCATTCACTGCTCCCCTCCCCGTATCTCCCGGAGGAAAGGGGACATGTGAGGATCGCCTTTCACCAGTGACCAGCTCTCCTCTGATCGTACCTTTTTAGGAACAAAATGATTTTATGGATACGTCCAATTAGCATAAGGAAGACAGTCGCTGGAGTAAAAACAACAGCGTGAGGACCTGTGGGAAGCCCCAGGGGAAATAGAAAGTAGCAGCACGTCCACAGCCCCTTTTAAGCCTCACCCATGGGGGCCATCACCCCAACACCCAGACGCAGGCGATCACCCGGGCGCTCGTGCAGCAGGAGCCCGTATGTATGTGGTGATGAACGAGTGTGCACTTGGGAAGCGGTGACTGTCTGCTGACTGGGTAACACGTGGCTCCATCACTGGCTTCCGGATTGTTCCATTACCGGGCTGCACTGCTGCGGGAGGCTTTGATTCTCTGTGCCTTTTTATCCAGGAATGACCTAATTCTATTTAAGGTGGCGAAAGTTACTTGAGCTCATGGTTGCCATAAAGATTTCGACAACATTTTTCAAATTGGTTATTATTGTGCTCATGCTTTTCAGTGCAGATTTGAAGACTGCAATGGAGAAAATAGAAATGATTCATGAGGCAAGTGCGAGACATGCATTTTATGTGCAAGGCCAGCGTGGCTCCCGCTAGGCAGCAGTCCTTTGATTTTTAAATGCTTATTTATTTTTGAGAGACAGAGACAGAGCACAAGCACAAGGGGGGCAGAGAGACAGGGAGACACAGAATGTGAAGCAGGCTGTGGGCTCCGAGCTGTCGGCACAGAGCCCGACGTGGGGCTTGAACCCACGAGCTGTGAGATCATGACCTGAGCCAGAAGTCGGACACTTAACTGACTGAGCCACCCAGGTCCCCTCGATTATAAATCTTTTAAAAAAATTTTTTTTAACATTTATTCATTTTTTGATACAGCGCAAGTGGGGGAGGGGCAGAGAGAGAGGGAGACACAGAATCCGAAGCAGGCTCCAGGCTTCCAGCTGTCAGCACAGAGCCCGACGCGGGGCTCGAACCCACGAACCGTGAGATCACGACCTGAGCCGAAGTTGGACACCTAACTGGTTGAGCCGCCAGGCGCCCCTCTGTCCACCCGTCCTAATGAGCACGTATCTTCCAGGGCTGCAGAAGTGGTCCGGCCAATGTGCATCTCTGGACCAGGCCCTCCCCTCTCAGCGCCCTCTGTTTGGGGTACAGTGCTGGTCGCATATACTTTGCTGCCGTCTCTGTTCTCCGTTCTCTCTGCCACAAACACCTTTAAATCCACAGTGCTGGAAAGAAAGCCATTGTGGGAACGAGTGAGTGAGTGAATGAAGAATCGCACGGTGGGGGGGGGGGGGGCTTGCCTTCACCCCTGCTGGGACACAGGGGTGATGCCTTCCTGGAAGCCCAGATGAGCCAGACTTCGTCCGGAACTGGCTCCTGCCTCTTCCTCAAGGGTTCCTCCATGGGAAAAAGTTGGGCGAGCAGACTGGTGGTGCCCATTCCAAGATCCCCGTCCGTCACAGCCGTTGGGAGAGACTCTCAGTTGGCCAGCTCACTTCAACCGCAGGGCGTCTGGAAATCGCTGTCCTGGGTCACGTTCAAACCTCAAGCGAAAAATACGGGGGACAGAGCCTGTAGTTCTGTCGTTTGCTTTCAGCTCCGTGAGGGAGAGCATCTGATTCACCGTGGCTGACGCAACGTGGGTTGTTCTCTCTTACTGTAGGACGTCCAGAGGTAGGTGGTTCCACTGGTGGTGGGGGAGGGGGGATTCTGCAGCAAAATCATGACATCCAGAGGCTTCCCTGGGTCTTCCCATTCAACCACGTCAGGGAACCGACTCCCTCACGATCCCGGTGTGACCGCAGAGCCCCCATACATCACTGGGACACACAGCTCTAGCAGCAGGAGGGGACGTCGTGCTCACACATCTTGTTTCGACCGTGGAGGAAGACCTTTCCCCCAGCATGAAAATTACCCTGAACCACACCCCCCCTCCCCCACCAAGGTGCTCTTCGGTTATCTTACGTCATAATTTGTTGCCTCAGCGGCAATGTTGTGATCGACATCTCTGTATTCCTGCACAGAATAAATACTTGTAAAATGAAAAAAAAATCCGTATTTTGTTGGACCACATGACTGAGTGAGCTGTGATGTTTTTTTAAAAAAAGAGAGAACAGCACGAATCGTGGTCCTTTTGGCTCTTGAGGACGGATGCTTCCTTTTCCGTGAATGGGATCAAGGGTTACGGGAGGAAATCGGCAAACGGGAGCCATCGGTATGAGACACGCTTACGTGTCGGTGTCCTGGGCCTACCAGGTGGCACGGACAGGGGCTTGCTCTTTGACTGATTCCCGTCTGTGTCACCGGGAAGCAGTTCTCAGAGGGAGCGAGCTACATCTGCGTGGCCAGAAGCCACCCCGCGGAGCCTGCCTCCACCTCCCCGCTGGACCGGGCGCGAGAGTGAACAGCTCAGTGATCCTTTCCGGAAAGCGGAGCTCGGGCATCTCTCGGGCTCGGGAGAACAGCAGAGCCCTGAGATACGTTTGTTCAAAGCTCCCACCCACTTTGTCCTGTTAAACTCGCGGATACCGAGTTTAACCTGAAGGCTGAGAGCGTGCAGGCCGTGTGAAGCCTTGGGAGCCGGGAGAGGGACGGCAGGAGCTCGGGGCCTAGGTGTTCCCTGGGGCCTGCCCCGTGAGGTGGCCGTCCACACGGACAGTGTCAAGGCCACCTGACTCCTGAGTTCCCGTGAAGGCCGAGTGACCAGTCCGGGGAGGCCAGTCCGCGGGACGCGTGAGGCTCCCCCGGAATCCTGGTGTTATTTTCTGCAGCATGAGGGCTCTCTCCTCACCTTCTGTCCTTTCTCCCGCCGACCAGATGCAGAGGCCTTGTGCACAGGTCTCCCGCTCCCCCTGAACCTCCAGGCCTCCACATAGCCCGGATCGGCTCACCGGGAGAGGGGCAGCCTCGTTCCTCCGCCTGGGGGCTGTCTCTGCACCGCCCGGAGTGCGGTGTGCCCGGTCCCGACCTCTGGCAGAGAGGGGGCGCAGAGGAGTCCCCTGCTACGCGCACTGAGCACACACAAGGTCACCTTGAAGCACTTGTGGAAAAGAGGGAGGCTGAAATCATAATTTAAATACAATCCTGCCTGTGTTCCACTCCAGAGGCACCTGCTGCGGGGCGTGGGGGGTGGCGGTAGGGTGAAGCCATTCTTCTGGGTTCGTCTCCGTTTGCTCGGGAAGCTCAGGGCCCAGGCATCCCCCTCACGTGAGGCTATGTATTAGGTGCCTTATGTCTGGCTTAAGGGATCTTCAAAGGTGCTTTTTAATAATGGCTTTTTTTTTTTTTTTTTTTTTTTTTTTTTTTTACCTTGTGCATACTGAGCCCTAAACTCTCCTGTAAGATTCAACTCCATTCACCCTTGGTAAGGCTCTCTAAGAATTTAATATATTTTTAAGACTTCAGGAGGTGATGCCGTTTCACGGAAGCTGATGCGTATGCGTTTCCAGCAACGGGTCGATAGGAAACTTGGCAAGGATTCGTGGAGATAGGGACACGCCATGCATCCAGTCTTGAACGGGTGCTATCCTTGGAGAGCCAGGGAGGCAAACAAAACCATCCACTGCTAAGACACAAAGCAAAATGGGAGGCCAACAGAGAAAAACTAAAAACAAAAAAGATAGCTCCTTCCAACCCTGCTGTGGGTTCAACGGCGTGTCCTGCATCATCTTGCAAGCAAAAGGCCTTCTCCTCGCCCCAAATTTTGTTTTCATTTTATTTTTTAAATTATGAATTAACTTCACGTGCACTTAAATATGCAGAAGTTATCGTGCACCTGTCCGTTTATCTCACATCCGGCTTTGTTACAGATTAACGTTCTGCCATTATGGCTTTGGAAAAATTTTTGAGCGGGGGTGGGGGGGCAGGGGGGGACATCACAGACATGGTGGACCTTTCACTCCCTTCCTGGAAGGAGCTGAGCCCCCCGTGGCTGTGTGAAGGGCCTTTCTGGACACCCGTTGGGGGATTATGCAGAGTTTTCAGACCCTCTGGTTTTCGATTCCTGCCCTGTAGTCTGAGAGCTGGGGGAGGGGGTTGCTCTAGGATAGGTCCCTCCTTCTCAGCTCTGACTGGTGGGGGGGCGGGGAGGGGGCTCCGTGCTGGGGTGAGCTCCTCCCAGGCCCCCCTCTCCCCCAGCACTTCCCTGGCTCCCCTACCTTCCCTCCGGCCTCTGGAAGGTCTCAGGCTGTGAGGGACCTGTCCACATGCAATCCTGTCCCAGCTGCTCCCGAAGGGACTCCTTGTGTAGCACTGCCACCTGGTGGCCCTGTGGTTTACTTGTCAGCCCCAGGTCCCTGGAACTTGCCGCCTGGACGGATGCTGAGTTACAGAGCTAGCACACGAACCCGGCCAGACCGGCCTTCCGGGGAGGGTTTATTCTTTGTCCATCAACCTCCACCTCTGTTCGTTTCGTGCCCACGGGAGGCTGGTGAAGACCTAAGGGGGCTCCATGCACTGACCCTCGGACATTGCAGGGGGGTGGCGTGCAGGGTACCAGCCCCCTGCACAGTCAACAATTTGAGTACAGCCTTGGACTTTGCAGAAACTGAACTACTTCTGGGCTGCTGTTGACGGGAAGCCTTCCCGGTAACAGCAGCCGTGGATGAACACATATTTCTTTTTTTTTTTAATTTTTTTTTTTCAACGTTTTTTATTTATTTTTGGGACAGAGAGAGACAGAGCATGAACGGGGGAGGGGCAGAGAGAGAGGGAGACACAGAATCGGAAACAGGCTCCAGGCTCCGAGCCATCAGCCCAGAGCCTGACGCGGGGCTCGAACCCACGGACCGCGAGATCGTGACCTGGCTGAAGTCGGACGCTTAACCGACTGCGCCACCCAGGCGCCCCGGATGAACACATATTTCGTACGCTGTGTGTAGCAGGTGGTGCACCCTTCCGATAAAGCAAGCCAGGGGAAGTTGAGAAATTTATAAGGGGAGAACATGCGTTTACAGCACAGTAGCGTGTTTATGGAGAAAGCCCCGCAGTAAGTGGATCCGTGCGGTTCAAAGCCGTGCCGTTCGGGGGGGTCAGCTGTACCTCCTTCGCACGTGACCGTGCAGTGCAGCAGCGTTAGCTGGAGGACGTGTGTAAAGCTGGGGCACGATGATGAGCCTGCAGTTGAGACAGACCAAGCTTTCTCCTGCACACGGCACACCATCGGCACGGTTCTCAGCTCCGATCTCTCCGGAGCTCGTAGGAGAGCAGACACTCGTAGCTTCCGCTTGTCATCGTGTGTGCCCTTCCTGCGTCTTACTGGCCGAGAGCTGACCTGCAAAATTGACTGACCACCTGTTGTTTTCTCTTATTAAATCAATCCGCCCCCCCCACCCCCCCGCCGAGTATAACACAGCTCGTTGTTGGACAGGACTCAACCACGCCTCCGTGTCCACACCTCTCAGCCCGCAGCCCTGACTTATTGGGGGGATAGCAGCTGCCAGGTGGCCACAGAGCTTCTGGGGGGCCCTGCTTTTGCTCGGTTATCATTGGCCCCGGGTTTGAAGGACACTCCTCCCTTTGGGGTCAATCTACAGGCTGCTCGGCCCAAGTTATTCACTACAATTAATACAGTCCAGTCTTGCTGTCTCACTGGCGACGTTGTCATGGTTCCAGGCTGATGTTGTGACTTTCTTGTAAATGCCACAGACAGCGTACTTCCCAGAGCAGGGACTATTCCTTCCGTCTAACCCAGAGCCTGGCGCTCTTGGGATGCTCGGCGGCCACTGCTGAATCAACAACACTCTGTGTTTAAGAAACCAGTGCAGTCTCGGTATCTATCAGTCGTCCTTCGTGCCTTATGGCCTGCAGCACACTGGGTAATTTTGCTTTTGCTCTAATATCTCCTTGTATAAAGCAGTCAGTTGCCTTGAGCGTGGCTCAGAATATATTTCTCGTTAAATTGAGTTCCAGACAAGTCTGCAAGGGTATTCGCCTGATGTTCCAAAGGAGCAGTGAGCCTCAAGGGCATAGTGTAATTATTCATTTGCTAAATAACACAGACACACAATGGCTTAATTACAGTATTTTGCTGTGAAAAAGAATTGTAGTGATTTCCACATCAGAGTATCTCATTAATGAGATTTGCTAACTGTTATTGGCAATATTCGGAAATGCCCTTTTATTTTAAATCATTTTCTAAATTGCTAATGTCGTTTGTGGGAGAGGAGAGCTCCTCATACCTCTTGTGGAGGTGAAATGTTAGCGATTCAGAAAATCCTCAATGTTAATTTCTTCCCAGGTGGCAAGACTTGATGGTGTGAAAAAAAAATGCATTTTTGACATCTCTCTATGTCTCCACATCATCAGTATTCAGGTTATTACAAGCATCAAGAATTCAAATGTAAAAAAAAAAAAATCCAAAGATGAGGGTTATTTCCCCAAGAGTCCACACGTTCCAGAACATTAACTGTCAATGTCATAACTCTGGGTCCCAGCCCTGCCACTAGTGACCTTTGTGGCCAGGTTAAGACACTTATCATTCGTGGGCCCCCATCTCCTCATCCGTGACATAAACCGGTTTGTTCACTGATTGAACAGATCTGTCTGGGTGGTCCGGGCTCTCTTCTCAGCACTGGGAGTTCAGCAGCAAAACGGGGCTAGAGGAGGCCCCTGATCTACAGGAGGTTCCCTCCTAGTAGGAAAAAACAGACCATATGCCTAAGATAGCTCAAGCTGCTTATATATATCTTATTAATATATATATATTAATTATATATAATATATATAATATATAATTAATATAAATATTAATATAAAATTTATATATTTTATATATTATATATAAATATATAAATATATATTATATTATATATAAGTATATATATACTTATATAATATAAAATATATATTTTTATATAAATATTTAAATACTTATATATAAATATATAAGTGTGTGCGTATATATATATATACACACACACACACACACACACACTCATGCAAATGAGTTTGGGTGATTTGGTTGAGAAATACTTGGGAGCTCCCACTACAGGAAGGATGGCCAGGGGAAGCTTCCTGAGCATGCCGACATATTAACAGACACTTGAATAAGAAGGGAGTCAGCTTTAGACATTTTGGAAGAAGAACATTCCAGAAGCAGGGAGTAATGAGTACAGAACCTGGGATAAAAGTTCATTGATCTCTTACAGGGACATCAAGCAATTGAATTCAATGATTTCTACATGGGGCACTTGAAAATAGTGTCTCATATTTTCCCCACGCTGGGCAGTGATAGCCCAAATTATCCATTTTCATGGGTTTCATTTTCTTGTCCTTACCTGGCCTTAGTTTTCCTCCCAAGTGCTTCATCCCTAAGTAGGCATGTGTGTGAGTGCACGCCCAGGAGCGTGTGCGAGTGTACAGGTATTTTTAAGCCCCGTTTCTTGGACTGCATTTCCATCCTTCCTTATCTGACCACACACACCCCACCCCTCTCAGTTACCCAGCGTGACCAGCCACTGGACAATAGAACAAGAAAATTCTTCCGGTCGAGCCTTCTTAAAGATCCTTGTGTGTTGTTTCTCCTTATAATTAGAGATTGCCAAAAAAATGGGTGGAACTTGAAGGATATCATTTACCTATTATTTTTTTGTCAGTCCGGAATATGAAAAGTGCAGAACTTAGATTCTGGTCCCCATCGTTTCAGACCCTGTCGCCAACCGAGGGGCTCTTTCATGAAACGGTGCCGGCGCCTTGGCGGCCCGCGGTGGTTCAGTCCGCGGATTCACGCACGCCTGTATTTGCCTGGTCTTTGGAAGAATGTGGGAGGGGGTGTGGAGCGTTGTGTGGAGGGGCTGTCCCCTCTCATCTCGGCCGTCCCAAGTTCCATGACCGTCTAGCTGCTCACACTGTTCCTTCCTCATGGCGTTGGTCACCGCCACACGTTGTGGATACCGGGGTGTAGGTCTCACTGCAAAGAAGACAGTGTCCGTAAGAGCGGCCACCGCTGTCTTCAAGGCCGTGTCTCCACGGTGTGGAGCCCAAGCCAGCTGTTGGACAAATGGGTCTCGTCATCCTACCCTGCGACATCTCACTGTGATGTGGCTAGGAGGTTATGCGGGAACGTGTGAACCGGGAAGAGAATTCAGAACCATAATTTCAAGTGGCGCCCCATACGTAATTGACATTCTGCTTTTTTTATTCTGCTTTGTTTTGTAGCTTTATTGAGCTATAGTTGACATGTAATATTGTGTAAGTTTAAGGTATAAACCATAGCGATTTTATTTATTTTTTTTTATTTTTTTATTTTTTCAACATTTTTAATTTATTTTTGGGACAGAGAGAGACAGAGCATGAACGGGGGAGGGGCAGAGAGAGAGGGAGACACAGAATCGGAAACAGGCTCCAGGCTCCGAGCCATCGGCCCAGAGCCCGACGCGGGGCTCGAACACACGGACCGCGAGATCGTGACCTGGCTGAAGTCGGACGCTTAACCGACTGCGCCACCCAGGCGCCCCAACCATAGCGATTTTATATACGTACATACAGTAGACCCTTCCCCCCTCCCCCCATCTGCAGTTTTACTTCCCACAGTGTCGGTCGCCTGGGGTCGACCGTGGTCTGGAAGCTGATGATCTCCTTCTGATGCATCAAGGGGTCAGTGGCCGCCTAGCGCTATGTCACATGCCGGCATCATTCACCTTGCTGCTTGTCGCATGGGCATTTGGTCATCCACACCGTCATTGTAGGAAGAAGGGTGAGTGCAGAATAATAAGATATTTCGAGCAAGAGAGAGAGAACATGCACATGACTTCTATTACAGTATATTGTTATAATTGTCCTACCTCATTATTAGTTACTATTCCTGAATCTCCTACTGTGCCTGATTTATAAGCTAACCCTTATCGCACATCTGTATGCGTAGGAAAAACCATAGTACCTGTAGAGTTCGGTTCCCCTTGTGTTCAGGCATCTGCTGGGGGTCTGGGAACAGACCCCGCACAGGTAAAGTGGGGGGGGGGCACCGTATGGCAAAATGATTACCGCGGTGAGGTTAACACATCCATCACCTTCATCGTTACAATGTGTGTGTGTGTGTGTGTGTGTGTGTGTGTGTGCGCGCTGAAAACTGTTAAAATCTACTCTCTCAGCAGCTTTCAAATACCTAAGAAAGTGTTGTGAGCTGGTCACCATGCTGAATGGTCACACCCCCAGCATGCATTCATTACCCCTGTAACTGGAAGGTGCCCTCTGATCGCATTCACCCACCCCTCCACCGCCTCTGGGGACCCCCCAGTTTACTCCCTGTTTCTGTGGCTTTGTTTGTTTAGAGCCCACGAGTGAGGGCAATTATTCACCCGCCAGAGAGTCGAGGTCCTGCCGTTTGACGCCTCTTGGGTGAAATCTGCCTTGTTCCTCTTCCTTGTCGCTGGCCTCGCCGGGGAAGTCAAGTCAGGCGTGCAGACGGGAGACAGGAGCCTCACTGAACTGCGTGGAAACTACTGCCTACACTTAATAAAGTCACATCTCTGATAAATGGGTGTATTAACAACTTCCATAAACATGAATGAGTTTAATTGCTTCAGCTTAAAAGGGGACAATTTAAGGGACTATGATCTAATACATCTGCACTGATTTATTTCTGTTTTGTGAATTAGGAGCAGAAAGCAAGTAGCGAGATAAACCCTCGGCAGACGAATAAATGAGAACCGGGTTTTTATTTTTATTTATTTTTATTTTTTTATTTTTTCAATATATGAAGTTTATTGTCAAACTGGTTTCCATACAACACCCAGTGCTCATCCCAAAAGGTGCCCTCCTCAATACCCATCACCCACCCTGCCCTCCCTCCCACCCCCCCTCAACCCTCAGTTTGTTCTCAGTTTTTAAGAGTCTCTTATGCTTTGGCTCTCTCCCACTCTAACCTCTTTTTTTTTTTTTCCTTCCCCTCCCCCCATGGGTTTCTGTTACGTTTCTCAGGATCCACATAAGAGTGAAAACATATGGTATCTGTCTTTCTCTGTATGGCTTATTTCACTTGGCATCACACTCTCCAGTTCCATCCACGTTGCTACAAAGGGCCATATTTCATTCTTTCTCATTGCCACGTAGTTCTCCATTGTGTATATAAACCACAATTTCTTTATCCGTTCATCAGTTGATGGACATTTAGGCTCTTTCCATAATTTGGCTACTGTGGAGAGTGCTGCTATAAACATTGGGGTACAAGTGCCCCTATGCATCAGTACTCCTGTCTCCCTTGGGTAAATACCTAGCAGTGCTATTGCTGGGTCATAGGGTAGGTCTATTTTTAATTTTTTGAGGAACCTCCACACTGTTTTCCAGAGCGGCTGCACCAATTTGCATTCCCACCAACAGTGCAAGAGGGTTCCAATGAGAACCGGGTTTTTAAAACAAAGTTGAGGGGCGCCTGGGTGGCTTGGTCGGTTGAGCGTCCAACTTCGGCTCAGGTCATGATCTCACGGTCCGTGAGTTCGAGCCCCGCGTCGGGCTCTGTGCTGACAGCTCGGAGCCTGGAGCCTGTTTCAGATTCTGTGTCTCCCTCTCTCTGACCCTCCCCTGTTCATGCCCTGTCTCTCTCTGTCTCAAAAATAAATAAATGTTAAAAAAAAATTAAAAACCCCAGAAAGTTGATATCATTAGAACGCGATTAACTTTTTCTCCTACTCCAGCATCATGGACCAAGCAAGCCCCGGGGGACCTGTCCTTCAAAATAAGTAAATTTCTGGCTGAGGAATGACATGATTTAATCATTTTGTTAAGTTGAAGTGCGTCACTGTGACTATTTGGAGGCTGGTTCCTGGTTTTTGTTGTTGTTGTTTGTTTTGTTTTCCTCCCCGTAATTTTGGGAGCTTCAGAGCACGCACACGGGGCTCGCTGTGTGTCGATCAGGTGCCTCTTGCACATGGAGTTTTTTGATCAGCCCAACACTGTGACAAGGTGGGGAGTAGTATTACCCCCATTTACAGGTAGGGAGACCGAGGCGCAGAAAGTTGAAGTTAACTGACCGCCCTGGGGGTCTTTGGTGCATCCTTCTCGAAGGAGGTTCTTCCTAAAAAGAGCTTTTCATATTTGCTCATCTCGCTTGTCCCAGAGGGAAGCTCCGTAAGAGTGCTCGTGACCGGGCGAGGGGACCGCACCAGTTTCAGGGGCCCCAGGAATGTCTCCAGGATTCTGGCTCTCTGCGGCCCTCTGGGCTGGCTTCCCTTAAAGGCGGTTTCTCCGTGTCTGGAAAGACACAGCCACCAGCACCTGTGGGGTATTTATCCTCCTCCAGCTTAGCATCCAGGAGAGAGAATATACCAGAAATCCTAGTAACTAACCCCTTGGCCAGCGTTTAGGTCACGCTTGCTCCTGGGCTCACGTGTGTGCAGGGGTCCCCAGTGCTGACCACCCCAGCCAAATTCAGAATCCTTATAGCTGTTCATAGTCATGTAGGATTTTCTCTCTTCTCACATAACGTCCCTCATTGTAGAGGTGCACAGATGCCTCCTTATAGCCGAGTGAGTGCTGGTCCCTAACGGATAGTAGTTTATGCCAATATTTAAGAACCTTCCACTCGGTGCTGTCCGCCCTTCACAACACCTCGGGGCACAGTGTCACCTGCCATTTAGAGGCTCTCGTGAGGGGGACGCATGGATGTGTCAATGCCCTCTTCTGCCGTAAGACGTCACTACCAACTTAGAGGCTTAAAGCAACACGCATTTACTACCGTGCGATTTTGGAGGACGGGCTCTAATAGGGGTCTCGTTGGCCTAAACGCAAGGTGTTAGCACGGCTGTGTCCTTCCGGAGGCTCTGGGAGGGGGGCGCATTTCTCTGCCCTTCCGTCCTCCAGAAGGAGGACGCCCACATTCTCCCAACTTCTTCATCTTCAAAGCTGGCGTCTTGGGTCGTGGGTCTAGCCCTTGTCAAACTGCATCACTGTGACTTCACTTCTGTCTCCCCCACATTCAAGGACCTTAGGACGACATTGGGATCACCTGGGTGATCCAGGGTCATCTCCCCACCTCAAGGTCATCTGATTGGTAACCTTAATTCCATCTGCAACCTTCCTTCCGTTTTGCCATGTCACCTGTCACGTCCATAGCTCCGGGGACCGCGGCAGGGACCTTTTAGGTGTTGTTCTGCTGTCCAGAGCGGGACAGGGGTTCCCTCTCCACGAGAAGCCACGGGAAAACATCACGACCTGCACGAGGCCACGCGAGTCGGGACTGAATCTCACCAACGCTGCTGTCCCTGTTTTGTCTCTGCTGTATTTTTCCTTCGAGATGCTAAGATTTGTGGGGCTTGCTTTCATTGCCTGTCACTTTTTAGCAGAAATGAACTGCAACTGTTTAATGAAACAGCTGTCTGGAAGCCGAGGAGTTTGTGCAGAAGTAAAGGGCACGTTATTCCTTGTGTTATTTCCGTCCGGGAATTGCGTGTCACTGTGCCAGTACCAAGAACTCAGTGTCGTCTTCCCTGCCTCCCACCGTGAACTTGGATCCATGTTCCCCATAAGGCTTTCTCTGTGGTCGGCGAGGCCAAGTTGGCTCTGGGAAACATTTTCCAGCAGTAGTTAGTAGCTGAGACAGGGATGGCTTCCTGAGCCCCCAGCATTAAAGTACAATTTATTTTATCTTTCAATCACCGTTCCTGGAAGGCAAGCCCAAGTTAAAAATCCCGGTTTGCTGGTTAGAGCTAGGGACGCCCCGCGGCACGGTTAAGAGCCCCACGTGATGGATGGCATAAATGGATCTAAATGCAAATTTCTTTGTTTCTCATTCTCTGGACACGGGCGACTGCACCAAGGCTCTTTATGAGTTCTATCTTAAGGGCATCTTTAAGTGTTATTAAAGTTTGAAGAGCAAGAAACAGCCCAGAGGCATTGTAGCTGGAAATCCATGGGTGGTGTGTTGTGAAGATGGGCCCCCCCCGGGGGTGGATCTCACGGGGGGTGGGGTGGGGGGACGGCTAGAAACAAAATGATTTGTGTCCTTCGACACCTGTTAAGTTTGCGTTTTCCTCTGAGAACCTTCTTCTGCTTCTGCAAGTCAGTTTCTCTTATGCTTACGGTTGTTTTCCCTAAATGCCCCTTGTCATGGAGAATGAATTTGGTGGGAGCGGAGTCACGTTCTCGCCCAAACATGCACAAAATTGCACGGGAGGCCCTCCTTCTGCCCCGTTCCGCTGCCTATTCTCCTTGTTGGGAGAACCCTCCAGAGTGTGGCTGGCAAACTCCTGCACGGCTGGGTCACGTAAAACACTTTGGTCTGTTTCGCTACTTAGAGATGAGGTCGAGCGGCAGCACAGTCAGTGTCTCCAAATGACACTAGGTCCTCTGTCCGTCCTTCCTCTCCCGGAGTCTTAGCTTACGGGGATCTTTCCGAGACGGAATGTCTCTGTGGGACAGATGGAGCACCCTCCTCCGGTACCGAGAGTAAACGTGGCGGCCACAGCCCCGGGCCATGACCTGGGGTGGAGTTTGTCGTGCACACTTGGCTGTGAGTCTCCGAGGCTGATCTGGGCCTCTCAGGGTAGGTAGTTGCAAGAGCCGTCATGAGATCTTTGGCTGAACCAAATGATCTCTTCGAGGCAACCAGTTCAGGGGCAAGAGCGGAGACTCGCCTGTGTCATTTCAGCAATGAGTGTGCTGATGTCTTCTCTTTGATAGAAGGCGTGAAGACGATTTAAAACGTTTTTTCCATTTGTTTATTTTTGAGAGACAGAGAGAGCACAAGTGGGGAGGGGCAGAGAGAGAAGGAGACAGAAACCGAAGCAGGCTCCAGGCTCCGAGCCGTCCGCACAGAGCCCGACGGCGGGGCTCGAACTCACAAACCGCGTGATCGTGACCCGAGCCGAAGTCGGACGTTTAAGCGACGGAGCCACCCAGGCACCCCATGATGATTTTAGAGCTATAATTGTGTCTGCATTTTCTGCCTCATAGCATAGTTATAATTCAGACATTTCTATTCCGTGCACCCTGGGCTGTGGTGAGTTCCACAGACAGCAGTTGTCATACGAGCTGTACCCCTTCTGTCGCATTGGGAAACGGTACCTGCACGGGCCTGAATCCTAAGCCCGTTCCCCAAGCTTGAGGGGAACAACACACGCCTGGTGCCTCACTTTGGGTAGAAATCATCTGAACTCCTACTGCTGGGAATCGCCACCACAGGTGGATTTATCCTTTAGACTCCTGGGTTGTTAGGCGTCATCCGGCTCGGCTGAAAATCGCCCGGCAGATCTTATGTCTGCAGCTGGTCACATAAGCTGAAACGTGTGCCCACCGGGGAAAGTGCTACCGTGTGGAATTTTCAGAGTGTGTGCCGTCTGGTCTGCCCTTTGCCCACGTACATGATCCCACGTAATCCCCGCAACTACCTGCCGAGGCAGGCTTTACTCTTACTTCCCGTTTCCAGATGGGGTAACTTTTCCAAGACCACACGGGGACTGGGTGATGGAGGCAGGATTCAAACCCGAGTCTTATTCCAAACTTCATGCTTTTTGCCACACCTCTGTGCTTCCTCCAGAAGCTTCCAGGGAGGTGGGACTCTCCAGGGCAGGGGATATATAGATAATACAGAAAGCGTATGTGTGTATGTGTATGTGTATGTGTATGTGTATGTGTGTGTGTGTGTTTATATGTATATGTGTATGTATATATGTATGTGAATCTATGTGTATGTGTGTATACATTTGTGCGTATATATGTGTGCATGCGTGTTTATATATGTGCACGTGTCTGTGTATATATGTGTGTATTGTGTGAGTATATATGTATGTGTGTGTGTAGGTGTGTATATGTGTGTGTGTGTGCGTGTATAATATATGTAACTGGGTCCAGCCTACTCTCCTGCTGCAAACAGTGAGAAACTTCAACAGCATGAGATATTAGGAAAATGTGAATTAAAACCACAGCGAGGATCACTGCACACGCATTACGGTGCCTGAACGAACAGACTGGCTGGACCAAGTGTTGGCCAGTGCGTGGAGGTGCTAGAATTCTCCAGAATATTCTCCCTCATTCAGTGCTTCTGGGAATGTAAAATGGCACAGCCACTTCCTAAAAATGGTCTGGTGTTTTCCTAAAATGCTAAACCTAATGGATCCCGTAACATTAAGAACATTTTTCTACTTCACAAAGGATCTATTTTTTTAAAAATTAGTGATCTTATCATATCCTCGGTTACAAGACCAAAGGAGAAAACCGCAGTCCAGAAATTCGTGCAAGTGTTTCCACAGACCTTGAGGCAAGAGCCAGGGATTAAGGAATATTCGGGAAGATGACACCATGAAAGAGAGGGTGAGTACGCCAGCGGGTGGGTGCATTACGGTCTTGCATGAAAAGCTCCACGAGTAGCTCGGAGACCAATGGACCCCTGCTCGCGAGTCTGTATCCAGGGGCGGCGTCTGGCCCATTGGTCTCCACCTCTGTGTGCCAGTTCACAGAGAAATCGGTCACAAAGGCCCACGCCAGCGTCGCAACACCTCGCAGACAGGATCGTGCATCGGGCTGGTGGAGCAGAGACGGTGCCCCAGCGTCTCACACAAATCAAGTCCTTCGCCATCAAGTCCCCCCGCCCCACCCCAAGCCCAGAGTTTCCTCGAAAGGTGGAAGACAGGTTCGAAGAGATGAATTCACACTTGTGTTCCTAATTAGCTGTCTGGAAGGCAGAAGACAGCATTGGAGGCCGCTCGCGGGCACTAACGAACATTTAAACGGCAGCCGTCGGAGGGGACGCGGGCAGATGACGGAGGCAGCTGCCACGAAACCGTGGCAGGGGGCCAAGTGACAGTCTGACACGTGCACCCGGGAGAACCAGCCCCCCCAGTTCTGGGTGGGAGGAGAGAGATGCGGGGCCGGGAGACCTCAGCGCTCGAACACCAGCGGCTAAGTGAAGAGATTACTGCTCCTTCTTGACTTTGCACCCATTTCGTACAGGGTTCCTGCGCTCAACCCAGCAGCTGCCGTTAGAGCTCTCCCTTTAGCGCAACTGTTTGCCGGAGAGAAAACCTTCCCATTTTAGCAAATGAAAAGAGTTCCGGTTTAAGCATTGTCTTTATTTGACCCAAACTGGCCTCAGGGAAATAAAAATCAATCGGAATCTTTCTCTCTCAGCAACCTGAGGGGCCCCTGGCTGGCTCAGTCAGTAGAGCGCGTGACTCTTGATCGCAGGGTCACAAGTTCAAGCCCCATGTTAGGTGTGGAGCCTACCGAAAAAAAGAATTGAGGGCACCTGGTAGGCTCAGTCATTTGAACATCCAACTCTTGGTTTTGGCTCAGGTTGTGATCCCAGTGTCGTGGGATCAAGCTCCATATCGGGATTCTCTCTCCCTCTGCCTCTGTCCCACACTAGCTCGCTCTCTCTCTCTAAAGAAAAAAAAAAAAGAATTTGATTGGAGGCATATAGACTCTAGTTGAAAACCCAGGTCAAGGAATTCTGCCCTCTTAGATTCTGGAGCTCAGTGTGCTTTTGGCCTTACTATGAAAACGTTTGATTTCATGAAGGAGTCCAGCATACTGCCCATAAACTCTATGCTTTTAGATTTGGATTAGCAGTTTGGCAGTTCTGAAAAATCCACCCTATCCCCTTAGATAGAACTAAAATCCAGAGTACGTAGTGAATTACAGTTGTGGATCGACAGGTGTTGATCAGTATTGACTGAAACACTGGAAGAATTCACGTTTCTCAAAGCTAAATGCAGTGTATTTCAGGAAGAAGCATAATTAAGGTTCTAGAAAAAACAAATATGTTTTACTGAGAAAGAAAAAGAAAATGAACAGAGACTTCTCTTCCCAGAAGAGGACCAGAGGGCAGGTGGAGAGAGACAGGGACACTCAGCCACCCCCCAGGACAGTAGTTGAGCCACCTTGCTATCTGGAGGGCTCACCCAGTTTTCGTTTTCTGATAAACTTTGAAAACTAGGACACGATTGCTTTTGAGTCTGAAGCTTTTCATAATTTATTCGGGCACCTCCAAGTGAAAGTCGAACGTGCCGTATTCTGAAAAGAGGGGTATGAACTTGGACGCGATCGGCACCAGCGTGGGAGGTAAGGCAGCTCTGGCCGCGAAGACACACGGGTCCGGGTGGGCACGGCGTGGAGGAGACCCCGGTTCTCACAGAGCTGGGTTTGGATCAGAACCGGTCTGATGGCAAAGTGTCCAGGGACCCTGGCCCGGGGCTCACCACCCTGCACGCGTGTTGAGTGCCCATCCGCCTGCAGGCACGACACCGTGTGATGCGAGAGACAGGCTTTATGGGGTCCCACGCGATGTCTCAACCCGCTTTGTGAAGCGAGGCTCCATGTTGAGATCCCTTCCCGCAGAGTCGTATGTGCGAGAAAAGTCCAGCCGTCAGCGGCAGCAGTTCCCGCGAGGTGCGTGTTCCAGCTTGCCTCCAGCCTCTGCCGGAAGCTGGCTCCTCTGTGAACTGCTTTAGAAAGCCTCCTCTTTCGTTCTTTTATGCCACTCATCGTGATGTTTCCTGACTCGTCACCCCTTGCGTGGTCGTTTCCTTCCTCCGGTATTAGGAGAAACACGCTGTGGTGTGGTTGCCACGCGCGCAGGGCCGACGACCACGTCCCGTTAACCGTGGGTGCCCCCTGAACAGCCGGCACCGAATTGAACAACAACTCTATGCTCGCAGGCGTGAAGTATCGAGAGAAGCTTGGTCGGTGTCGCACAGGGGACACCGTCAGGCTCGAGAGCAGCCCTGACCGCTAGGACTTTCTGCCATGACGGTAACCGTCTGTATCCGTGCTAGTCAACGTGGCAGTCACTGGCTCAGAGAGCTTTAGCAAGAGGGGACCTAACTCGTGATCATCTGGCCTGCCCCCCCCCCACCCCCGCCCCACTCCCAGCTGGTTTTAGGCTGGTCTGGTATACCAGAAGTCTGGTTCGTCGTGGAACATGTGACAGGCCTCGATCCAGATGCCCAGACCCCTCGAGTGGATCTGGGAGTGACGGAGAGGGCACGTCTGCCCGTGTGCCATCTGGGCTCAGGGCTGGGGTGCAGATGGGCGGGGCCTGTTTAACCTCTGGGGTGCTGCCTGCTGAGAGCGTCACGTGCTGACACGGTCCCCTGGTCACCAAGGTTAACGATGCTGTGCTATGCCGAGCGAGGGTACTCTTATGCCTCCTTAAAGAGGACGAAACCAGGCGGAGTGAGGTTTAGCGACTCACCTGAGGCCACACAGGTTGTTTCTGACGGAATCACATATAATCTGGAAAGTAGTGATGGAATCGGGACGCCTGTGTTTACAAACGACACGGGATTCACCTTAATGGCTTGGCTAATAAAGACAAGTACAAGCTCACGGAACTAAAAATCCCGGGCACCCAAGGAGCCGAAAACATATCCACGCAAAAACCTGCAGGTGGATGTTTATAGCAGCTTTGTTCGTAATTGCCCAAACTTGGAAGCAACCACGTAGGTGGATGCATAAACATACTGTGGTCCATGTGGACGATGGAATGTTATCCAGGGATACCAAGAAATGAGCTATCAAGCCATAAAAAGACAGCGAGGAAGCTTAAATGCCTATTACAAAGTGGAAGAAGCCAATATGGAAAGGCTACGTACCCAATGGTTCCAATTCTATGACATTCTGGAAAAGGGATGACTGGAGACAGGAAAAGGTTCAGTGGTTGCCGGGGCTTAGTGGGGAGGGATGAAACTAGCTGTCAGGGCAATGAAACTAGACGTATGACATTATAACGGCAGGCCTGTGTCATTACACATTTGCCCAAACTCACAGAACATACAAGCGTGAGCCTTGTTGGGTGACAACAGTCGTGTGTCACTGTGGGTTCCTTGATTGCGGCAGATGTCCCACTGTGGCGGGGCTGTGTCGGACTGGGGGCAGAGGGAACGTGGGAAATCTCTGTTTCTGCTCAATTTTGGGGTGACCCTAAAACTTCTCTAAAAAATAAAGCCTATTAAACAAGCAAAACAGAGGCATCTCTGGATCCAGGCTCTGTAAAACGTGTGCATCAGGACCAGCTCTTTGACCATCTTTGGGCTCTGCTTCCTGTATTGGCTTCATCTCTGGCACTTTCTTCATGTACCAACACCTACAAGCCTCAGCTCCCTGTAGCTCCAAATCCCAGAGGAACAGAGAGATGCTCTTTACCTACAATTCCTGAAAGTGTTTTTTTTTTCCTTCGTAATATCCTGCCCATACCTCCCTGCCCCATGGGGTCTGCTGGGCATCTCTGCCCACATGGGTAGAATGTTCTGGTGGCCAGGGTGGAGGCCCCGTGCCCCTCCTGCGCTTGGGGGGCGGGCTCAGCCCCGCCCACACTGTGTGGAAGAGGGGAGGGCTGGGATTTGAGGTAATCAGGCGCCAGCTCACGTACCCAGCACCTGTGCCTGAGCCACGGTTTGTAAATGGAATATACTTCCGTGTGGAGTAGTTTCAGTACTGGTACCTGCTTCCAAGGCTGGAAGAATTTGGCTCTGGGCGCTCAGGAACTGTGTGCGTATCGCGAACGAGTCCAAACTGATTTCTAGAGAGTTACACGGGGAGATCACAGTGGTGAGCTTTATTACGTGAAGCTGGACAGAGGCCCAGGCGCCCCTCTGAATGCATTTTCGAAGCGTGATCTGGGAAAGGAAGCAAAATGTAGGCTGTAGCAAGAAGTCTACGGCCAGGCTCCCTACTGCAATCATTTTGAGTTTGCAAGGGCCAGAGTATTTTAATTATCCCTGGGGCAGGGAGCTAGGGTCACCGGCTCACTATCGTGTAGGGAAGCGTCTTGCTTCAGATGGCTGGGAAAATAATTAGAGGGGCAATAAATATAAATGTCATTCAAATGAGGCTATTAAGAGTTGAAGCTTGACATTTCAGTATTTAGCATTATTAGTTATATGTGTAACAAGCCGTTGCACCGAAAACAAAATGATGGTAGATGAGTTGGTGTAAATTAAAGCATCCCATTTACCCCGCATGTAGTTTGAAGCTCCCCTTCCTTGCTAATCAGTCTGTTGCGCATAATGGCCGTTCTTGGCTGGGGGTGTTTCATCATGTTTTGCGCGTGGTCGTCCGCAAGTATTAGCAATAAATGGCATGACTGTCCCGCACGGAAATAACCGAGAGTAGGCCGTATGCCCGCGGATGATTTGAACACCAGCCTGGTTGGTCTTGGGCAGAGGAGCTCAGAGGACAGCGTTCAGGGTTCAGAGGAGTTCACACGGATTCTGGCTGCTAAGACTTGACTCCCCTTAGGAGGGGGAGGAGTCCTTAGGAGGGCCCTCTTCCCCACAGAAGTGCAAGGTGTTCAGGGACTGCTTGACTTTGAGGTCCCGTCTTGATGTTCTGAGTACTTGTTCTGCGAAGACGTTTAGTGCTGTCCCCTGACTGGATTAGCTCCAGAGGAGGCTTGAGAGCAAAGCCTGGACTTTCCAGCGCGTTCCTGGGAAGGTAAACACCGTCCTTGGCTTTACGCTTCCCCCAAATGTATTGTTTACATTTGGAGACTATTCTCTGGGCCCTTACCTGTCCTCACCACTTTGGGTTGAGATCTCTTTTATTCTGCATGAATAAGAACAAATAAATATGTTCCTGGAATTTATTAATATACCTGATATATTTGTGATATAATTATACTGGAATTAAGTAATTGAGATCCTCTATGTTTTATTTAAAAAATTATTTTAATGTTTATTCATTTTTGAGAGACAGAGCATGAGTGGGAGAGGGGCAGAAAGAGAAGGAGACACAGAATCCGAAGCAGGTTCCAGGCTCTGAGCTGTCCGCACAGAGCCTGACGTGGGGCTTGAACCCACAAACCGCGAGATCATGACCTGAGCCCAAGTCAGACGCTTAACCGACTGAGCCACCCAGGCACCCCTCTGTATGTTTTCTTTTCATTAGTCCACCCACATACGAACCACAGTGACAAGAGTTTGGGATGTGAGCCACCCAAAGAGACACGCGATCAAAGTCATCTTGTCCTACACTTGGGACACGTCTTCAGTGATAACCCTGTGACCCAGGTCAAAATACCCGATGAATGGGGTGGTCTGGGGAGGAATTCAAGGTCAAAATACTTGGGGATGTTTTATGGAGATTTGAGTTTTTTCCTCCTCTTTTAACTTGAACCTGGAACTCGCAGATTCGCTTGGGCCAGAGAATTGTAAATACCCAAGGTAGCGCTCTGCCTGAAGGGGACGGCATTGCTCTTGAAACTTTGGACCAGGGGCACGATAGTTTCCCCTACTCCTGGTTGCTAGGGATTCCTGGAGCGCTGGCAAATGGCTCCAGCAGAAGCAAGGGGTGGCGAGTTGAATCACGGCCGGGGGAAGGATGTCGTGCCCCTGCGTGCTAACGCCTGCTTTTGAGGGCTGATCCATCTGAAAGTATACGGAGTCTCTGTTTCTTTCTGTGCTGGCAGAAAAGCAAGCCCCAGACTGGATGCAGTTCCAATCCAGAGGAAGCATGGTCCGTGCACAGAGGCCAGGAAGTCCACTCCTGTCGTGTGCCGGGAAGGCTAAGCGCTGGAGATGTCTGGGGAGGGGCACTCACGACGGTCACAGTCACTATCTATGAATTACCTTCCCTCACTGAAATAGAAGGAGCAGGGGCCACCCTTGCCTTAGTCACTGCTGTTTACCAGTGCCCGGAACAAAGCTGGCACAGGGTCCCTCCTCATTCGTTGCCGACCACGTGTCCGTGGGATGTATGTCTGCCCTGAGCGCATGCTCGTATGGGTCCAGCACTGGCGATCGTGTGTCTTCGGTATCTTGTCTCATCATCGGCGTCCTGACCTGGAGTTTCTAGGACCGCCCTGACTTCAAACATTATGCTCCCTTCATAAGGTGACACCTAATAGACTACGTGTTTGGATTCTGTATTCGAAGAGCGTGGTCTCTGGACTCTGACCCCCTTCTTTGGGGCAAGTCAATCTGCCTAGATCAGAGAGAGGACACGTCTTTGGGCCCCAGCCCAACGTCTGCTGGGCCCCAGCAGAGTTTTTAAAGACGCTAGCTCCCGGGGCTCTGACCTTGAATGTTCCGAGCTGAAGTAGAAATTGACTCTGTTGCGATATTGGCCTCAGATAATAACCTCCCCCGCACCCCCCACCAGGAGGCTCTGCTTGTTTTCCAGTGCCTTCCCCTGTGGTGGCAAATGGTGAGGAGAGTGGGGCCTGCTCATAATGGCAGAGGTCAGTCTCCCCAGTGGCCATTAAATGGCCCACAGCCCCTCATTAGTGCAGAGTGGAGGGAGTCAGGCCAGCTCAGCCATCAGAAGGGACATCACCTTTCATTCTGGGACTCATTAGTGGCCTTCATCCTCTGGGGCCTGGTACCGACTCCCATCTAGACTTTGTCACCACCTGGCATCTCTGTCATGTCTGGAAATGCGCTACTGATGCTGTGTCTGAAAGCCGCATTTCTAGTGTTCCAGAACACTGAGTGAGCTCATTTTCAAATCCCTGTCCCGGAGCCCAGAGAAACAGCTCCTCAAGTCACGGGCATACCCCAAACCACTTCGGTTTCCGTGTCCCGTAACTGGACCCGTGAGTAGGTCTCCAGGGACAGAAGCCACAGATACCATTCTTTGCCACCGTTTGCCGTCACCTCATACGTGCATTTCACTCTTAATTACCCCGTTGGGGGAAAAAATGAGTGTTTCCTAATCAAACTATTGCCAGGGAGGATACGGGCACATTTCCACATAAAATATTGCAGGAATGCTGGAACGGGTCCCATCGACAAAGGAAAAGTAAGAGAGTCACAGACACATAGTTCTTTCTAACCGCATGGTTAGACCGAATTGCCTTAGAGTAATTATCCTTGGCCAGTGGTTTGACACTGGGGGCATTTTGTCCCCAAGAGGATGTTGGGTGATGCATGGATACACTGTTGGTTGTCACACTGGGATGTTACCGGCATCTAGTGGGTAGAAGCCAGGAAAGCTGCTGTGCATCCTACGGTGCCCCTGGACAGCCCTCACCCCCCGCTTTACAAAAAATAATTATCTGGTCCATCATATCAGTAATGCCCAGGTTGAGAAACCCTGTCCTCTAAAAATGAGTTTGAGGCTTTTGTAATTAACACAATGAACCCGGTAGGAGATGTGACTGAAATATTGGATTTTCATTAATTGGAGACAGAGTATTTCATTTCTTCTGAAGGAGAGCTCATCACCTAGGACTATTTACACACTTTGGGTTTACAAGAGCCCGCAAATCCCTTCCATTGAATTTCTGCCCAGATGAGAAGTGTTGGAGAGACCCCAGGTTAATTGAACATTATACGAATTCTGATTTGATTTTTTTACTCAAATGGCATTCAGAATGCCATGCCACCTGTGGGCTAATTGTGACGCCCTCACTAAATCCTTCAGCTTCCTGGAGCTGGAGGCACCATTTAGGTTATCTGTGTCGCCCCAGTGTCTTTGCACTTGGGGCATGCACGGGACATGTGCTTTCTTCGAACTACAGGTTTTGAATAGTTCGCTTGTGTTCTTTCTCCCGACTAGGTGTGTATATGTAAGTACGTGTGTATGCATGTGTGTGTGTGGGCATGAATATATGTCTGTGCGTGTATATACACGTAGGCACACGTACGCACATGTTCGGTCTTGTATTTGATTTCTTTCTTTGCTCTAGTGGCGTTTAAATAATCACCAGCGATCACCGGTATTTCTGCAGTGCTGTGAGCCCTGGTTTTCTTGGGAGAGAGCTGGGCCTTCCTGCCACTTGCGATGCCCCCAGGGAAAGGTCATTTTTACTCTCCTTACCAGTACTGAGTCTGTTGTCACAAGACCTGCCTTCAAAACGTTAACATATCATTGCTGGCTTTGCTGGCGGCCATTAGGCCATTTTTTCTCTCTGGTGTGATGATGCTTCCCATACGGTTATCCTAAATGGATTTCTCTAAATTTTGAAGGTAACCGGTAGTTACCGAGATCTAATTGCCTCCCAACACTGTGGGGGATTTGGCCATGAGCTTGGTCTAGTCCTTGCTTTCAATAAGTTGAACACACAGCCTCAGAAGGCTCTCGGACCTCAGTATATCCACACCTCACACCCTGGAGAGTACGCTGATTCCAGGACAGGGCCCCGGTCCTACGGCCCCCCTCTGTGCTGGTGATGCTACTCCGTGGGTGCTTAATAATTGCTCTAGAAGGTTGTTGCATGGGAGGCGTGGATACCAGTTAAATGCAGGGACCAAACCTCACACTTGGCTGCTTGAGATGTGAGTATCCTGGTTCTACCATTGTCTACTTTTGGACATTGGAAGTCTCTGTCTCCGTTAAGGGACAGTGGCATTAACTTGCCTGCCAAGAGCCTGAAATTTATTTTTATTTTTATTTTTAAAAAATTTTTTTTTTCAACGTTTTTTTTATTTATTTTTGGGACAGAGAGAGAGCATGAACGGGGGAGGGGCAGAGAGAGAGGGAGACACAGAATCGGAAACAGGCTCCAGGCTCCGAGCCATCAGCCCAGAGCCTGACGCGGGGCTCGAACTCACGGACCGCGAGATCGTGACCTGGCTGAAGTCGGACGCTTAACCGACTGCGCCACCCAGGCGCCCCAAGAGCCTGAAATTTAAATGAAAGATCGTGGGGGCAGGGGCGCCTGGGTGGCTCAGTCAGCTAAGCATCTGACCTCGGCTCAGGTCACGATCTCACAGTTTGTGGGTTCGAGCCCCGTGTCGGGCTCCGTGCCGACAGCTCGGAGCCTGGAGCCTGCTTCTGATCTGTGTCTTTCTCGCTCGCTCTCTGCCCCTCCCCTGCTTGCGCTCTGTCTCTCTGTCTCTCTCAAAAATAAGTAAACGTTAAAAAAAAAAAAAAAAAAAAAAAAAAAAGGAAGATGTCACTTAGAAAGGGTCATCTGACCCTTCCAGAAGGGAAACCACAGTGTGGTCCTCTGTGCGTGAAGGCGTCGCTCCTGAGAAGCCGGGGCAGGTCAGCAGCTGCTGTTTGGTCCCCCGCTGACCGCCTGGCCTGCAGTTTCGGTTGCCTTCCGCGGGCTCTGTGGCGAAGCCAGCCGGCCTGCAGACGCGGGGAGTGCGCCCTGGCTCCCCTAAGCCTTGACTTCCTCCTGTTCGCAAGGCTGTGCGCCCCACCATCGCTGGTGCTTTGACATGCGGGCAGGTGGTAGGATCGCATTGCTGGCCCCCTGTGGTCCGATGGGACAGCGACGTGCGCGCTGGCCGGTGACTCTGCAGCGGACGTGTCGCACGTCACTTCCGGGCCGGGGTTGCCCTTGGCCGTCCGAGAACCGCCAGAGCGCTGGCTGTGCACAGGGGACACCACCTGTGCGAAATTGGGACGAGGAGAAGCACACACATTTATTCATCTTGGATGCACTGAGTATCTTTGCCGGATTGATAAGGAAATAGAATAACATTGTTGACCTGCATCTGGGGTGGAGGGGTCCTGGGGTACCGCAGGGAGACAGGGTTTTCACCGTTTTACCACAGTATGCTTTTGGAAACGCTAGTGGTGTGGGAATGCGTTACTTATTCAAAATATCTTTAAATTAAACACATCATAATGCAGATTCTCTAGTTCGTGGCTCAGACAAACCCAAAACCATCCACCCTGGGGGGCAATGAGGAGAACTATTAACGGACTAACCCCCAATTTTAGCGAACACCGTCGGGGTCTGTCACCTGCTTTGTTAAGTCGCTAAGCACGGATTTAAGGTTAGGGGGCCCAGAAATAGCTACGCTTACAAAGGATATTTAAATTATTAGGCACGATAAGAGCTTTCGTTCTGGACAGTAATGGGGGAAACAGAGAGAGGGACGAGTCCTCAAGGCTGCCTTTAGAGAATCAGTGTAGGATGAGTTCTGTGCCTCCCTTTCCTGGAAGGGTTTTGGGATGTTGCCAGAGACAGAGACAGAAAGAAAAAAATGTAACTGGGTCAACTGTCTTAGCGGTACCCAGGCTTGTCACGGTGATTTCTACAACATCCAGTGAGCCTATTAGTGTGAGAAATGGCTTTGGGTTTGGCCGCTGAGGAAACTGACGCTCCCGAGCATTTGCTCGTTATCGAGAGTTATTGTTTTTGGCTCCGGAGAAGTGTTAGCTAAGCAAAAACGAGGTCACTCGAGCCATTCCGCAAGGCAGATCCTGCTTTAATGGAGAGAAGGAGAAAAACAGAAGGAACCCCAAATAATTTTCCTGGGGTTGTAAAATAGAGGGTGGGTGGAGGGTTGGTCCAGATGTTAGGAGATGAATTAAGAGTCTGGGGGTTTCTTGGAGTGTTTCTGAGGAGACCATGTGAAGATCCAAAAAGAACAGCAGAGGCATCCGTGACGAGATAAGAGTCGGGATGACAGCGTTTTACTTTTATTTATGTAGCTATTTATTTATTTTAAAGCTCATTTTTGAGAGAGAGAGAGAGAGAGAGAGAGAGAGAGCGTGAGCAGGGGAGGAACAGAGAGAGAAGGAGACAGAGAACCCAAAGCAGGTTCCAAGCTCCGAGCTGTCAGCACAGAGCCTGACGCGGGGCTCGAACCTACGAACCGCAAGATCATGACCCGGCTGAAGTCGGACACTCAATTGACTAAGCCACCCAGGCGCCCCAACAGCGTTTTCCTTTTAAACACACTGTTTCCTGTGTACAGACATCCATATGCTGGGTATAGCAAACACCCGTGCACCTGCCACTCTGTTTATCGAGGCCTCACATCTTGCCAAATTTCCTGTACTTTCTTTAGTGCTGCGTGTTAAAGGCTGTCATGTTTAAAACATCGCAGAAGCCATTCGAGCCTTAAGGTCTCAATTCTCAGACCACATTCCGGTCTCCTCCTCCCCAGAGGTAGCTCTTCTCCTCAGTGTGGTCATTCTGATTATATTATAGATATTTAAGTCTATATTATATATATATATATATATATATATATATATATATATATGTTTACATTCTGGGAATGCTGTGTTTATAAATAGAAAGTTAACTCCTGTGGTTCAGGGGACGTATGTCATATATTGCATGATACAATGGTATATGATATACGATAGTATGATACGATGTGATGGTGTTATCACATGTATTTGTCACATATAACTGCAAACTTAGTTGTATAATTGCAAACTTGATTGCAAAAGTTTATTTGCAATTAGCTGTCTCTTTCAAGTTTATGTCTTCTGTGTGTGTGTGCTTGCCTGCACACCATCGGTATACACATGCACGCGTTCGTGAGACTAGTTAGCTTTTCCTGGAATTTTATGCAGAGGGTCATCCTGGAATCTCATTTACAAGCCTTCTTATTGCTCACTGTAACGGCTTTGAGGCTCATGCACAGTGTTCTTTTTTAAAATTTTTTTAAAATTTTTTATTTATTTTTATTTTTTAACGTTTATTCATTTTTGAGAGACAGAGAGAGACAGAGCATGAACGGGGGAGGGTCAGAGAGAGGGGGAGACACAGAATCGGAAGCAGGCTCCAGGCTCTGAGCCGTCAGCCCAGAGCCCGACGCAGGGCTCGAACTCACGGACCGCGAGATCGTGACCTGAGCCGAAGTCGGACGCTCAACCGACTGACCCACCCAGGCGCCCCTCATGCACAGTGAGTGTTCTTTCTTGCTGATTACGCTCCCTATTTGGACATCTAAAAACTTGTTTTTTTGTTTTTTGGTTTTTGGTTTTTTTTTTTTTATTCACCTGCCAATAGACATTTGAATTGGTTCTAGTTTTTGGTTTTATAAATAAAGCTGCCGTGAACAGAACATCCAGGCACAAGACTTTGTGAGCATGTGTGGTTTTTTTGTTTTTTGTTTTTGTTTTGTTTTGTTTTTGCTTTTGCTTTTGTTTTTTGCTCTTAGGTAAGTATCTAGAAGAGGTCTTTACAGCTGGTCGGATGCTTTATGCGCGCTTAACATTAGAAGCATGCTAACCCGTTTTCCACGGGTGTTGCGCCACCCACTGTTCCCTCTGCAGTGCCTGAGAAACTTGCTTGTGATTTCACTTTGCCAACAGATGTCATGGTCAGTTTATCTTGCCTGTAAATTTAGCCACTGTGATGGGTTTGCCATTTTTGTACTGATTTGCATTTCTCTGTTGTCCAAAGATTTTGAGCATCTCTCCCTGTGCTCATTGACAACTCATGTTTCCTTTTTTTGGTAAAACATCCTCTCAAATTGTTTGTCCATTTTCATAGTGAACTGCTTGGGGGGTTTTTTGTTGTTGTTAGGTTATAGGAACTCTTTATAGAGGGTCTCTATCTGGTGTGTGTGTTGTGAATATTTTCTCTAACCTTGTGGTTGGCCTTTTTGTTGTAATGTTTATTTATTTTTGGGAGAAGGAGAGGGAGAGCATGAGCAGGGGAGGGGCAGAGAGAGAGGGAGAGACAGAATCCCAAGCAGGCCCCACGCTGTCAACACAGAGCCTGACGCGGGGCTTGAACTCCTGAACCGCGAAATCATGACCTGAGCCTAAACCAAGAGTTGCACGCTTAACCGACTGAGCCACCCAGGCACCCCTCCCTTTTTGTTTCCTTAGTGGTGTTTTTCAAGGATCAGAAGTTTTAAATTTTGATGAAGTCCAAAATGTTTGTGTTTCGTGATTCACACTTTGAGTGTTTCTTCTAAGAAACATTTACCCTAGTCAACTTTGCTAAAATCTGTCGTACATTTTCTTACAGAAATTTTATAAACTTACAAGATTGTATTTAGTTATGTGATACAGTGGGTGTAGTTTTTTTTATCTACAGTGTGAGATAAGGAGGGCGTTCACTTTTGAATAGATATCCACTTGAGTATTGACGTCTGTTGACAAAGCTTTTCTTTCCCCATTGAATCGTCTCGTCCCGGTTGTCAAACATCAACAGCATATACCAAGTGGTTCCACTTCTGAATACCATCCCACGCTATTGATGATCATGTCTACGTTTTGCAAACAAACCTGTCTTGAGTATTGTAACTTCACGGTAAGTTTTGAAATCAGATATGTTAAGTCCTCCAGTTAAAAAACAAATACTTGGGGGGCGCCTGGGTGGCGCAGTCGGTTAAGCGTCCGACTTCAGCCAGGTCACGATCTCGCGGTCCATGAGTTCGAGCCCCGCGTCGGGCTCTGGGCTGATGGCTCGGAGCCTGGAGCCTGTTTCCGATTCTGTGTCTCCCTCTCTCTCTGCCCCTCCCCCGTTCATGCTCTGTCTCTCTCTGTCCCAAAAATAAATTAAAAATGTTGAAAAAAAAATTAAAAAAAAAAAATACTTGGGTTATTCTGGGTTGTTTGAATTTCTGCACAAACCGTGGATGGCACTGGTGTGTCAATTTCTACCAAATTGATGTGGGCTACATTGACTTTAGATCAATACAGCGAGGACGAACACTGTTGTAATCATTCCGAGGCTTTCCATCTGTGAACAATGGTATAACTTTTTACTTACGGAAAGCTTATTTCCTTTCTCTCAGCAGCGTTTTGTAGCGTCCAAATCTTAAATGTGTCTGTTAGATTTATCCCTAGGTATTTTATGGTTGGGATTCACTGTAGCTTTTTTCAAACTTTATTTTCCAGTTGGCCGCTGTTCGTAAATCCAACTGATTATTTTGAAATTTTGTATCCATACCCTGGCAAAAATCTTGCAAAAAAAGTTTAGGTTTGTAGATTCCCTGAGATTTTCTGTCGCCTGTAAGTAGGGACAATTTCACGCCTTCTGACCTCCAGACCTATTTTCCTTATTTGATGTTATGCTTTCTATTCTATTCTAATTTTATTTTTTTCAGGGCTGAGATCCCCAGAACAGTTTTGAATAACAGCAGTGAGAGTGGACATCCTTGCCTTGTTTCCGATCTCAGGAGGAAACAACTCTGTCTTTCATCACGGAGTGTGATGCTTGCTAAAGTTTCACGTAGGTGTCCTTTCCCATTTTGGAGGTCCCTTCATTCTCCTGTTTCCTTGGGGCTTTTATTATGGATGGCACCAGGATCAGGGACGCTGCCAAGAAACTCAGAGATGCAGGCACGCTTCTCAGTCTCCCTACTTTCCCCTGAACCATCTCTGGCCCTGGAAGAATTTCACTCTTGGCCGATAAAGCGAATCATTCTAAGCAGTGACTGATTAGAAGGTCCTGCTTTCTCTCCACGAGGGGAGGGGAGTTTACAGAAGGAAGCAGTAAATTTAAATTAGCACGAGGAGCAGCCCAGGCGGTAGGAAACCTAATGGGACAGAACCCAGTCTGAGCTCAGAGGGACCGTGCCTGCCCACTGTGATTTCACGGCCACGGCACAGTTTCCCTTTGTCTCTCACTTGTGAGCCTCGCTAATGTGTCCGTTTTGGACGCAGCCGTGTAAAAGCAGCATCATTTCTTCTGGGTGGTGGGTCTGGACGGAGCGTGATCAGGCCGTCCTTGTTGCAAAAGCAAGCTGGCTTTGACTTTTCTGTTTTTCTGGCCCACCAAGTTTTAAGGAAGCAGGGACCCGGAGCCCGGCCCCCGAGTGTGCTGAATCAGACACGGTCTTTATGACGATGCGCTGGCAGACCCCTGCACGGAGGAGTGACGTGTCTGTGGTGGAAGGAAGCCGCTCCTGACTCAGGGGAGGGAGGGTCTCCAGGGGGCCGTCACCATTCTGGCCTTCCAGACTGTGGAGGGACAGGAAAACTCACCCAGTGGGCATGCTGCCTGCTTATTACTCCTGATTTCTGGGAGGATCATTTTGTCTTCTGCGTCGTCCGCCCTTGGGGGCACGGCCAGAGGGGCCCACGTTTGTGAGACACGCGGCTCGGCGCAGGGCCTCAGACGCCATCTGTCCAGGAGTCTTCAGCGATCATTTCCCGAGACGCGGGTGCGTGTTGTGGGCGAATGGACGAGAAGGGGTGTAGGAGAAACGGGAGGAGCAGAGACTGGCTGACTAAGGAACACGTTCCTGTGTAGATAAAAGGGGCGTCGGCTCTGGCTCCAGCTGACTGCCTCCGTGTGAGGATGGGACTCCAGCACGGCCAGAGCCTCCGATGTTTTCAAAACCACACCCACGTTGCCTGGCTTTTTAAAAATGCGTTTATTTTGTTTTATTGACGTTGGAACAGGACCCCTGAGCGGACCCCAGTCCGCCAAAAGGTCGATGTGAAACAGTCTCCGAATCCCAGGAGGTGTGGCACGGCCCTGGGAGGTCACGGTCGCCGGTGCCGGCAGCTGTGAGCGGCCCCCTTCCTGCTCAGCACCTGTGTGGCTCACCTTGGAGGAGAGTTGCGCGGAGATCACGAGAGGAGCCTGAGATCCTGAGAGGGGCTGGCAGATGGAGAACTGACTTCCCTTGGCAGTGGTCGGCAGTCATTCTTGTAGAGCCCCGGGTGCCTTCTGATAACGGTCTGCAGCCTGAAGCCGTCTTTGTCTGGGTGATTCCGTCCCTGGAGACATTAGCCATCTCGAGACCCTTTCTGTCCCCTCCCTGAGGGCGGGGACTGTTGCTGCTCTGATTGATTTGCCTGCAGTGGCCTCCTAATTGTTTATTTAGCTTTTCAGCCAGAGCTCGGTACAGGCACCCAGCTAAATCCTGTGATGGGAGGTGTGGGTGCTCCCTGGATCATCTGCCTGTGCCGCTCCGCCCTCTCCCTCACCCGGCCGGAAGGTACCGGAAGCATCTCACGCACGGCAACCGTAAGTCTTCACGGAGCTCCAGCGCTCAGCCTGTCCCGGGACAGTGGACACCGGTGGCCTGGCCTTGGTCTTGGCGGTCATCTCTGCTCCAGCAAAGCCCGGGGCCTCTCTTGGGCCGTTAGAGGCTCAGGCCCCGAAAGCAGGCTAACTGGCCTCGAACACCAGCTCTGCCTCTTGCCAGGTTTCTAGCCTTGGAGAGGCTGCCCGACGTCGGCGTGTCAGCTTTGCCGGTGTCAGTTCCCAGTTCCCGTGTGGATTGCCACACTTGCAGTGCCCCATCCACATAGGTGGTTAGGACACTGCCGACACACGCCGTCTGGACGCCGGCCGCTCATCGTCAGCAGTATCTTCTGGAGAAAGGTGCCCTCACGGGGGTTTGCTTGCGAACAGTCAAACCACATCGCTGCTGAAGTCGTCCTATTTTGTTGAATTCCTCGGCCGTCTTTGGGCAGAGCCTCAGACGTCTTCCAGCGTGAAGGGACAGGTGCACGGACTCTGCGTTTGGCACAGGGGACGGCCAGCCTTGCAGAGTGCCCTAAGGAAGGCCATTCCCTCTGGACACAAGCTGGAGTCTGGGCGGGGCGAGGGGGCGTTTCTTCCTTCTCCCACTGACTCTATCACCTCCTCCTGAACAGCGTGGACTTAGGACAGAGCTTTAGGAAAAAGTTCTTTGAAGAAATAGACGACTCTGAAAAGCCAGTTAATACTTTTAATTCTTTAACTAAGTTTTTGCAAGTCAAGGAGGTTTGTAATAAATGCCTTTTAATCCTTTAAGTTTTTACAAGTCAAGGAGGTTTGTAATAAACGCCTGGGAGGAATGACGAAGAGGGACACGGTGCCCCTTCTGCCTTCAGTGTGGTAGGTGCTGCCCGCGTGCGCAGAACGGTTGGAGAATAGCCAGCCGCAGGAACACGGAGAACGAGAGCCCTCTTATCGTGTCTTCCTCTCTGGGGCTGAACTCCACTCTGTGACCGACAGACGGCTTAGGATGAGTCTTGGAAAGCTTCTGGTCTCAACAGAGAACTTCCACATGTCACCGTGCATCCACTGCTTCCCGGCTCCCTTTCATTCTCCCTCCAGGTGACTCCGAAGATAAAAGCAGTCGCATTTCCAGGTGGCAGGCACCCAGCAGGGCAGGACGATCCCCGTACGTGACCGCGCACCCTTGCCGGTGAGACCCGAAGGCAGCGTGCCAGGCTTTTTCCCGGCGAAGCCGTTACTGGAGATAAGTGATAAGTGATGGGAGTTTCTGGAGACGTTACGAGAGCCCGCGATGCCTCTGTTGCTCCCGGTTCTTTCTGTGAAGGAAGGAGGGATGGGAGGAGAGAGAGAGAAGACGGCCTTGCCTCCCGGACAGAGGGCCCGGATCCGCGGTGGCCCGCGCCTTCCTGGGGGCTCCCTCGGGAAGGCGGGCGAGGGTGATGCTCTGTGTGCCGTGAGCCAGCCCGCCGTGTTTAATTAAACACGATCTCTGACTGCGGCAGGCGGATGTATACACCCCCAAACAGAGACGTCTGGAGGGGAAACAACAGCTTTCACTTAACACGGAGCAGGTGCGTTGCCAGCACGTCGGCTGTGGCCCTGTCATTCTGTCACTGGCGGTGTCTGTGCGCTCACGGCACGGGGAGGCAGGTGAGGAGCAGGGACGCCTGCCGGCACCTGCCGAAGGCTCGACGGAGCCATCGGGTCCGGTCGCCCCTTTGGCTGTCGTCTTGTCCCTGAGCAGGTGAGGTTGAGGAGTTAACCTGCCGGTGCAGAAGCGGGAGGAGGCGACACGGGCAGCACCACTGCTCGGACAGCCGGGTCCGGATTCAGGAAAATGCAGATTCCCACCTCTGCTTTGCCCCCCACGGGCCGGGAGCACCAGGCAAGTCTCCCTGAGCCTCACTATTGCCGTCTGGTTATGGGGGGGGTGCTACCCCAGCGGGCACCGCCGAGTGCCTGGTGCGCAGTGAGCAGCATCACTTGCACAGGGCACCACGTCGTGGACCACGGAGCGCTGAGCCAATGCACCTGCCCCACCGCGCGTGATGTGCGTTTCGGGGTCTCGGACGCACGTGGCCCACAGGCATGTTTTATTTGACCGTCTGAAATATTTGCGTCTCGTGCATTCATTTTCAAAACCGAAGCGTCCGAAATATTTGCATCTCGTGCATGCATTTTCAAGACCGAAGTTTAGGAATTTCACGTGATGTTGAGGTTTCTGGCTTGAGATATTTGGAACACCTGGCACCTCTGAACCAATGGCCTTGTAGCAGGTGGAGTCACGAGATACGTGCGTATGCTCTTGGAAGGGTGTCTTTCCCTCCACATCGCCCTGAACACGCAGGGGTCTTGATTTGCAACGCCTGACTTCCTGCGAGGGGCATTAATTTTGGCCCTCGTTCCAGAACCGAAAAGGCCTATGCTCCCCCTTGGCTCGGGGAGCTTTCTAATTCTGTCATTTGTCTAAATTCCTTCAGGACGGTTTTGTTTGGTGTTCGGCGGGTGCTGTTCATCACAAGGGCAGAGCTTAAGGGGCAGCTTCTGATCTCCGGTGAACGCGGTGTAGGCAGCTGGCTGAGAGTACCAACTCCGCGTGACTGTGGCGATTCGTAATTCCCAAGTGCGTCCTTACACGTGCCCTGACTTGACTTTCACCTGTGAGCCGAGTAGGGAAGAAATGACGGTCCTTTGCCCCGAGCGTTTGACGACTCTGACCACTGGATCTCCTTCTTGAGATGCCTTGCTCACTTGCGATCTGGGCCAGTGCCCTCCCCCTCAGCTCTCTTTAAGAAATGTCGTGGGGATCGGGGCGCCTGGGGGGCTCAGTCGGTTAAGCAGCCAACTCTTAATTTCGGCTGAGGTCATGATCTCATAGTTCATGAGTCTGAGCCCCACGCTGGGCTCTGCACTGGTGGTGTGGAGCCTGCTTGGGATTCTCTCTCTCTCTCTCTCTCTCTCTCTCTCTCCCTCTCTCTCCCTCTGTCTGCCTCTCCTCTGCTTGTTTGAGCACTCTTTCTCTCCCAATAAATAAACCTAAAAAAAAGAAAAGAACAGAAATGCTCTGGGGTCAGGCAGAGCCGGAAGACCGCCGATGTAAGGGGCTGGGCCCGTCCCTTCTTGCTGCTATAACAGATCAGCACAGACCACGGCATAAAACAGGGCAATTCTGCTTCACCGTACGCGGAGGGGCCACACGGGTCTCGCTGGGCTCACACGAAGGGGGTGCGCAGGGCCGCGTTCCTTCTCAGGCTCCAGCACAGAATCCTTTTTCTGGCCTTTTCCAGCCTCCGGAGGCCGCCTGTGTTCCGGGCTGGTGATGCTCTCCATCTTCCAGCCGCAGTGGCTGGCTGTTCAAGGACTTCTCAAGCCATGTCCCCCTGACACTGGCATTCGTGTCTCCCTCTTCCGTGGACGGGGACCCTTGTGGTTCCACTGGGCGACTGATGCACAGGTTCCGGGGGTAAGACGTGGACATGTTGGGGGGCGTTATTCTGTTTGTCATGTGCACTTGAACAGGTGTCATTACTGGTGATCTACTCAGAGCCTGTCATATGCAGAAGGCATGTGATAACCCTTCTGCAAAGGGAAGCGAGTCACTGTCCCCAGGCACCGTCCCCCTCAAAATGCTGTCTCGTGCCCCATCCTGCCTGGAGCCCCATCCTTTCTCCCGTCTGCCTGGCCCGTGGGGACCATTACATTGACACAGGCCGCCTGGTCTCCTGCCAAGCATTAGAAGGCACTGGCTTTCTGCCCCTCTGCTGTGCACACCCCAGGCTCGGGGCTGGCAGACCGTGGCACTAGCTGGTCCCTGGGAGAGCCTCCTCCCGAAGGGACTCTCCAGGTGGGCTTGTCTGCCCATTTAGGCCTCGGCTCGGGGTCACCTTCCTCTCAGAGGGGCCCCATGGACCCTTCTCGAGAGTCCCCGACCCCGCGAGAGGCTGGTGGCAGGAAGAGCTCAAGGGTGCATAGAGCCAAAGCCCTGAGCTTGTTTAGGTGGGCGCCCTGAGCAGCCCGGATTCCCAGCCCCGTCACTCTGAGCCCCCCTGAATCAGTGAGATCTTTAGAGGAGAATCGAGATGCAGCGTGCCCACGCTTTCAGCGAGAAATTAATTTGGGATCGATGTGAAGCTGACTTTTTAATGATTTCGTACACGCTTATTTGCTTGTCCTTCAAGCGGGGAGTGAGTGCCTCCTATAGACCCAAGTCAGCCACTTAGTATGTGTAGATCGATCGATTCGTGTTTGCCAGGACCAGTGTCTCGGCCGTGTGTCGACAAGGGGAGCTGGTGGTCCTGGACTTCGGGAATGCCGCAGTGACATTCGTGGTGACAGCTTTGCTTTGCTCTCCCTTTGGTTTTTGTTTTGCAGCGTTTTCCCGTCAAGATGCATATCACCCGCGCTAGGCGATGGGCTCCGGGGGCTTCCGTGAGACTGTCTGGGAAGGCACTCACGAATCACAGAGCCGTGCCGCACAGGGGGAGTGCGGGGATTTCGCCTCCCAACTTCTGCGTGGTGTTCGAGGCCGGCCTAGTTAGGGCTTTCCCTCCCCCGGCCTGCCCTGTACCCTCTTGCGGGAGGTCTTGACACCCTTTGTCTGTACCTGTGTGCACCGAGGAGAGGGGGGACTCTACATCTCGAGAAGCTCCCGTTGGTGCTGAAAGCAGGGTCTTAAATCTGCATAAGGACCCTTCCCTTGCTCAGTGTGTTCCCCTACTTCCCCGCCCCCCCCCCAATTGGCTCCTCCCTGCAAACCCAGCCTCTTCTGTCTTTAGCAGCAAATGGCGTTGGAGGTGATGGCTTGGGCCATTTCTGGGAGTTACTCCCTTTTCCTGGGTCTCTCCCTCTCCGGGAGGCACGCGTGTGATTAAACTTCTGTTTGCTTTTTTCCGCTAACCTTTTCTTTCATGAGGGTTTTGGCCAAGAACCTAGAAGGGCAGGGGGAAATTATTTTTCCTCCCCTACGTGGTCATTGGTGCTGTGGATGATGTTTCCGGTTTTTGGGGTCACAGGGGTCCTACTGTGCCGGGCAGCGTAACCGGTGATTGAAGTGTGACCGGACGGCAGGCAGCCGTCTCACTCTGGGGGAGACCCCTTGAGATCTCGGTTTTATTGGGCACAGCTGTGGCAGCAGGGGTTCAAGGGGGCGGGGTCTGCCCCGGGGGTGTCTGGACCACAGCCTTCCGGCACAGATGTGCTCCCGCCAGCAGACCAGCCTCTCTGCCTTCCTGGGCGTGGCTCCATGGACGCTGTAGTTCGATTTGAGGCGGGGGCAGAATACGTGACCCTGAAATGTGCCACTTTGGCATGTGGATTATTTTGAGCTGCAAGCAATTAAGCCCCTGCAGACTCAGAACAACTTCTCCCTCCCCCTCAACTACCTACAGGAATACGGGCCTGGCCCAGAAAGAGAGAGATGCCCGGAGACAACTTTTTCTCTGGAAGTCGGATCTGGGCAGCGTGCAAACACCTAATCGCTACACACGTGCTCCGCCTTGTCCTGCCAGCCTCCCTCCTGCCCCACGAAGCCCAGACCTTCTCCATTCCTCTGCTCAGGATGCAACATGAGCCCCAACTGCCCGACTGGCCCTCAGTGTCCTATCTTTCACAAATCTCCCATACAGATGAAATTAAATTTGTTCTTCTTCTGTTAATCTGCCTCATGTCAATTTAATTATTAGGCCAGCCGAGGAACCCAAAAGGGAGGAAGGAAAATTCTCCGCCGCCCCGGCAGATGACAAGGGGGATCCACCGTGTTGACCGAGGTGCCCGCTGGGGCTGGGAGAGTGCACACGTGCGTGGGGCTGCGTTACCTCCGGCTGTCCCGCCTCCTCCGAGCCAGCTTCCGTTTCCTCATCCACAGAAGTTCTTAAGTCAGTTGACTCAGTGGACTCTTTCTGGATTCCTAGGCTGTGCCAAGCACTGCTCCAGGCACGGGAATAAGGCAATAAGCACGACATGGCCCCGGTCCCCCTGGAACTTTCAGCGGAGTGAGAGCTGCTGTGCCCCGTCTGGTGTGCGCCTTAGACCCCTTCGGCTGTGTGGCGTAGCCTGTAGTCTCAACTCCCGTTAACGCTTTTAGGTAAAAACTTAAAATACGTAGCATTGTGAAGGCAGTGCATTACGCGGAGATGTAGTTCTCAAAAACCACGAAATAGGAACGTAGGCACGTCTTTATTGCTACCTTTGTAACAAGATCAAGCGGCAGGCAGGTCCGATAGCCGCTATAATTTTGTAGCCGTGCTGGGTATAATTGACATTTGGAAACATCTGCTGTGACTTGAACATGAGATGAAAATATCCGTAATTTCCACCGGTGATAACGTCGCAGATCCTGCTAATGCCACTATGGTTTGTTGCCTATATTTATAATAGAATCCTTGAAGGAAATGTTGAATTGACATTAGAAGTTTGTGAGCATAAGAATATCATTCTTACGGCACCCAAGATTATGAAATTTATCTCTGGACTCCCCAGTGTCTTCCGATCAATAACGCTTAGAGTGGGGAGGGGCAAGGTAGAAAGAACCAAAAATACATACACTCAGTGACAGGATATTTTAAGTATTGTAAGTCAGAACGAAGCAGGGGGTGTGGGAGAGAGGGCTGGGGTGAGCGTGCCGCTCTGGGGGAGCCATCACGGATCATGGAGAGCCTTGTAGGAAAGTGGCGTCTGAGCAGAGAGCTGAAGGAAGTCAAAGAGTGAGTCCTCGTGTGTACCGGGAAGGAGGTGCAAAGGCCCTGAGGTGGGGGTGTGTTTGGTGCATCCGGGGAACTGTAAAGTGTCTGTGTTCACGGTGGGGCAAGTGGCAGGGGTAGGGGGTGTGCTGAGACAGTTCCCGCGGGGGTGGCACACAGGATGGGCTTACACAGTGGGGACCCTTGTGTCCCCATCAGCGTGCTGCTGAAGGAACCGAATATGCTGAGGACGCACGGCCTTTGAGGTTTCTGCGGGGGCCGAGACCACCGTGAGAGGGTGCCGGATGGTGTCCTAAGTAGGACAGCAAAGCGGTTGCACTGAATCAGGGTCTGCATGACGGTTCCCCCTTTCAGGACTCTCTCTCTCTCTCTCTCTCTCTCTAATAGATTTTAATTTTTAGAGCAATTTTAGGGTCACAGAAAAATGAGTGGAAAGTACAGAGCTCCCCCCACCCCCACCCCCGATCTCTCTTTTTCAACCCAGATGAGCTCTTCAGCCTGTCTGGGAGCCACAGACTCCGCCTTCAATTCACAGGGCCGTTTTTCTTTCGCGGTTTCCTTCTATTGGATGCCGACGTCTCCCACCTAATGTAACAGGACGCTGTATTTGAGAATATGTACTCTTATTTAAATTAGAAACCCGCAAATCAGTTGGAAGGAAAATGCGAGGTGAGCAACGGAGGCCGCGCGGGGCGTGAACGACGGCGGCCCGGGCCGTGCTGCTGCGGGTGAGGGCACTAGGGAGCCAGTGCAGGCTGCGGAACGTGGGGGTGCAGGCTCCTCAGAGTGGTCCCTGCTCTGGAAAGCGCGGGCCTCCACCAAGCGCTTCGGCCCCGGCCGCGGCCTCCTGCTCTCGGAAGGAGGCTCACGCGGGGACCATCGCTGCCCTTCGTCCAGCCGTGGGGTCCGTTCCCGGCTCCGGGTACGTCGTCCAGCTCCGGGAAGGTCTCTTGAAGACCGAAGTTCCCCTGCTCAAGTGCTGTGGTCGCCACCTGCCGGGGGCGAGAGGTCTTGTCTTGGGAAGGGGCGTGTTGCTTAGCAGAGGCGAGGCGTTCGGAAGGTCTGAGGACCAGGGTGACGCCCACGGAAGGCTGGCTGCTTCCGATCCCCCCTGAGGGAGGACGTCCTCCTCTGTCGCCCAGAGCCACTGGCGGCATTCTTCCACGCCCCCGCCCCCCACCAGCCCTGGACTCAGGTTGCCTTGCTGCATGACCTTGGCAGAACCCCTCCCTGTCTCTGGGCCTCAGTTTCCCCTCTGTGAAATGGGAGTGTGGACCAGGTGGTTTGTTTCTTTTCATATGTTGTTTTTATTCTTTGCATTTTTTGTGTCTCCAAAATATTCAGTATGTCCCCACTTTGTATGTATCCTCTGTAGCTTTCTTTAGGTCACACACGTCCATGCACACAGTCACAGGGTGGCATTGTTTCTCTGGTCTGTCGTTTTGTGTCTTTACAAAAATGGGCTCGTTCTGTACACATTTCTTTACAACTTACCATTTTCCATTTACATTGCAAGAATCCCCTTGGAGGTGAGTAGAACAGACGTGAAACATTCTGCCTATAATATTCCATTTTTTCAGTAAGTGCAGTTTACTCAGCCTTCCATTTCATTTGGATGTTCGAGCTATTTGCAGGTTTTGGTTTTATTTTGCTTGCCTGTGGTCCTCCCCAAACAATGACGCAATAAACAACCTTTTACACAGTTCCTCATTACTTGTGCCCATAATTGTATCACACCTAGAAATCGGACAGCAGGATCAAAAAGCGTGTGTCCTAATTTCCTTTGGTTTTTGCCAGATTAGTGTTCCCACGAGCAGCACGTAGGACGCAGACTCCTTCCCATCCCTGAGAGGGGGTTGTCACTCTGTGAAACCCTTGCCAACCTGGTGAGGGGGCTGCCCCGGAAAGCTCCTTCCTCGGGCATCTGACAGCTCCCTGTTGCGGGGTCCTTCGGGGGGAATTCAGTCTGAAATTCCCCCACAGGGTTGATTGTGCTCCGTTAAAGAAAGACACTTTCCTCCTCCAGACTTTTCAGCCTCGGACTCTTAAGTAGCAACCGCCCTGGGCCATGCAAGCATTTATGAACTTGCTCATAATGTATCTAACTTGGCTTCTGAAGGAAGAAGGGAGCCCCTCTCCGTCCCAAAACAGCGAAAAGAACCAAAAAAACGTTTAAGATCAAGGTCATGGAACAGCAGCAGCTCAACCCTGTGATGGCCCATTAAAGCCACTTGTGGGGACCAGGGGTCAGGGTGCAGGGAAGCCCCAACTTAGGACCCAGATGGCGGGGCGCCTGGCAGCCCAGCTTGGCCCTGAGCCCTGTAATGAGAGGACAGAGCCATGCCTTGGGGACCTGGGGGTGGTGTGCAGGGCGGGGACAGCCCGGGTCTGGCACACGGCCCCGCCCCGGTGTTCTGAGCCTGGAGATTGGGGTGCAGCGGCCCTGGGGCCCCCAGGGGGCAGGTCTCGTTGCAGCGACAGCTCCAGGGGGGGAGGACTCCAGGCGGGGAGGACTCCAGGCGGCTGGGCTCAGCGTGGGTGAACGCTGTAGGGTTCTCAGTAGCAGAGGGGCAAACACATGGGTGGGGGCGATGGCTGGCGGGGGTCTCCTGCTGTCTTCCCTGGGCAGTGAAATCCCTCCCGGGGGGGGGGCCGTCGTGGCGCTGTCGCCGAGGACGGGGGGATGGGGTGCCTTCGCTTTTCCTCGCGGCCATCCTCCGATTTTGAGCTCTGCTGCTTCTGTGCTGCTTCCCAGAGCTTTCCCAGCGCGCTTTGCGTGGGTTGTAGCCGCTCGTCGGTTGTTTCCGTCGTCCGTATGGACGGATCACCCAGCTCTCTACCTTGCTGATGCCTCCCACGGGCCCTACGTTCCCCTCAAGGAGGGTGACGATCCCGGGCCTTACGTTTACGTCCTGCACCCGTTTTGAATTGACTGTGTGCTGTGTTCCATAGGCGCCCAGCGCTGTTCTTGTGCGCGTGGGATCCAGGTTTCCCGGCGGCGTCGGTTGAAGAGACTGTGCCTGCCCCACCGTGTGCTCCCGCCCACCTTGTAGAAGATCGGCTGACCGTGTATCCACTTATGTTGGGGCCGTCTGGTTTTTCTGTCGCGCTACGTCTGTCCTTATGCCAGGACCATGCCGTTTTGACTATTACAGTTTTGTGATCTAGCTTGAAACCGGGGAGTATGAAGCCCCCATAGTCTTTCTCTGGACAGTTTTTTTTTTTTTTAATGTTTATTTTTGAGAGCGAGAGTGTGAGCAGAGGAGGGGCAGAGAGAGAGGGAGACAGAAGATCCGAAGCCGGCTCTGAGCTGCCGGCGTAGACCCTGGGGTGGGTTTCTTGAAGCCCCAAACTACAAGCTCGTGACCTGAGCTGAAGTTCGACGCTCAACCGAATGAGCCAGCCAGGCGTCCCCAGATAGTGTTTTCTTTTTTAAAGGCAGTTAGAGCCCACGCGAGGGGCGGCAGTGTGAACACGGGGCACGTGGACATCAGACGCTCTAAGTCATTCGATCCGGCTGCCACATCTGCCCTTGAGCTGTGCCTCACCTGCCTCCCGGTGTTGAACACAAGCCCTTACATTGAAGTGTCAATTGAGAGGGGCGCCTGGGTGGCTCAGTCGGTTGAGCGTCCGAATTTGGCTCAGGTCACGATCTCGAGGTTCGTGGGTTCGAGCCCCGCGTCGGGCTCTGTGCTGACAGCCTGGAGCCTGGAGCCTGCTCCGGATTCCGTGTCCCCCTCTCTCTCTGCCCCTCCCCCACTCTCTCTCTCTCTCTCTCTCTCTCTCTCTCTCTCAAAAGTATATAAACTTAGAAAAAAAGTGTCAAGTGAGAACATGCATTGTCTTGTCCGTCCAGTAACAGGACGGGCTTCCAACAAGTAACTAAAATTGCCCGCCTGGCGGGCCCCCTTTCAAATGGAGTTGACAAGAGTTGGTGCCCGTGAGGTACGCGCTTAGCAGAAACCGCCAGCCGTGCTCACTTCACGGTCTCCTCTCATTTTCGGTCTCGAGCGGCGGCTGGCACAGTGGGGCATCCACCCCATGGGGAGCTCCGGGGGGGTGACCTCTCAAGGACGGCAAGGAGCAGGGTTATCATAAACAAAGGTATTTCAGACCTTCGATTTCTGTTCCCCTTCACATCCCAGCGGGTGGCATCTTTTCGGGAAGAGCGTGTGGCGTGTGTGATTGTCCGCTTCGAACGGGAAAAAGGCGCTTCTTGGACAAGGCTCAGCTGAAGGTCCTTTTCTCGTGTAAAAGTACACACGCGCCCTAATCCAAGGACGACCCCGGGGAAGCAGTCGTGCCCCCTTTAAGATCGCCACGGGTTTGTAGATTGCTAAATACTGGGACTCCCGTTAACAGAGGACTGCATTGGACAGTCCTTCCTTCTGCATTTTAAGAGTCCTTTGTAAAATCAGAAAGGCAAATAAAACGCCAGAACCAGTGGTTTCCTCCTGTTTGGTTAAAGGATAAGAAAGACGAAGCTTTTCTTTCGATACGCCGTAAGTGACATCTTTGCGTTTTTCTAATGAGGAACGGGACCGTTCACTTTCTGTGTCGCTTTATGAAACAAATGGACACAAATACCACTGTGCCACGCAGGGCGACAGCCACACGTGGCTGCCCGAACTTCAGTAACTTCAGAATTCAGGTTCTCGGTCCCGCCGGCCACATGTTCAGTGCCGCAGGAGCCACAGCTCTGCCTTGAGAAGCACGGGTGACAGAGCCCTTTCGTCCCCGCAAGAAAGTCTGTTGCGGAGGCTCGGGTAGAGACACGATGCGTTTGGATTTGACCCGGTGCAGGAAGTGAGAGCAACCTTGCAGGAAGCACTTCTGTGACGTGCGCCTGCGTCCCGACGTATCAGGTGTGTGTATGCCGGAGGCACAGGAGAATCTCTTCGGATCGTAGTAATTTAGCAAAGCACCTGCCTGACACAGTAAGCTGCTTCAGTTAGTTGATCTTGCTTACTGAAGGAGAAGAAACAAAAGAAAAATCCTTGTCCTAACTGTCCTCGTCGTTTTGGTTTTTTTTTAAGCAAGGCACCAGGAGAAATCCTTCTTTAGCTTCTTCTGACATGAATTCTCTCGGGCTCCTTCTAACACCGCCTGTTTCCTTTTGGCGAGTACAACATGGAGGAAATAGTTCCACGACTTTCAATGGAATTGGATGTAATTCATGTCTGGAAACATAACTGTCAAAGCGTCTTATTCCTTGTCATGTTCGCGTTTAAAAGAGATTAAGGGGCGCCTGGGTGGCTCAGTCGGTTAAGCGTCCAACCAACTCTGGATCTCGGCCCGGGTCATGATCTCACGGTTCGTGAGTTCGAGCCCCGCGTCGGGCTCTGTGCTGACAGTGCAGAGCCTGCTTGGGATTCTCTCTCCCTACCCCTCTCTCTGCCCCTCGCCCCTCAAATAAATAAATACACTTAAAAGAGGTCAAGTTGATTTGGGGGAAGGGAACGGATAAAAATTCCCCATTACATTTTCCCAAAAGGATAGGGTTCTCCCTTTCTTCCCCCCTCTTTTTTAAACAGTACTCCGCAAATGGGCGTTAACTGTTGGTACGCTTCTGCGACGCATCTCAGATGTTGGGTCTTGGGTCACCGTGGAAGGTCGGGGGCCAAGGAGGGGACTTGTGCTCTGCCCTCCCCCACACCCCCTGTGCTGGACCCCCCACCCCCACCCCAGGCGTGAGTCCACGAGAGGGGAGAGGTTGCCATGAAGCTCTGTGCTCTGTTTGCGGGCACCCCCTGTGTTTCAGACCCTCTCCCGCACTTGGGCACACAGAATTCGTTTACACTCCTTCTAAACCTCACCAGAGCTCCCAGCACCGCCAGGAGGCAGGCCGAACTGGAGAACGGACAAGGAGCAGGAAGTCAACCCAAGACCAGCCCTCGATGATCCCGCGTGGCCCCGGCCGATTTGCACTTTCTACTACCTATTAAAGTCTTTATTTCAAGCTTGATTTTTTAACAGTTTTATGCTTTCCCTCTGGAGTGTTTCCCTCAGTGGTCCCATCTAATCAAGTTTTAAGTTTTAATTAAACAGCTGTCATCTGCTTGTTAGTCCTGTGGCTACCTGATGTTTTATTAAATTTTAATCCAGCCCAAGCTGGGCGAGAATTCCTCAGATAACAAAGGGAGGCCGTTAACCGGGCGCCGTGGAGACAAAGCACAGCTAGCTGACAGGCACCACGGGCGCGCGAAAGGAAGTGGAAATGAACCTGGAAGGAAGGAGAGACCATGAGGCCGGGGGGGGGGAGAGGGGGAGGGGGGGAGGGGGCACGTGGCGGGGACAGCACAGGTGGCCTAGACCACAGGTGACCCTTGCCTGTTCTCTGCCTCCCTTCCCATCCCCCCGCCCCCGGCTTCCCTCCCCCTCAGGTCTCTGCCTTTCCCTCCCTCTCGGCCTTCGAGTCCCAGCCTCTCCCCCCGCAACAGTCTGTAGCTGTCTATCTCTGTTGCCTGTACATCTTCCCTTCTCTTCCTTCTGTTGCCCCCCCTTCTGTCCCAGGATGAGCACACTGGGGATGGGTGATTGACAGCGGGGACCCTCCTGGGTTCCAGAGGGAGCCTTCTCTTCTCCTGGGATAAACCCCTTGCTCGCCTGCAGAAATAACCCTCCCAGGAGAGATTTTTCCCGAAGTGTGTTCACAGGCCATCTTCACAGTTTGGCCAACTGCACACAACACTGTGTCTTTATACACGCTAGTTTTTCTTTAAATTAATTCATCCTTTAGACTTAAAAAACAACAACACCCGGGGCACCTGGGTGGTTTTGTCGGTTAAGCATCTGACTTTGGCTCAGGTCATGATCTCATGGTTCATGAGTTCGAGCCCCGTGTTGGGCTCTGTGCTGACAGCTCGGAGCCTGAAGCCTGCTTCGGATTCTGTGTCTCCCTCTTTGTGCCCCTCCCCAGCTTGCACTCTGCCTCTCTCTCTCTCTCTCTCTCTCTCTCTCTCTCAAAAATAAATAAAACATTAAAAAAAAGTTTTAAAAACCAACACTCTAAATTTGGTCACGATCTGAGTCTACAATCCAGAAATATGAGTTTTGTGTGTGTTACATATTTTAATATATGTTAAAATGTTAAAGGTAAAAAAAAAAATGGGGCACCTGGGTGGCTCAGTCGGTTGAGTGCTCAACTCTTGGTTTTGGCTCAGGTCACAATCTCATGATCCATGAGATCGAGCCCATGCTCAGCACAGAGCCTGCTTGAGATTCTCTCTCTCCCTCTCTCTCTGCCCCTCCCCTCTCAAAATAAACATTAAAAAATTAAAAAATAAAACCCCAAGGCAAAGATAAATTCATGTAAAATAAGTTTAAGAATTACCAGTGTTAAACAATTCCATAGTTGGCCAACTTCTTACAGAGTGCTTTTCCTGCTTTTTGTTTGTTTACTTTTTACTTTTAAATAAATAAAATCATTTAAATCATTGTGTTTGACCAGGACCCCAATTGCCAGAATCCAGCCCCTGCCTCTGATGTATTAGTTACAGAGATCTGAGCTCCAGATCTGCTTTTCCGCGTGTATGTAACACAGTGATGGGGTTTTCCATTTGTAGGAGAGCCCTTGAAAGATCCTGTTGGGGGCGCCTGGGTGGGTCAGTGGGTTAAGCCTCCGACTTCGATCAGGTCATGATCTCGGCGTCTGTGAGTTCGAGCCCCGCGTCAGGCTCTGTGCGGACAGCTCAGAGCCTGGAGCCTGCTTTGGATTCTGTGTCTCCCTGTCTCTCTCTGCCTCTCCCCTGCTCGTGCTCTGTCTCTCTCTTTCTCACAAATAAATAAACACTAAAAATTTTTTAAAAAGCAGGCAACGATGATAGACCTCACTCTCCCTCTGTCCTAGAATTGTGTCATTCCAGCTTCTAAAAGTAACACCAGCCAGTTGGAACGCACTCCTCCAGAGGGAGTTCAGGCTGCTGAGGGTCCTAGAAATCAGATCACTGAAGAAATAATTGAAGGATACAAGAGCTTAGCCATATGAGGAGGGAAGAAAGGGCCCCCGGGGAGGTGGGGGGAAGGGCATTGGTGGCTTTTATGTATGGAAAGGGCCACTGTATGGATGATGGAGTAGATTTGTTCTTTCGTTCTGAGTCTTTAAGAAGAAACTAAAAGGAAACACGTTTTAGCTCATTATAAGGGACTAGACATTTCAGAATCAGTACTTCACTTTCGCTGGGTGGGGGCTTGGACCTCACTGCTTAGGTACCATGATCCAAGTTCTCTCTGGTTCTCGTGCAGTGCGTGCCTTCCCACAGGTGCTGAGCATCCCACCGTGCGCAGCGTAACGCTCCGGGAACTCGGGGCGCTACGACAGCGGAACCCATCTGGTTTCAGCCCTTGGTGGTAGGACGTTGATAACGGGTGTTATGGCAAAGCTTTATTGTCGGCCCAGCACTGTTCTGAGCACGTTAGCAGCGTCCATTTATTTATGCCTCAAACAGGACTTCAGGATGAGGAATGCCACTACCTAAATTTTGTAGATGAGGAATCAGGGGCCTTAAGGACGTAAGATACGTTGTCCCAGGTCATCCAGCCAGTGGGCCCTAGAGCTAGGCGTCCCCCCCACCATGCTGGCTCTGAGCCTGCACATCACAGCTTCCTCCCGCTTTGGGGTCGCAGAGGACGTGCTGAGAGGGGCTGTTCCCACTCCTCCCCCACCACAGGGGACACTCGGCTGCTAATGAGCTTTGCCGAATTTTGTAACACGCTTGTGTGCAGCCACATCCCCTCGGAGGCATGCTTCCTTTTGGTTGCCAAGGTTCTTTGAAGATCTTCGCAGGAAGGATGAAAAATGTATTTCCAGAGTGGTAATCTTTTTAGGCCTCTTTTTCCAGTGGCGTGATGGGTTTTTACTTTCATGGGCTAGTAATTACATTACTGTAGCTCCCAGGACCCCCCCCCCCCACCCCGAAGCCAGCCACACATCATTAGCAGGCCCTTAACTCTTTTCCTTCTTGAAAAGGATATATAAGCAAACCCATAGTGGCACAGAGATAGTGCCCGCCAACTTGTCCCTGTGATAATTGCAGCGGGCCTGTGGTTTCCACTGGACTAGGCACTAATGAGATGCTAAAGATGTGATAAAAAGACGTTAATATGTTTAAAGCTCCCCTGCCCGAGGAAGGCGCTTGGTTTTTGAGTCTGTCTTGTGAGTGTTTAAGGCAGTAGTGTCTTCTGGATGAGCTGTCCCGTGGAGAATCACAATTGCCCCGCTATTTGCTTCGAGATGTGCGGGAAGCTGGTTTCTAAAGAGAGAAAGACTTTGGCTCTGAAATAGCGTCTGCTGGGTTCAGGCCCAGCTCCTGGAGGTTGGGGGTAAAGAGGGTGAGATGCCAGCGGTGTGTTTTCTGAATGGGGCCCCCCTAGAGAGAGGATACTCTGAGACAAAGGCATCACTAAAGGCGGAAAAGATGCGGACAGGTGTGGGCGGGAGATCTGGAAGCTCTCATACACGTGCCTACACCATTTAGACTTTTTTTCCTTACAGACAATGAAAACTCATATCAAATTTGGTTATGCTAAAAAGGAAACTGGTTGGATCTTGTAGCCTACAAGGGCTCATAAGATTCTTTAAAAATGTATTTATTTTGAGAGAGAGAGGAGAAAGAGAGAGCATGCAAGCAGGGGAGGGGAAGAATAGGAGAATCCCAAGCAGGCTCCATCCTGTCAGTGCAGAGCCTGATGGAGGGATCCATCTCACGAACCATGAGATCCTGACCTGATCTTGATCTGAGATCAAGAGTCAGACCCTCAGGGGCGCCTGGGTGGCTCAGTCGGTTAAGCGTCCCACTTCAGCTCAAGTCACGATCTCACGGTTTGTGAGTTCCAGCCCCATGTCGGGCTCTGTGCTGACAGCTCGGAGCCCGGAGCCTGCTTCGGATTCTGTGTCTCCCTCTGTCTCTGCCCCTCCCCTTCTCATGCTCCATCTCTGAAAAATAAATAAACATTAAAATATTAATTTTTTTATTATAGAAATTTATTTTTATTATAGGCATTTAACCGATTGAGCCACCCAGGCACCCCCAGGACTCATAAGGCTTATTGAGAAGTTGGATTGAGGGCTTTCTTAGGGCTTGGTTTCTTTTCCTTCCCTCAATCCTGATTTCCTCTGTGCTGTCCTCATTCCCAGTCAGGCTCTTCCTGTGCTGTGGCCTCCGTGGTTTCCGGGGCCTATTATCCTAGCTTTCAGTGCAGCAGGAGGCCAGCCTTTGTTCCCAGACTTTCGTCCTGGAACCCCTTGTCCTCGTGCCCAGTGCAAAGCGGCAGCATCGTGGACACAAGGTGGACTGTGCTAGCTGGCCACACCCAGGCTGTGTGTCCCGACATGGGACCGGGGGGAGGGGTCAGCCCTGACTACTTTATCCTGGGCTCAGGTGGAGAAGACAGCCAGTAAGGGTGCCAGGCCGTGCAGGCCAAGCATGATGGTTGTCGATGAAGTTCCCCTCGAAGAGTGCCCATGGGTATTCTTCTTTCAGGAAGAACGCAGTCAGCGGGCGTTGCTAGAAAGCCTTCCACGTGGAGGCTCCGTGGCAGATCTCCAGAGGCTTTTGCAAACTTCTGGAGAAATATGTGACACCACCAAATACTTACTGAGTACCTAACTGCATAGAAAATCACCCAAAACTTAGCTACTCAGGGGAAAAACATGCAGGTGTTAAAACAGACTTCCGGTGGGTCCGGAGTCTGGGAACGACTTCACTGCCCCCGGCAGCTCACCTGACCGGACGGACCTCTTCACAAGGGCCGCCTAAATGTTCTCGTGACCCGACAGCTGGATTTTCCCAGAGTGCGTGATCTGAGAGAGACAGGGAGGCAGAAACAGAGGTAGAGACAGAGAGAGAGGAAGGGGGCATTCACAAGACTCCCATGTCTTAATTTCATGGACACTCACTGTCACTTCTGACGTACTGTATTCCAAGACAAACGACTCACTCAATCCAGCCCACCCTCAGTGAGAGGGGAACTATTCCCCACCTGCTAGAGGGAGAAGTGTCGAAGATCTGTGTCTCAGTTTACCCTCCGACCCCAGATTATACTCCTCCCCTATGCAAACAAAATACACCGACCCCTCTCAAGACCTGAAAACTCACCTTTCCAGAGCATCAACTCCAAATCCAGGACATTGGGATCTCTGTATCACTTCCAGTGCTGATGCCCTTGACCCTGAGGGGTTCGGTGTAACCTCGTAGGGAGGCGTACGTATTCCAGATCGTGATGCGTCTGGTTCTGAGATCAGGGTAGGGGTCTGGAGTTTGGGTGACTTCAGTTCTGTTCTTGGCTCAGTTATCAGTAGTGAGGAGTATTATGTGATTGGCTGGGCACAGGTGGCCACAGAGACTACCCGTGTAAGTAACGGTATCCGCGATGGTGTGCACGGATTAGGCACTCACTGTATGCCGGCATGCCCAACGCCACGCTCTGTGTTTCATGTTTTAACTCATTTAGTCCTCAGACAACACCGTGGGGAAGATACTCTTGTGAATCCTGTTTCCTGGTTGGGGAAACTGGTGCCCAGAGAAGGTAAGGAGGTTTGCCCCAGGTGACCCGGATGGCCGGGGGCCCAGTTGAGTAGTGAGCTCCAGAGCAGGGAAACTTCTATTTTGTTTATTCTCTTGCTCTTGAGTCGTCCACAAAATGACTTGTTTTAAGGAAGGTCTGAGAGTTTAAAGTTACTGTTTGTCAGAGGTGAAAATGTGTCCTGTTCTTTCTCGAGCCTGGAAGACGACTGAATATATATTGGCGTAGGTCAGGAGCTGAGGAATGCGTGGGATACCACCGAGGAGATCCTGAAAGCCTGCCGAGTCAAAAAGCATTTGCACCGATGTAGGCAGAGACGGGAGAGAACACCTCTCCCTCCTCCTCAAATAGGCAGGGAGATGCTCGGAAGGTATTTCTGGCTTTAGGAGCTGAAGGAAATAGAAATCGTAGCTGAGCCGAGAACCCCCTGAAATTATACAAGCAAGAGGAGATTTCAGATTCACACAGCTCAGCCATTCAATGGGGAAGAAATTCTCTCTTCTGGTTCCTGTCAGGGGGGAGAAGCAGTGGGCAGTAAATGGTCATTCCAATCTGTATCCTTTATTCCTTCTTTTTGAATGCCGTCTCCTACACTGCTCTTTGGATCAAATTTGCCACTGAAGTAGCATGGCCCCTAATGGCCCGGGCCACCCCGGTGAGGGCTGTGTGCCTCCGTTTGAAACAAGTCTGTCCTGCTCACGGCTTGAGTCAGCCTTCTGGAAGGTCGCACGTCCCCCAGACCAGTAAGTGTGCCGACGAATCACATTTCTCTATGTTATTGACCTTTGCTAAAGCCACGTTGTCCAGTCCTTACGTGATCGTTTTGTTTTCGGATTGAAGCACTGACCTGTGATCTGCTGAACGAAGGCCACATCTACACTTTCTCTGGCCAGCAGCCATTCTTGTCAACCGAGGGTCTCAACCTTGCAGTTTCCCAGTAGACAGGTTGCCACACATGGCAAATAAATCAAATATCGTCGAACATCCTTTGAGCGTACCCTTCCATGATTATGGGGGCTACACTCCTGATTCGTTCCCTTTCGAGTACAGTTGTGCACAGACACACTGGACACTCGTCATCTGAGAAGCCACTGTGGGGCGTGCCTTTCACATACTCCCCATCGGCAGCCCTGCATGCCAGTGGTCACGATGCTATGGGCTAGCTACGGTTCTCCAGTCTTTTACCAGAGCTGCAACTGGGCAGAGGGAACCTTTGGTCGAGCGCATCGGGTCTGTACCAGGAATTTGTGACCCCGAACCAAACAGCTATGTCAGGGTTCCCCAGGCAAACAGAACCAAGAGGGTATGTGTAGATATATAGAGATTGGCTTGGAGAGATTGATTCATAACATCACGGAGGCTGAGAAGTTCTCTGATCTGCCCCGTGCAAGCCAGAGGCCTGGGAAACGCTACCAATTGAAATGTTAATCTCATCCAGGAGGGCCCTCACAGACGCACCGATAAATAATGTTTCACCAGCTGTCTGGGCGTCCCTTAGCCCAGTCTGGTTGACGCATGAAATTAACCATTGCCATAGTATATTAAAAATACCTCTTACGGAGTCTGGCATATGGTAAGCCATTCATAACTGTTAATAATCATCACTGTGATTACACGGTCTTCTCATACGGATGTATTTAATTTATAAAGGGATGGATGGTAGAGAAGAACCAATAGATCACGGTGTCAGGAGACGATGCTTCACCTCCTGCTTTGCCCTGTTGATGCCCCCTCCCTGCCGTTAGCAAACCACTGAACTTCTCTGCCTGCACTTCGCTCTTCTGCTAAAACGTGGTGGCTGTATTTGGATCAGCTAACCTCACGCAGAAGAGTTCGTATGGCCCGAAGCATCTTGAGAACGCAAGGAAGGTTCATCTCCCCCATAAGCGGATGCCATCCCGTGATCTTAGGAAGAGAGACCATTACACTTGTGCGTATCCCGTCAGCCTCCTGCGGTTGGACAGACGCCCAGCACCTTCTCTGTTGTCTGGAGTGAATGATCTAGGTCCCCATCACACATTCAGAAACTTAAAAAACTCAAATGAATATTTGTCAGTTTTCTTTTTTTTTCTTTTTTCTTTTCTTTTTTTTAATATGAAACCTATTGTCAAATTGGTTTCCATACAACACCCAGTGGTCCTTCCAACAGGCACCCTCCTCAATGCCCATCACTCACCCTCCCCTCCCTCCTACTCCCCATCAACTGTCAGTTTTCTTATTAAGAATTATTTGGAGGCACCTGGGGGGCTCAGTCAGTTGAGCGTCTGACTTCAGCTCAGGTCATGATCTTGTAGTTCGTGGTTTCGAGCCCCACTTTGAATTCTGTGTCTCCCTCTCTCTCTCTCTCTCTCTCTCTCTGCCCTCCCCACCTCGTGCTCTGTCTCTCTCTCTCTCAAAAATAAATAAACGTTGAAAAATTTTTTTAAAAAAGAACTATTTGTTTAAAAATTTCTAGCCCCTCCCCCCTTCATTCTGAAGCAGGACAGAAGGGAGACTCAAATGTATTGAACGTCTTCCAGGTGCCTGACACTCTTTTAGAACACTCTGGGGGGCCACAACACTAGCTCTTTATACTGTGAGAGTGTCTCGCGTTTCTGGACGAGGAGACAAAGGCTCAGAGAGGCTGCATGTCTAATGGAAATGGATCTTGGTTTGGGATTTCCCTTACTCCAGGATCCATGTTCTGTTGGCAGCGTGGCGCAGGCCACGATAGATTCTGTAGCATTCCTGAAAGCTGTTTTCGGTGGCCTGAAGCCGGGCTCTTTGTGGTGTGGAGATGATGGGACGTGGCCAGCATTTTGGGCTGAACAAGTTTTGCCCTGCAGGCTGAAGGACTGGGGTAGCCATGAATGTTGTGGTTCGCCAGGGCTCTGGAATGAGACTTTGATTCCCTCGAAAAGACTAGGAAAGAGCAAATGCTTTCCTCGTGGACCACCCCAACGCACGTAGGGTCATTCCCACAGAGCACTTGCATTTTACTGTAGGCTGAAACAAGACAAATGGACAAAAATGTCAGAGGCTAACGAAGACATCCCTTTTGTCCGGATCAGTGGGAATCTATCTACCTGTGCGCTGCTCTGTTCACTGGCCCACTAAAAAATCGGTGATTTGCACTAATCTAGAGAATTTTAGTGACCGATGCCTGTTAGACAACACAAAGCCCAGAACGCTGCCGAAAAGTAAACACGCACTGTCATCAAAGAATGTGATATTTAGAGTTAAATCAATAAGCCCCTATTTCTAGTCTGAATAGAACACGCATCCTTAATAGAGTTATTTCAGAAAGTCAAGTGTGGTGGGCCCTGTAGTTGCAAGATTTAACCACAGAAATAAGGCTGTAATGATTACAAGACTAGCGACCAATAGCGGATGGAAGAAATTCATCTGGCATTTGCCCCAGTGCAGGCCGTGTGCAAATGAGAATCAATTTACTTGAAGCAAAACCCTCTCCCTTCGTACTGCCAACATCTGTTCCTCACAGTGTTTATTCTCCTCAACGGGGAGGGCGGAGCATCGGAATAGCCTTCGGAATGAGAAGGACACGTGAATGAGTCTAGCTTCCCAGTAAAAAGTGGCAAGAGCGGTTGGCCGACTTCCTAAAACAAACGGGCAAGGAGGGGTTTCTCCACCCTCAGACAGGGGAGACTGGGGTCCTCGTGATGACAGAAGAAAATGACCCATGTCAGGGTCCTTTCTCTCTTGTGGGTGCATTTTATTTCCCCCGACAAGCTCCTCCGCAAGGAAGGCGTTGAGGCCAAACGCACAACTAGACTCATATTTGCACAGACTTGTAATCAGAGGAAAAAAGACATTTTCTGGCGAGTTTCAGTTTGCAGCTTCCTAGGGAAGAGCTCTTGAGCCGCGTGGACCACCGGGCCGGTTGCTGGAGGGGAGGACTGCCCAGGGCTGGGCTCATGTACCCGCTCTTCTTCTGTGCAGTGGTCCACGGCCAGAAGAAAGTGGGGGCGTCGGCAGGCAGCCATCGAAAATGACTTTGGCTTCAGAGAAACAAGTTGAAGATGTGACGCTGTTTCCAAGCTTAGCCACTGATTTGGGAAATTTAGACACAGAGGCATTGACTCTTAAGTTAACCGACCCATCTTTGAGAATTCAGAGGTGGAAGAAGAAAAGGAAAACAAGAATTGGTTGGTCCCAAACTGTATCCTGGTGACTTGGAGAAAGGTTGAACTTGGTATTAATAGTTATAGGAGAGTTAAATAGGTAGTTAGTGAAAAAAAAAAGTCTCTTTTTTGAATAAAATCTTGCCTCCCTGGCAGGGGTGCACAGATTATAGGGGTGGGTCAGGAGGTGAGACGGGGAGAGCATATGGGCCAGGTTGGGATGGTCACATCAGCCAAGGTGAGGGGGCGGGCTCTATCCTATCACCACTGGGGAAGCGCTGGAGAATTTTAAGGGGGAGAAGATTTTAAGAAAATCCCTGAAACAAATGAAATGGATTGGAGAGAAGAAGAAATCCTTGAAAGGTTTCTTTCTTCTCTCTAAGGAAGAGGAACCCATTGGAACACTTAAGTGGGGGGATGAAAAAGTGTTGATGGGATCATTACCCTGAAAGGTTAAAGACCCAACAGAATGGGAACCAGTCATCATGGGTTCATGCTGGCCTTCCCCACGCCAGGCCAAGAAGCCCCAGAAGACCTTCCTCTGTAAACATTGCCCTCATTAGACTCTCTCCATCCTCCTGTCAAGAATCACAACGCATCTGAGACTCCAGTGTACTGATTCTATAGCAATTTATCTTCCCCAATTTCATAAATGCCCACAGAAGACATGAGACTCTAGGGCCAGAGACAAAAGACTATGCGTCCCAACACACATTGTGTTTGCTGCCATTCTCCCTGAGCACCGCCCCCCCCCACACCCCGTGACTCCCACAGGGGTGATGCAGAAGGGCCTCTGTTTATGTCAAGGAGCAGAGCTCATCCCCCCCATAATGCCTTTCTAGTCACACTAGACAAAGCTTCTCGCTGTGCCTGCTAGCGATAGAAACATATTTCTAGGACCCGTATCCACTTTTCTGATGCAATGATAAAGGGTGAGTTTGGCAATGATGGGAAATAAATTAATAGCTAACACGCTTCTCAAAAGACTCCCTGATAGTCAAATGAAATAACTTAATGTTCTCTAAAGTGAGCTGAAAATGATTTTAGAGGATGCCACGATCCTTTTTAACAATAATACTCGGGTAGTTGTTTCAATATAGACATTCACCGATACGTGCTTTAGCATTTGCTTAAATAAAAAAAGAACAAAGTCAATTTAAAGGGAATTCTTAAAAAGCATTAAGTAATAAAAGGTAGTATCAGGGTATGGAAAAGTTCTTGAGAACAGCACACAATTAAGGTTTAGGAATAACCAAACCTTCGCTTAGTGGTTAAGCGAACTCACCTTAAAACATAATAGGTTGTATCGATGATGGTGTTTTGCTTTTATTTTAGTTATAATACTTATTAGGATAAAGGGAGACAGGAAGAGACCAAGCAGCTGAGAATGTAGCACCAGGCAGCCAGCCCCGGGTTTCGGGGTGGAATGAGGTCGGCACCATGAATCTGGAGAATGCCTGCATTCCCTGGGTGCGTTTCCTTGGCGTCCTTTGGGAACGCCTGGATGGATTCTTGCTGGACAAAGGGAGAAGCCCTCGGATGCGTACACAGGATCTCGATACACAGAATCACCCAAAGCACCAGCACCCATTGCCCCGAGGAAACCCTATCCCTGTGCGTTCTGCAGGCTATTCTGGGCCCTGACGTCACCTCGCCTGCCTGCCTAGCATAGCATTTCGCCGGCCAGCTGGCTTCTTTGTGGCAGGCAGGGCCGATGACCTCCTTCAACAAGGATGCCCAGGGACCATGAGGCAGGGGTGTCTATACACTAGAAACAACGACTGTGATCTTAAACTGTACGTCTCTGTGATAAAAGGGAGAATCAATAACTAATTCCATTTGTAAGGGAAGGAAAGAGGACGATGCAGGCTGCCGTTTTGTTAAAACGAAACTGCTATGCACCGGCTGTTAAGTGGCTGGTATTTAGGGTATAAGGATTGTGTGCCACACCATCTGTCTGAGCTATCTTCGCGATTCCCAGCAAGGAGGAAATGCCGCATTCCTGTGGCTTCTGCTTAATTGTCCATAAAGAAGATATCCCCAAGTCAATGGCGTCTTCAGAATGATGGATGGATCATCCATGTGATGTGTCAAATGGTATGCTTTGGGGAACAAAGCACTTAAATCATTGTTTCCCCAAGCATGGTGCATGTGCCACTGGAGGTATATAATGTGGTTTTTGGTGCTTTAGGGACACGCTTGTGTTGTATTCCTTAATGTTTATTTGGATATGTGTCACAAATTAGTGTAAGTACAACATGAAATCAATGACGAAGGGAAATGATTGCTGGAATTATAGGTATGTGGGCAGGTGTGCCCATGGGTGTAAAACTTCAGCGTGTAAGCGTGGCCTTCTAGCACAGCAGATGGAAGGATAGAGAGATCGGGTCACACAAATCACCCACAGAGTTCCTCACTATTCAGACTTAAATCACCACGCTGTGCTGTATTCTTTTCAGTGTCACATGAAAATCGTGAATAATTTCTAGAATGTGGACGTGACAGAAATTGTGAAAGTACCGCATGAATAACCGACTTGGGAAAATTTGACCTAAAATTATGCCATTTGATTTGCATTTCTGTGTAGTGCAGGGTAATTGCTTCATCCACCCATCCACCCACCCATCCACCCATCCATCCATCCACCCACCCATCCATTTACCCATCCACCCACCCATCCACCCATCCATCCATCCACCCACCCATCCACCCACCCATCCCTTTACCCATCCATCCATCCATCCATCCATCCATCCATCCATCCATCCAAGCACAGGATCTGTTGCTGCCTAGATGCTATGAAAACATAGGTAATTAAGACATGATTTATGACCTTGAATGGCTCACACCGTATTAGGAGAGACATAGGACCATTTGAAAAGTTTCCCTATAAACATGGGCACAAAGCATAATGGGACATAGAAGAATTGAGACGAGAGAGCTAGAGAAGGTTTGCAAAGGAGGTGCTGTCTGAATTGAATGGTGAATTTGAGTGGCACTTGACCAGACAAACGAGCCTAAGAGTGGATGGCATTTCAGACAACACAACTCACATCAAAAGTTGGAGGCATGGAGGAACATGGTATGTAATACATCTTTTTGCTACTTGTGTGCAGGGAAGGGAGGTTGTATAAGGTACACACTGGGGAAAGAGGCATTCGTATAAGGCTATACATGTAAGTGAGGTCTTCGAAAACTTGGAAATGTGTGTTGGAATTTTGACCTGGTTTGTGAGCCCAGGATGATAGATATGAGACATGCATGCCACCGAATTCTCTAGCACGTCCTCGTGGCAGACATAACGAATCAGCCCGGGGTTGCTTCCTATGAGAGCGAGTTCCTTCTCGAGACAGAGCTCGCTGTAGCTGCCTCTTGCAACTGCCTTGAAATGGCAAGTGGGATGAAACCCATCTCCCATTTCTGGCGGAGAATAGAGCTGGAAAGAGCTTTTAATACGGGTTGCGGCACGATGCAAACGAGGCCACGATGTGCGCCCCAACTTTTACATATATAAGACAATCAGATGGACAAACTAGTAGAAAAAAATGAAACACATCCACTCCCATGCTTTTCCGGTGGAATCAGAATTACATGATCGGGGTTACAAAATCATGGTTCTTGAAGCAAATACAGCAGAAGATTTGCACTGTTTGCTTTAAAAACCTTTGGTTATTTTTTTACCGGTCATGAAAAATGAGGAGATTCTCAATTTCTTGTTTTGTTTTGTTTTGTTTTTCTTGAAAACTCTGAAGATTCACAGACACTCTGTCAGCATTCCCATCTGGCAACAGTTGGGTCCCTCCGATCAGTGGCCGCCCTCCTGGTAGGAGTTTGCTCACTCCCGCTAGCCACAGTGGATGGCATATCTCTAATATCGACACCAGACCTACTCCACTGATCTCTGTTACCTGCCTGGACCCTACAGGGATTTTTTTTTTTTTATTTTGGTTCCTGCTTATGTGTCCAATGGTATCTCATAAAATATTCCTAGACAGTGATCCTGAAAAAATTATGGATAAATGGCATTTTGTAAATTGAATTCTGAATTCTGTTACAGATAGATTAAATTGAGGTTTTTGGATTTTTGGTGGTTTTTTTTTTTTTTGTGCTCATGCAAATTCAGGTTTTCCCATATCATAGCTTTGCAAAGGAAGAGATTCTTTTTTTTTTTTAATTTATTTTTATTTTTTAATTCACATCCAAGTTAGTTAGCCGGTAGTGCAACAATGATTTCAGGAGGAGATTCCTTAATGCCCACTTAGTCCATCCCCCCACCCACGACCCTTCCAGCAACCCTCAGTTTGTTCTCTGTATTTAAGAGTCTCTTGTGTTTTGTCCCTCTCCCTGTTTTTATATTATTTTTTCTTCCCTTCTTCTATGTTCATCTGCTTTGTATCTTCCGAAGTCACATGATGTTCTCTGCCTGACTAATTTTGCTTAGCATAATACCTTCTAGTTCCAGCCACGTTGTTGCAAATGGCAAGATTTCATCCTTATTGTTCACCGAGTAATACTCCATTATATATATATACCACATCTTCTTTATCCATTCATCCATCGATGGACATTTGGGTTCTTTCCATACTTTGGCTGTTGTCGATAGCGCTGCGGTAAATGTTGGGGTGTGTGTGCCCCTTCGAACCAGCACACCTGTGCCCTTTGGATAAAGACCTAGTAGTACGATTGCTGGGTCGTAGGGTAGTTGTATTTTTAATTTTGTGAGGAACCTCCACACTGTTTCCCAGAGCGGCTGCACCAGTTTGCATTCCCACCAACAATGCAGAAGAGATTCTCTTTCTCTGCATCCTCGCCAACATCTGTTGTTGTCTGAGTTGTTAATGTGAGCCATTCTGACAGGGGTGAGATGGCATCTCATTGTGGTTTTGATTTGTGTTTCCCTGATGATGAGTGATGTTGAGCGTTTTTTCATGTGTCTGTTAGCCATCTGGATGTCTTCAGATGAAGGGATTCTTAAATTTTATTCTGAGAGGATAACTTCTTAGGCTGTGCACAACAACACAGTCATGGATTCTAACCAGCCCGTCTCATAGTAACACAATCGAATGCAACATCTTATAATAAGACTTTCATTTCTTTTGTATAAAAAGAGCCTTAAGGTTTCCAAAGCTAGTTCTGATCCTGTGCTAAAAATGGGGTACATTTGGAGTTCCATGACTGGCTCAGTCAGTAGAGCATCGACTCTTGATCTCAGGGTCATGAGTTCAAGTCCCAAGTTGGGTGTAGAGATTGCTACCAAAGAAAAAAAAAGAAAAGAAAAAAATGGGATGTAATGAAAATGCCTTGAGATGTTGGCAAAGGTACAAATTTTCAGTTACAAGACGAGGGAGCTTTCGGAACCTGATGTATAGCACGATGACTACACTTACCAACACTGCACGGGGTGTTTGCATCTGGCCAAGAGAGTAGATCCGTGTCCCCACCACGCACACACACACATACACGCACGTGCACGCACGCACAAGCTGTATGAGGTCTTGGACACGTTAACTAGCTGGATTGTGGTGATCATTTCACAACATATGCATATATCAAATCATCGCACTGTGTACCTTAAATATACAGGCTTTTTATTTGTCGGTTGTCCCCCAGTCAAGGTGGAAGAAATGTGTTGAATCAACAACTTGGCGGGGAAGTGAGCCTATATGGAACATGTCGGGGGTGAGCGAGAATCAGAAATCCCTTCAAATAAAGTGACTTGAATGTATCACTGTCTGCTGCAGGAAGAAGAACGTTCTAGAAACGGCTGATGCAACTCTGGGACACAGGGATGGCACGGGGCAGAACTCCTGTGATCCAGTTCACTCCGGTGTTTTCATCAACACAAAACCTTTCTTGCTCTTAGGCGAGCACGCACGGTGCTGGCGAGATGAAACTCTGAGTCCTGGCATCTGGGACGGGTTCCCGTGACCCCTGACTACTCCCAGCACCGTGCTCTGGGTCGGGGGGCGAGTGGTTCCTCACTGGGGGTGTCCACGGCCCCCCACCTGAGGCCGTGGCAAGTGGGCACGGCGTTATCAGCATCAGATGCTTTTAATACATCGGGAAAACGGTGAGCTACTCAGCTCTCGGTTCCTAGTGAAAGTCCTGTTATCGTTTGCTCTTTACAATCCTGGACACAGTAATGAGGTTTTAAATCCTTCAAACGCGCGCTAAAAGGCAGTTCCCGGCTCTGTTAGTGTGACCTTTTCAGCGCCACATGATTTACGTGGCTGGTGATGTGTCTCCCTCCTTCTGAAATAACTGCCATCAAAGGAAGGGATGGGGGAGTCAGGAGGGTGGTCTAGCGGGGACACGGACGGTTTACGAATGGTCTTCCGCGGCCGCCCGACAGCCTTGGGCATTTGAAGGGCCTGATGAGGTGTAATTGGGCTGTGGGTTGTTTCCTGGAAACCTAGGAACGCACGCATCACCTCCCGCGCCTGTGTGGTCCACCCCTGACCTTGGCGGGCGTCACCGCAGAGCCTCCTGGTCAAATCACGAACAATCTCAGGGGCCGTGCGGTTCTCCGCGAAAGCCACAAGGCCCTTCTGATCTTCATGTGAGTTGTTTGGGGGATTTCTTTACCATCATTGTTTATCTCGGTAACAGATTGGATCATTGTATTTCTTTTCTTTGTAAGTCTACTTATTTACTTTGAGAGAGACAGAGTGCGAGCAGGAGAGGGCCAGAGAGAGGGAGGGCGAGAAAGAATCTCTTCCGATGTGGGGCTGGAACCCAGGAACCACGAGATCGTGGCCTGAGCCGAAACCAAGAGTCGGTTGCTTCACCGACGGAGCCCCCCAGGGATCCCAGAAATTGGATCATTTAAAAATTTCAAGAAGCTTCGGACGGTGTCGATAGATTTTCGTGCTTGATGGCATAGATCGTGCTACCTGGACTGTTTCTGTAATTGTAGTAATTCGCTGTGTGATCTTCTTCTCCATTCCTCCACATCTCTTTGTCACTAACGCCTCAAAGAGGACGGCCTGACGCTAACTTTCCTCAGTGCCTGGTCCGCTGTCCCAGGTCCCGGCAGGCGAGTACTGAGCAGAGATCACAAAACCTGCGGCCGACGGGAGGAGGCAAGGAGCACTCGTAGATGAACGGACCATTTTGTAGTGATTTGATTTTTGCGTATTAAACCTGTAGACCTATTATTGACTTCTTCAGAGTTCTGTGTCAGCCCTACTTTTCTCCTTCTCAATCACATCCCTGTAAGGCTACCTGTCATCCCGCACACGTGAGGGGGCGCGGAAACAAGAGCAAGCTGGGTGACAAACAGCAGACAATCCACTCAGGGGTGAAGATTTTCTAGAGCCCAGGGGCCCGAATGTATAAACGGAGACGCGTGCCTACTCCCAGCCGGCTGGTGCCATGCAGGGTTGCTGAGTTCATTTCCCGTTATTCTGTATTTTTCAAGAGAGAGCTAGCATCTTGAATCTTTCTTTTTAATGTTTATTTATTTATTTTTTTTATTTTTTTATTTTTTTATTTTCAACATTTTTTATTTATTTTTGGGACAGAGAGAGACAGAGCATGAACGGGGGAGGGGCAGAGAGAGAGGGAGACACAGAATCGGAAACAGGCTCCAGGCTCCGAGCCATCAGCCCAGAGCCTGACGCGGGGCTCGAACTCACGGACCGCGAGATCGTGACCTGGCTGAAGTCGGACGCTTAACCGACTGCGCCACCCAGGCGCCCCTAATGTTTATTTATTTTTGAGAGAGAGAGACTGAGCACCAGTGGGGGAGGGGCAGAGAGAGAGGGAGACAGAGAATCCAAAGAGGCTCCAGGCTCCGAGCTGTCAGCACAGAGCTCGACTCGGAGCTTGAACTCACAAACCATGAGATCATGACCCGAGACGAAGTCGGACACTTAACTGACTGAGCCACCCAGGCACCCCATTATTTATTTCTGAGGGAGAGAGAGCAGGGGAGGGGCAGAGAGAGAATCCCAAGCAGGCTCTGTGCTGTCAGCACAGAGCCCAATGCGAGGCTTGATCTCATGAACTGTGAGATCATGACGTAAACCGAAATCAAGAGTCAGATGCTTAACCCACTGAGCCACCCAGTCGTCCCATCATTGTCTTTTTGATTATAGCCAACAGGGTGAGGCTGGAATGGTATCTCACTGTGTTCTTTCCTCCCTTTCTTTCTTTCTTTCTTTCAGATTTTATTTTTAATTTTTTTTAACATTTATTCATTTTTGGGAGACAGAGAGACAGAGCACAAGTGGGGGAGGGGCAGAGAGAGAGGGAGACTCAGAATCCCAAGCAGGCTCCAGGCTCCGAGCCATTAGCACAGAGCCCGACATGGGGCTCGAACCCACGAACCGTGAGATCGTGACCTGAGCTGAAGTCGGATGCCCAACTGACCTTGAATGTTTTTAAGTGAAAGCTGCCAATTGAAAAATATTGGCTCTACCTGTAAATACGAACCCGTATTTATTGCATACAGAGTTGAGATTTAAAGCGTGAGCTACTGAGCCATACTGGTGACTCAGAACCTGAGCCTGAGGACGAGGTACATAACTCCCCTTATCCCTCGGTTTCCCCATCTACGAATGGGGGATGGCAGTTCCACGTGGAGCTTTCCTGAAATTTTAACGTAATAATGTGAGCGGCACCCTTAAAGCAACGCCCGGCCCGCGGTGGACGTGTGATGAGCGTTGGGTGCTTTCAACACATCACTTCAAACAGCGTGCTGGTTAAACTCGTGCTGTAAGAAACAGAACCTGGGGGGCATTGTGGTTCAAGCACAGCAGCAGCGGACTTGCTCCCGCCACGGCTCTGGACTGTGGGCGCCTCGCCAGCACGTAGGGACTGGAGCCCTCGCCTGGGCCATTTCTCTGGAATCTCAGCGTCGCCTGCTGCGTCCGGCTGGTGGAGAGGACAGAGCACAAAGCAGACAAGGCGCGTCTCAAATGGCACGTACCACGCTCTCTCACACGTCACCGGCAAGACTTCCGCGCCCAGGCCAACGCGGGGGGGGCTGGGAAACGGAAGGGCTGTCTGGTCCCCCCAGCCGCTGTAGCGGAGGAGGGATTCTGGTGGAGCGCTGGCTGGCTCCCTGTGATCCCCCCCCCCAACCTTTTTATTTAAGTTTCTTTATTTCTGAGAGAGAAAGAGAGCGGCAGAGAGATCGGGGGACAGAGCATCCAAAGCGGGCTCTGCACCGACAGCCCAGAGCCCGACGCGGGGCTCGAACTCATGAACGGCGAGATCAAGACCTGAGCCGAAGTCGGACGCTTAACCGACAGAGCCCCCTTCCCCCGCCCCCGGCGCCCCCCTCGTGATCCCCTTTATAAGCATATGCAAGTCCAAGATGTGGTCCTCGTTTGAAAGCGGAAACATGTTCTGTCGCATGTTGGCTCACCGGGAGCTGACCACTTCTCCAGGGTCACTTGGGGGCTCTGCGGGCTGCCGGGAAAGTACACGGTGACCCAGCTCTTGCAGTTAACTGGCCAGAGTACATTAAACGGTCACGCACAGCTTCGAGCATTTGGATCGTCCTGCCTTTCAGTTTCTGCTCGGACCGTGTCTTTAAGCCACATTTTTTTTTTTTTCCCCCCTGCAGAGACAGGAGCCAGAAGCAAACGTGTATGGTCTAAATACAGCTGTTTTCCTCGGGGCTTAGTGGGTCGACGTACGTGACTGCGGGACTCGGGGCCGGGGTGGGCAGGGAAGCGATAAGACAAGACACAAATGACAGGGTGATATACATTCACAGCGCTTGGAATTATTCAGCAACTTTGCTTTGCACACCTGAGAAAATAGTTTTATTACTTGAACTGAGGAGACGTTTTCTCCCTAAGGGGAAAATTTTAAAGATGTTACGAGAGGAATACACTCCAGCCACAGTAGGAAGAGAACCCTGAGTGAGTCTATGTAGGAAAAGTATCGTGTTTTCTGTCCCGACACTGCCGCGTTTAAGAGTGTGATCTGTGCCCTCAAGGCGGGAAGATTGAAAAACTGAGCTTCTTTCAGGCTTCATTTAAAATTTCTGGCTCAGACTAAAATAAAAACGCACATTGCAAACATCTCATTTTTACCCCATTTATCTCTACCTCGTGCCCTCCCACCTGAAGGGAAATTATTTCTATTAATTTATACATAGTCCTCTTGTTTGATTATGCGAATAGAGGAAAACATTTATCCTTCTAGCCCCAGGCCCTGGTTCTTACGCAGAATGTAGCGTCCTTTCTGCAGTTTGCTGATTTCACTTCGTAACACAGCCTGGAGCCCTTTCCATGTCTGTATATAGTGACCTCGTTCTCTGTCACAGCTCCCTGTGTCCAGGGTGGGGTAGGCCAGACTTGGCTTCTGGGTTTTTGTGTTTTTTAATTTGTTTTGAGGGCAGGGGAGGGGCAGAGAGAGGGGGACAGAAGATCTAAAGTGGGCTCTGTGCTGACAGTCTGGCAGCTGTGAGGCTCGAACTCACAAACTGCAAGATCGTCGTCTGGCTCCTGATTTTCCAGTGCCCTGTGTTGGTCGAGCCTGCTGGCTGCATTCGTGGCTCCGAGCAGCATGTGGCCCGGTGGTGGTTCGGCACCATTGCCTAGTCCCCTCCCCCCAGTCGGAAGCTTCCAGCAGCTGCAAAGGGAAGCCCCGATGCCTGCGTTCACACCCGTAACCGAGGTTGCACACCCCGATACCACTGTGGGGCCCCCGTGTCCCCACAGCCATGGCTGCCACTTCGGTTCTCAGGGGTGCCGTGGGAGGGTTTCTGCACCTGGGGGTCCGCTGGGGCACCTCGCCGTTGCCCCCCGCCCCCGCCACTCCTGAACTTGGCTCGTCACTTGCCTTGACGTCTCCAACTCTCCTGAACCGCATTTTGGTCTCCGGAATCCAAGATGTCCGTGTTAACAGATAGGTGGACATGAAACCTCCCAGCCCTCGACATTGAAATATTCCTTAAGAACAGGAAAGAGAAGTCAACTGATGTTTTTAAAAAAAAAAAATTAAGGAAACAGGATGGACCGTTGGAAGCCAGAGGACCAGGCTGGGCTGCACCCCGGTGGGGCTGCGGGGGTCGCCACTGAAGCCCGTATGGCAGGTGTTCCACTCGGGGGACGGGAGCTCACGGGGTCACGTGCCCTGGGACCTGGGCAACCCCACCCTCGATGCCTCGATGCCCGGCTGTTCGGAGCAGAGACACTGCCGCTGGGTGCGGGGTGTCAGAGGGAAGCCTGTGGCCCCTCCAGACTCTCCAACTGGAAGTCAAAGAAGATAGTCGAAAGTGATGGAGTCGGAAAGAATAAGCCAGAGGGCGTCGCGAGAGGAGGCTGAGTGCCCACGGGATGCAGGTGCCGGGATCGCAGGGGTGGTGACCGTCAGGACAGCTGCAGACTTAAAGGGGTTGGTTGGAATTAACCCAGTGCTTCCCGGGGTGGGGTCTCCCTTTCCTCTTTGGTTTTCTCCCTCCACTTCCTCATGTCCACACCCTCCTGGGACGCAAAGATGGGGCCCTGGCCCCCGACAAAAGGGATCGGGGTGATGCTTAGCTCGTGGGAAAGGGCTGATTGCCTGCAGTCAGTTACCACAGCAGCCTTCCTCTGTACCTCTCTGCACTCGATGAGGAAGACTTCGCACACTGACTCCTTCCATCCTGATGTCATGGATGCGACAGAAGCAAGGGGCCGTCACTGTTGTGTTTCACAAGCCACAGAGAAGGGATTGTTTCAGAGGGCAGCTAGTCGGTGATGGGAACGAGCATCCAGCCTGGTTGTCCATCTTCAGAACTGTGGTTCCAGCAACTAGGCCAGGGTTTCTGCATGGCTTGCCACCTGCAAAGGCTTATTTTATTTTTGATGGAAGTTCCATGGCCTCATCCCTTCACGACTCTAATTTAGCCAACAGTCAGTATGAGGTGGGGCCCTGGAAATGATGGAGTTTTAGAAAACTCCCCCGGTAATGATAAGATTTGGAAATCTCTGGGCTGTCCTCAATTTGGCACGTAGCTGTTCCCTCCTCAACCCCAGAACGATGCCGCTGCGGCTGACGTTGCCCTTGGCGGCATTTAGAGAAGAAATCCTATTTTCGTGATTTCTCTCTGTTGTTTCTCCTGCAGCCGTCACGCGTGCGCGGATTCACTGAGTCTCCGTCTTTCCTTTCTGTTCTGTGACATTCATCGCTTCCTTTATTCAGCAATAACTACTTTGTCTGCTTTAAAAAAAAAATTAATGTTTATTTATTTTGGAGAGAGAGAGACAGAGCGGGGGAGAAGGGCAGAGAGAGAGGGAGACACAGAATCTGAAGCAGCTCCAGGCTCCGAGCTGTCAGCGCAGAGCCCGACGCGGGGCTCGAACCCACGAACTGTGAGATCATGACCTGAGCTGAAGTCAGACGATTAACCGACTGAGCCCCCCAGGCGCCCCTACTTTGTCTGCTTCTAAGAACAAACCACCGAGGCGTGCCCCAAGAGGGATCAACCAACAAGCAAGTCACAGTTCCTCTACTCCCGGGATACATGCATCAGGTCTGTATCTTCTAGAACAGACGTCGATGGTTAATAAAGGCCTCGCCAGTGTCGAAAACACTGATTTACTTGCCAATACACCTTTAACGCTGGGAGTGAACTTGCTGGAGGCCCCGCCCATCCCTGCATTTGAGGCAGGCTCTGACCAGTTTGTCCAAAGGCGCAGAAGTTGGCAGGCTGGGGAGTGTGAGTCAGAAAAAGGCGTAGAGCCAGAGGGACGTGGACACAGCCGCAGAGACGGCACTCAGTGGCCACCGTGTCCCCACCGGTGGAAGCGGTTCAGCCGTACAAGGTGGTTCTATCTTGGGGCGCCTGGGTGGCTCAGTCTGCTAAGCGTCTGACTCTTGATTTGGATCAGGTCGTGATCTCACGGCTCGTGGATCTGAGCCCCGTGTCGTGTTCTGTGCTGACAGCACTGAGCCTGCTTGGGATTCTGTCCCCTTCTCTCTCTCTCTCTCTCTCTCTGCCCCTCCTCCTGCTCGTGCTGTCTGTCTCTCGAAATAAACAAATGAAACAGAAAAATTGATTCTATCTGGGGGAAAAAGGGTGAGCTGGAAATAGAGGCGGGCATGGGCTTGGAATACACCCAGGCTATGTGCCCGTCCCGCTGTCACTTCTGTGTCGCTAGTAAGTGATGCTGCACGTCCTGAGAAAAGAGGGGGCGGACTCGAGCCCGGAATCACTTGCAGAGGGTGAATGCCGCGCTCCAGGCCTATTTAGAGCCGGTGGCACTGTCGGGGGAGGGGCGGGGCGAGATAGATGTGTATCTGTGTCCTTGTTTAACAATGAGGGGGTCCGCGAGTGGGAGGTCCGGCCTCACAGAGCGGCAGAGTCAGGCAAAGGAGGAGCAAGGTGTTGGCGGGACACGGGATTCGGGCCGGTGACCCAGGCCGTCCCATTCAGAGGCTCTTCTCCTGTTTATTCCCTTTGCCCAGACAACTCGCCAGGAGCACTGAGAGCCTTGGCTGTAACCCAGATCTCACCGCGGGACATCAAGTCAGAGAGGGGTGGTCCCCCACGCGGGGAGGGTGGCTCAGGTCGACTACTGCGTTTCTGAGTTTGCGGTGTTCTCTGCCTTTGCCGTGAAACGCTTTGCAGCAAGCACAGGTCCCTTTTACAACGACGTCTCCACAACCAGTGTGTCAGAGAACCCACGGAAGAGGGGTGCCTTGTAAACACGCTAGGAGTAAAAGCAGCAGCCTTCCGCGAACACTGTCGCAAGCAAGCGCTCCCTTCTCCCTAGTTTTGGGAATCACTGTCGGCTCAGGAAATCAAGCGTCTGGAAGCAGCGAATCCCCCAGCACGGGGGGCATAATGACAGACACGAGGAGCGCCTCGGGAACAGTATCCGATTTTCAAGGCAGGAGAAAAAGCCGGATGGAGGGCAGAATATGGTCTCCCGCAGTGCGAACACAGAGCGAATTAAACGGGGAAGGCTTTATGTGAAGAGTGCCTTCCGGCTCCTCGTGGGGAAGGTGCTGTCTGGGAAGGCGGGGGAGGCCGAAACGATCATCCCTGGGCTTGGCAGTGGCTCAGATTGTGAACGGAGGGAGTGGGGAGCCTCACTTCTGATCAGGCCCAGCCTGAGGCCCTAGGGATAGGCCACCTGCCTTCTGGAGGCGGTGTGTCAAGTGAGAAGGCAGGAGGCGAGGACACTTGTCACAGAGGCTGGGCGTCCCCAGGAGCTGGCCGTGTGCCTCTGTCTGTGTGATCTCTTCGTGTAAATTCCTTAACCGCCGCACCGATCTCAGGCAACAGGTGTTTTCCTAGCCCCGTTTCACAGATGGGGGTCTGGGGGCGGCGAGCCGGAACGTTCTGCCCAAGCGCCTCTGTCGAAAGGTGTGAAGACGGGGTGTGAAGTCAGGCAGCTTGGCCTCGAATCGTTCTGTCCCTCGCATGAGCTCCTGGTTCTGCGTGGCGGGGGTTTCCGTCTCCATTCCCAGCTCTGACGTTTCTCTGCCCACAGCTTGGCCGCTGGCCTCAGTTCCCCAGCCACGTGTGTCACCGGCATTTACTTCAGCCTTTCGCTCAGCATACTCAGCGGGGAGCAGTCAGGGTACCTGCAGCCCCCCGCAGGAGGCACGGGGTCCCACAGTGAGACTTAGTCACCTTTACGCTGGGGAGGGGACATGCTCAGTGTCCCCACCTGTCACTGTAACACGGTTTAGTTCCGACTCTGATCGGGACTCAAGGAAATCCAGCCCAAACCAGCACAAGGGGCATAGCTTCATTTAACCACACTAGAGGCAGGGCAGGCAGGGTGTGAGAAGAGCTGGACCCCGGGGCTTGGGCAGCACTTGGAACCCTTTTCTTCCTCCTCGTCCTCTTCCTTTTCCTCACATCTAGCAGCTCTGACTCTAGGCTGCAGACGGGCTTTTCCTAAGCCATAGGAGATACACTTTTGGACGATTCTAGACCTGCACAGGGAAAGCCGCACCTGCCCGGAGTTTGGCCCCAAACAGAACAGCCCGGGGAAGGACGCTGATTGGCTCATGTCCCCACCTTTGGACCAATCACTGCGTTTGGAGGAGAGAATTCTGCAGACGTATCTGCTTAGTGGCTGTTGGCGATGGGGGCACTGGACCCGCACATTAGTGTTCTATTGCTGCTGTAATAAATCGCCACAGATTCAAGGGCTTAAAACATCAAAACTCTGTCCTCTTCCAGTTCTGGAGCTTGGAAGTCCAAAATGGCAGCTACTGGCGTAAAATCAAGGTTATGAGCAGGGCTGCACTCCTTCCGGAGGCGCCACGGGCAATCTGTTCGCCTGCATTGCCCAGCTGCGAAACCACTTGCACTTGGCCCCTTGTTCCATGTCCGAGGCCAGGAGCACAGCATTCTCCAGTCTCTCTGACATCATCTGCTTCTATCCGCACACCTCATTCTTCGGCTTTCCTGCCCGGCGGTCCTGCTCAAGGTGACCCTCGTTCTCGTCTCCTCCGTGGGTTTCATCGTGTTCCCCCAAAACTCACAGTTGAGGCTCTAACGTCCCGTTCCTCAGATGTGACGTATGTGGAGACAGGGCCTCAAATAAAAATCAGGCCTTTGGGGTGGGAATGAATTCAGTCTGACCGGTGGCCTTCTAGGAAGAGGACATTGGACACACAGACACCAAGGGGACTTAGGCACAGAGGAGACACCAGGTGAGGACCCAGTGGGAAGACAGCCGTCTGTGACCCAGGAGAGAGACCTCCAGCCCTGCGGACCAGGGCGGGCAGCTGGTGGCTGGCTTGTCTCTGCCTTGCAGCCTCACAGAGCAGACAAACGAGCCATCGTCTCGAGAGATGGTGGCTGCCCAGGACATTCTCCAAGCCCCCCGGCAGGTGGGATCCCAGCGTCCCTTTGTCCCTGATCCGTTGAGATCATTCTTGGCTTTTGCATCCTGCACAGGAGGTCAGTGGAGCACTCGCGTCCAGGACCGGTGATTCCTGAAGCTTCTGGCTGCTTCTTCCCCAGTCTGTCATGTCTCCTCGAGACATGCCTGTCACAGGTCCATGTGTCGTCTGCTCTCTGGGGGGCAGATCTGCACCAGGCCCAGGCTCCTGCTAGACCAGGCCTGAAGGATTGGATTTTCCCCGTTTTGTCTAAGCAGGTGTTTCTGATACCAGGAAATGTGGTTTTCACCTACTTGCACAAGCATGACCGACAGGCTCCAGATTGCCGTACTGATCGTCCACGCTGACATTTCTCACCATTTGTAAAACGTAAGCAAATGATTATAAAAAAGGCCACCACGTCTTTCAGGCTCCCCTGGGGCATCTTTGCCGGGTGCTTCAGGCGGCCACGCGCACTGTTTCCCCCGGAGAACATGGGGTTCTCCCGGCCTTTGGCGTTCTTACTCACGCATCAAGGTAGAAGTGTTCAGCTTTCCTTAGAGCTGTTCGGTTTACATACATAGTTTATTTGGTGGAGTTTGCCATAGAGGGAGTCTATGTTGATTCAGTTTGCTGCAAGCTTTACACTCCAGGGTTTAGAGAAAGTAGCCAAAAAAGCCTGACTTGCCTTCTTTTCCTCTTTAAAGTCTCTTATCCTTGGACAATGGTATTTTGAAAAATTCATCCTTATATTATAAACACAATTGGCCGTCACATCAAGGACAGAATTGATGTTCTTTTTGTTTTTAAGGATTTGGTTTTTTTAATGTTTATCTTATTTATTTTCAGGGAGAGAGAGAGGGAGAGGGCGAGCGAGCGTGAGCAAGGTAGACAGAGAGAGAGAGAGAGAGAGACAGAGAGAGAATCCCAAGCAGGCTCCACACTGTCAGCGCAGTGAACTGTGAGATCGTGACCTGAAGCCAGAGTCAAGAGTTGGACGCTTAACCGACTGAGCCAGCCAGGCGCCCCCAGAATCGATGTTCTAAGAAAAGAATACATATACCGTGGTTAGAGACACAGATTTCACAGTGTGTAACCAGATTGTGTCTAAAATCTGTCCCTGTGTCAAACTCAGAAGCACATAAAATTCTTTCAACATGTCTATGCAACTTCAAGTTCAAGAGGGATGTAATTTTAAATGTCTCCTATAGAAATTCCAAAAAGTCACGCGAAACAGACTTAACACGAAAACTCAGGAACGCGTACGGCTTCTCAGAACCACGTTGCTTGCTTGTCAGTTCCTCGTGTCCTCACTTATAGTTAACTGGCACGATTTTCATGCGGTCCCAGGATGCTTGCAGAGCGATCACAGGATAATCACAGCCAGTGGAATTCTCATATGCAAACAGAAGATTGCTTTCCAGGGACTCTGGTTCTAAGACCTCAGTGGGGCTTTTTAAACCACTAATTAATCTAACCGGTAACTGTTAATGAGGCTCATCTTTTAGCAACTTTTTTTTTTTTCTTTCTGCGTGGAAGAAGTATGTGAACTCCTGGCAGGCTTATCTTGTCCTCTGACAGTTGGAAAATTATGGGAAAAGAGCAAAGGACCCTCATGGGAGGGGAATAAAATTCCAATTAAACTGGCTGAATTTATGCAGTCACTTTATAATCGATACATGTTATTATCCGAACTAAATTTGAAAATTACCATTGACGTGCATGAAAGAGAAATCATCTAGGAAATAAATTCTGATCAAAGTTGTCAATATCCCGGGGGGAAAGGAAAAGCATGATGGTTCTATTTCCCTGCACTTAGAAATCCATCTGTAAAATGATCGCAGTCGTGAGTCTGGAAAAAAAGAAAACCTTACAGTTTGTGCCTGGAGGGAGAAAAGCGTGGGTATTTTCAAAAAGTACTAAACTTTTTGGTTTCTAACATGCAAGAGGCAGCTGTTGTGAAGACAGAAGGTAGAAACTCAAAGTGTAAAGAGAACAAAAAATGTGAAGATCTGTGCAAAATTGTTAAATAAAAAATATTTGTGAAAGGATAGCATAAATAATTCTAAGCAAGATAAGGATTCCAGGTTAGGATTATGGTGCAAAACGGCCATTGCTTAAGACGGGCTGTTGGAGCAGCGTTGGCCTAGCCTGGCTTCGCGGGGGGCTCTGAGGGGGGGCATTGGGATCTCCTAGCAGAAGGGCGCTAAGGAGCAGGGGTCGGCAGGAGTATGGGAAGGTCATCTGAGTCAGTGCCGTGACCCCACATGACAGAGCTATTCAGAGGAGCTCAGTGCCCCCCCCCCCATATGTTCACGGGTGGGAACTCTGCACCCCAGCCTGAGCCTTACCACATTGACAGGCAAGAAGTTGACAAGTTCTTTTCTCTCTCGTTCGTGGGCTACCATGTGTCGGGAACCAGGGACCAGGTACAGTCATGGGTGGCGTGGTCCTGAGTCCCAGAGATCGGCGTTCAGTGGTCCTACTAGGGTTCCACCCTGACGGAGATAGACACTGATCAAGCCAAGGCCCTTTCAAAGTCACTGGAACAACTGGTGGGTGACCCCTGGGGAGGGGGACACTTGGGAGTATCTGGAAACATTTGAGATTGTCAGGACTGGCATGGGAGCAGCTGGCGTGGACTGTGGGCATCTGGATTCCGGGAAGACTGCTAACACCCCACTTCATACGGACCAGCCTCTCTCCCCGCACCCCGCCCCCTCCTAACAGAAATTTAAAAAAATAAATAAAAACATTGTAAAGTAACTTTCTGGGGGCGCCTGGGTGGCTCAGTCGGTTAAGCGTCCGACTCTTGGTTTTGGCTTCAGGTCATGATCTCGTGGTTTGTGAGTTCGAGCCCTGCATCGGCAGGGCTTGGCATTCTCTCTCTGTTTCTCTCTCTCTCTCTCTCTCTCAAATAAAATAAAATAAATTAAGCAAATAATAATTTCATGGCCCCAAATGCCAATTGTGTGAGATTGAGAAACTCTGGTCTAGAGAATGAATCCAGGAGACCCACATGCTTTTCCAAAAGCAAGCATAGCCCTTTGCCCACCCAGATGGGCCACGAAGTGACACGAAGTGAATATGTATGCTTATCGAAACAGGGTTATGCCACCTGCTCTTTTCAGAAAATGGCTTCAATTTCTCTGCATTCAGGTCTCAGTAACTGGAAAAGGCATCCCATGACTCTGTTTCTCTGATCGCATCGTCTCAGCAGAGCAGGGGCTGAGTCACACAGCCACCTCCCCAAGAATGGGGACCGTGGGGGGTTGGGGAGGGACACGTGGCTGATGCAGAGTGCTCGTGCCTGCATCACAGGTGTGTGATCGCAGGTGTGAGGCCGAGTGTGACCACGACTCTGGAAGAGCCGGCAGTGCACGGCTTGCACGGACGCCTCGGGAAGGGACCCTGTGGTCCTGGCACCCCCACCTTGTCTGCTGCTAATGCCTGATCCATTCCCAGCGAGGAAAGGAGCCACAGGACTGGAGAACAAATGAAAGCTCGGTGGGAAAGGAGGGTGGCGTTGAACTGGTCTCCAATCTAGCTTGAGTAACAGTCCAACGGAAAGTCGGTAAATGCTGACCTGCTGTAATGGTTCCACGTGATCCAGTTAGGCAGCAGAGTTGTGTCTGTGTCTCGTATTCTTCTCTTTTCCCAACAAGTCCCTTGGAAACCAACAGGCACTGCATCCCGTGATGCGTAAACCGAGGCGCGAGGAAAAGAACGCATGAGAGTCCTTGCCCGTGGTTCCCTGGGGTCATAGCTCATTTTCCCTGAATTAATCCACCGTTTCAGTGTCTGAGCTGTCAAATTACTGATTGGAAAATGTGTAAGTCAGTTCCCTGTCTTTTCTACAGGGCCGAGTGGCCGGGACTGAGGCAGGGGCTTCAGCTCCCTCGAGAGGACAGCAAGCCTGTGACCTCGTGAGGCCTCATGGTGGGGGTCCAGATCCCCTGTAAGACCTCAGAGCCCAAAAGGTGGGAGTGGATGAGCTCAGATCCCATGGCTCAGAGATACTGCTGTAGAAAGAGATGCTTTGGAAATACATTCAAAATATATGGGTGGAGAGGCCATGGCCATAGAAAGGACTAGAGTTTAAACTCATAGCTGCACAAATTTTGAGAAAAGGTGGAAATGGAAACCCCTTGATGTTTTTCTTTTTTCTCTTTCTTTTCTTTCCTCTTCTCTTTCTTTTCTTTCCTTTCTTTTCCTTTCTTTTTTCTTTCTTTTCTTTTCTTTTCTTCCTTTTCTTTTCTCTTCTTTCTTTCCTTTTTTTTCTTTTATTCCTTTTCTCTTCTTTTCTTTCCTTTTTCTTTTCTTTCCTATTTCTTTTCTTTTTTCTTTTCTTTGCTTTTTTCCCTTCCTTTCCTTTCTTTTCTTTTCTTTTCTTTTCTTTTCTTTCCTTTCTTTTCTTCCTTTCCTTTCTTTTCTTTCCTTTTTTCTCTTTTCTCTTCTTTTCTTTCTTTACTTTATTTTCTTTTCTTTCTTCCCTTTCTTTTCTTTTCTTCCTTCCTTTTTCTTTTCTTCCTTCCTTTTCTTTTCCTTCCTTTCCTTTTCTTTCCTTTTCTTTCTTTCCTTTCCTTTCTTTTCTTTCTTTTCTTTTCTTCCTTTTCTTTTCTCTTCTTTCTTTCCTTTTCTTTTCTCTTCTTTTCTTTCTTTCCTTCTCTTTTCTCTTCTTTCTTTTCTTTCTTTTCTTTCCTTTTCTCTTCTTTTCTTTTCAGGAATGAATAGCATCTTTAGCAATACACAAATATGTGGAAGGCGTCTTTGCATTTTACGTGCAGGATGCTAGGACTACGCTGAAGACTCCAAGAGCAGGAAACACGTGGGCAAATTCATCTGGAATTTTCTTGTAACGGGGACGGTTTTTTTTCCCTCCTCTCCGCTAATAATTCTACTCTTGATTCTCTCTGTAGACGTAGCATCAATGGTTCTTAAACTCAGCAAACTACTTCCCCTGTAAGATCAGCCCCGGATAAAATAGTACGCACTCTCTTTTCTGCAAAAGAGCAGTATTTTAAACGACGGTGGAAAGTTATACAGATTTCATGTGTGCAATGCGGGGAATCTACTGGAACACTGGAAGGCATGTTGCAGTAGGAACATCTTTAAATCTGAGTGTGCCCCGGTAGGGCAGGCTTCATTTCAGGCTGACTCTGTGGCTTGAGGCATTTACGGTGTTTGAAATACAGCGGGTGTGACCTGCGAGGCCATCACCCCGCGGCCAGACAAAATGTCACCTACTGTGAAATTCTGTCTTGCTTTCTTGCTGTGTTTTAACTACACTGGCCTCTTTCAGCAGTGTCTGTTTTCCGTGCTTTATTTGGGGACATGCCAACACCTGGAACCTCTTTGTTTGCCGTTTTATTTGCCTGGAGCAGCTTCTTCCTGAGCTTTGCAGTGCTGGTCCACAATGCCATTGAGTCCTCAAGCCAGATGCCACGAACCCTAAGGCCTTCCCAGGTAGCACCACTGACTACCACCGGTCACGTTATTCTGTCATCTGGCTTTATTTCCTTCTCATCATGTGACACTTGCTGAAATCATCTTGTTATGTTTCATTTTTAAAAAATGTTTATTTTGGAGAGGGAGAGCAGGGGAGGGGCAGAGAGAGAGAGAGAGAGGGAGACAGAGGATCTGAATTCGGCTCTGCACTGACGGCAGTGAACCTGACGCGAGGCTCAAATTCACGAACCGCGAGATCATGTGTCACCTGAGCTCAACTGGATGCTCAACCGACCGAGCCACCCAGATGCCCCATTGTTCTATGTTATATTTAATTTTAACATAATATATAACAGGTAACACATTTATATAATATGATATAAAATAATATAAGATAGATTATATATCAATATATAGTTATGCTAAGTAGCATATCCTATTTATATACTCTATATTTTATTTGCAAACCTATAAATACGCTCTTATGCCATATTGATTATTGTATATTAGCACATATATATTACATACCCATCTCATAGCTTGCTATGAGTGAATAAATTTAGCCATTAAGCATCATTGGTTGCTAAGATTAAAAAGCATGTAAACTTGCACCTTGAATTTGCTAAACACGAACTATACTTATTCCAAATACAGGAAACCCGAGTCTTACCCAGGTGCCAGGCTTCGGGAAATATAAAAAAAGAGAAAAGGCAGACTGCAGGTCTGGGAAATATCATAGGTCACGAAGTTCAGATTCTTCAACAGATCAATTTAAGGGAATTTAAAGGGTGGAGAGTAATTCTACAGATTAAAAGCAATTTGAAGGACATCTAATTTTTTATAAGTAGGCCAGATGAGAGTACTTTGAACAGGGTTACCTAGGGAGCGATAAAATAATGCACAGAAAGGGAGCTGTCCTTTCAAGCCGTGGATGAGAACTTGATTGGACACCTACCTCCTTCCAAGAAACCGAGTGGGGGCCAGGCCTCCGTGTCTTTCCACCCACACTCACCCCTGGTGGATGAGAATCTGAGGAAGGGACAGAGTGACAGGGGCTGTACGTCTTGATGCCTTTTTACCGCAGCAACTAGACCACAGCCGTTGCCCTCCAGAATCTTCTCCGTGTTTCCTGATCGAGACAAGTGCCCCGGGGCCACCCCAAGCCCAGATTTATTTTATGAGGGGTAGTGCTGGGAGGGGCACACGTGGTTAGACCTGGGGGCTTCTGCCCGTGTAGTTCTGTTACTTCTGACAACCTTTGAAAAGGAAGTACGTAGTCTTTCTCAATAAATTATTCTCTTTATCAAATCCATCAAAATCAAAATGCTGTGGAAAGAATGACCTGGTAATATCTACATCGGCATCAGCATGTGAATCTATAAATCGTCTGTATCTCCCTATATGTCATGTATGTCTAGATCTGTGTGTCTGTATCCAAAAATTGACCTACTGATTGATGCAGATATATTACATATACATATATATATATACATTTCAAGGTGGTGTTATTCATAACCCCAGTGTCCTCACCGTTTGGCAAGAGTCCAGCCACAAAATACTACTGGGTCTGCCGAAAAAGGTGACCCTGGGCACAGCTCACACACAACTTCCTTTGTGCAGCAGAGTAAGAGCCCTGAACTGACATCACCAAGGACAGTGTCTGTATGTTAAAAATGGTATAAGATGGGTCAAGACACTGCAGGCTGACCGAAGACGGGCGGCAAAACCGACAGTTTGCTGTTGAAATTGCTTGTAGGGAATCCATTGCTGTGGTAACCCCGTACCCCCAGCTTCTCACGGAGCCTGCAGCCCCCTTACTTTCATTCAGCTTTCTGGGGAGAAGTGTTCTTAGAAAGGCAACTGATAGTCCAAGGAGGTGATAAATACGATGTTCGTGTCTTTTCTGGAGGCAGCAGAGGGAGAGGAAGGGAGGTCGGCTCAGTCACTGGGGCGTGAGTTGAGTCTCTGTATTAGATGTTCATTAATTTATGCTCTCCTTCCTTCTTACCACAACCAGGTATTGAGTCCCTACCACGTGACGGTCCTTTTCCCAGGAATCAGGACATGTTGGGAAAGATCCTTCCCTCAGGAGTTTATATAGTTATGTGTGTGCACACATGTCGGGGAGGAAAACCATTTCAACAATTAACAAGTAAGTGTTTTAGGTCAGGTGCGGCTAAATATGAAGGGAAACAAAGGAGAGGACGGTACAGGGAAGGTTCCTTGCAGTGAAGACACAATCACTGAAGAGGGAATGATCGGGAAACCTCACTGATAAACTGACATTTGAGCATGGACCTCGAAGAAGTGAACTGATAAGCCAGGGGATGTCTGGATGAAAGGACTGCTCTGGAGAGAAGGAAGAAAGAGTTCAAAGGTCCTAAGTGGGGAGCATGACTGCTGGGTTAACAGAACAAGAAGAAATCCATGCCGTCCCAAAGGGGCAGGTTGTGGGATATGAAACCCGTGGTAGGTTGGGTGGTGGTGGTGGTTAACCACATGCCGTGGACGGTTATGTCTGCTACCTTCCTGCCATGGCCCCCCCCCCCCACCTTACGACACACATACCACCTGCTCACGATTCATAGGGCAGGAGTAATCACGTGTTGCTGCATAAACAGAGGGTGTCGGGAATTAGCATTTCATCATGTTTCTCCCCAGGGAAGAGTGGATAGTACTAATAACTATCATCACTATCTCGGGAACGCTACACAACTTTTTCACTAACAGAGCGGGCAATCCAAAATAATTGGAGACGCTGTGTTATTATTCCAAGAGGACTTCACAGAGCATTTGCGATAGACATTATTATTTCCAACCGAGTACCGTCTGGCATTCTGATGTGATTGGAGCGGACCTGGTGACTTTTGAAGTGATTCTTGGTAAATTGACTGAGTTGTCAGCACAAAAGATGTGAAAATAATAAAATGATTAAAAATACATCCTAAGAATTTCAGGTCTAGCCAAGAAACAGGATAATAGAATGTAAATTTGAAGAAATGAAAAAAATCAATAATTTAAAATAGACTCAAAATGACAGAATTAGTAGACAGAGATAGTAAAACAATTATTGTAACTTTATTACATACAACTAAGAAACTATAAGAAAAATTGAACATATTAAGTAAAATTACTTTTGTTTTTCAGATCACATCTGAGGTATGAAAATAACAGTATCTGAGATGAAAAATACATCAGGCAGGGTTTGACATAGATGTTGAGGGAGAATACAAGATTAATGAAAGTGAAGCTATATCAATACAAACTGTTCAAAAATGGAACTCTAAGAGTGAAGAAATCTGAAAACAATATAGAGCATTAGTTAACAGCGAGAAATTCTCAAAAGGCCAAGCATACATATAATTGGAGGCCCTACAACAAAGGAGAGAGAAAAGGGAATATTTTAAAAATGTTTTATTTATTTTGAGAGAGAGAGAGAGAGACAGAGTGAGAGCAGGGGAGGGGCAGAGAGAGAGGGAGACACAGAATCTGCAGCGGGATCCAGGCTCCAAGCTGTCAGCACAGAGCGCGACTTGGGGCTCGAACTCATGAACTGTGAGATCATGACCTGAGCCAAAATCAGGTCACTTAACCAACTGAGCCATCGAGGGGCCCCCAAAAGGGAATATATTCCCTTATTCCAATATATTGGAATATATTCCCTATATTCCAATAGCCATAATTTGGCTATTGTTGAAATTCATGTAGACACTCTAAGCTCCCAAAATAAAAGCCAGAGATCATCAGATAATCTTAAAAAGGCAGATTCAACTAAAAATATTAGGAAAATAGGAAATTAGGAAAATAGTTTCTAAGTTTCTAACTTTTTAAAAAAAAAAGTTGTAGAAATTATAGCCCAAAGTAGTTAGTTAGTATTTACAAATCTGATTTTAGAAGAGAAAAAAAAAGAAAAGAAAAGAAAGAACAAAACAGCCCCATAACCTATAGAACTGAAGGGTTCAATGGGCCCGTGCAAGAGAAATCCTGAAGAAACTAGACTAAGACAGGTCATAATCAAATTGCTGAAAAGAATGAGCTTTCTGATGAAGAGAAATCCTAAACCAAAAGGATGCTTTTCATGCGGAAGGACACAGAAGTCACAGCAGATTTTTTGCTGGACAGAAGAGGGGCTAAAAGAGTGGAACAGCATCTTTAAGGCAGGGAAAGGAAGCAAAAAACAACTGTCAACCTAGAATTTTTTTCACAATGAAAACATCTTCCAGGGCAAAGGTGAAAATTTGCTTCACCAGAAATATGCCACAAAAAACCCCACAAAGTCTTACAAGCAGAGGACAAAGACACCAGGTGGAAACCTGCAGTTGCCCAAAGAGATTAAGACCATCAGGAATCACGCTTTCATAAGGAAATGTAAAGACATTGGTTTTACTACTTAAATAGTTGAAAAAAGATCAACTGTTTAGAGCAACTGTAGTGATAAGACATCATCTGGGGTTCATGGCAGGTGCAGACGTAAATGTGTTGCAACAATAAAAACAAGAATGAAAAGAAGAAAAGGAAACATACCAGTTTAATATTCTTATATCAGGTGTGAATTAGTATAATGTCATTTGGATGCCAACAGTGTTCAGTTAGACATGCGTACTCTAAACCCTAAAACTCAAACTAAAATAAGAAACATGGAGGTATAGCTAATAAGTCTTCCCCCAGAAGAGATTAAGCTGAATCATAAAAATTACAGTTTTTAAAAGCAGAAATAGAGGGAAGAGGGGGAGACAGATGGGCCAAAGAGAAACCAAATTGCAAGACGGTAGTTTCAATCAACCATATCATGAGTCACTTTTTAAAATATATAATTTATCGTCAAGTTGGCTAACATACAGCGCAGACCGTGTGCTCTTGGTTTTGGGGGTAGATTCCCATGGTTCGTCGCTTACATACAACACCCAGTGCTCATCCCCACAAGTGCCCTCCTCAATGCCCGTCACCCATTTTCCCCTCTCCCCTGCCACCCCCCATCCACCCGCAGTTTGCTCTCTGTATTTAAGAGTCTCTTGTGGTTTGCCTCCCCACCCCCTGTAAAAAATTTTTTTCCCTTCTCCTCCCCCATGGTCTTCTGTTAAGTTTCTCAAGATGCACATATGAGTGAAAACATACGGTATCTGTCTTTCTCTGGCTGACTAATTTCACTCAGCACAATACCTTCCAGGTCCATCCACATTGCTACAAAAGGCCATATTTAATTCTTTCTCATTGCCAGGTAGTATTCCATTGTATGTATAAACCACATCTTCTTATCCATTCATCAGTTGATGGACATCTGGGCCCTTTCCATAATTTGGCTATTGTTGAAATTCATGTAGACACTCTAAGCTCCCAAAATAAAAGCCAGAGATCATCAGATTATCTTAAAAAGGCAGATTCAACTAAAAATATTAAGAAAATAGTTTCTAATTTTCTCTGAGACTTACTCTTTAAGCCATCAGCCAATTAGAAGTTTACTGTTTAAGTTCTGTATTCGAGGGGCGCCTGGGTGGCTCAGTCGGTTAAGCGTCCGACTTCGGCTCAGGTCATGATCTCGTGGTTCGTGGGTTCGAGCCCCATGTCGGGCTCTGTGTCGACAGCTCGGAGCCTGGAGCCTGCTTGGGATTCTGTGTCTCCCTCTCTCTCTGTTCCTTTCCCGCTCATGCTCTGTCTCTCTCTGTCCTTCAAAAATAAATAAAAACATTAAAAATTTTTAATTGAAATAATTAATAATTAATATTAGTTAATAATTAACTAATTAATAAATAATTCTGTATTTGAGGATTATTCACATGTGACTCTATTATTGATGTTAGTTCATTCTATCATAGTGAGAGAACACACTTTACGTGACTTCAGTAATCTACGTCTACATTTGTCACGTGGTCAAGATAATGATAGAAATTGACAACTATCCCATGTGCTTTTGAAAATAAAATTGGGGCGCCTGGGTGGCGCAGTCGGTTAAGCGTCCGACTTCAGCCAGGTCACGATCTCGCGGTCCGTGAGTTCGAGCCCCGCGTCAGGCTCTGGGCCGATGGCTCGGAGCCTGGAGCCTGTTTCCGATTCTGTGTCTCCCTCTCTCTCTGCCCCTCCCCCGTTCATGCTCTGTCTCTCTCTGTCCCAAAAATAAATAAAAAATGTTGAAAAAAAAAATTTAAAAAAAAAAAAAAAAAAAAAAAAAAAAAGAAAATAAAATTATTTTCTGCTGTTTTTGGGTGCACTATTCTAAGACAGCTTTTTGGTTGTGTCTCTATATTGTTTGTTGTTATGGTCCCTTCCCTCATTCTCTTGCTTTGACTGCTTTACTGAGGTATGATTGCCACACAGTAAGTTGCATATTTTTCAGCGTAAGATCTGAGGTTTTGGTGTACATATGCATCCGCAAAACCTTCGATACAGTGCACAAAAATGAACATATCCATCCCAGCACCCTCAAATGTTTCATCATGCAACTTATCCTTCTCATACCCCATCCCCAAGCAAACACTGGATATGATTTGTCTCGAATATTATATAAACTGAATGATAGAATAAAATATATATTTTTTAATTGTTCTCATCCGGTGTAATTAACGAGCCTGAGATTCACACACATTGTGCACGTGAACAGTGTGCTTCTATCAGTTGCTGTGTGGTCGTCTGTTATGTGAACATAGCAGTTTTTGTCCATCCGCCTGTTGGGTTGTTTCCACTTTGGGGACGTTAACATTAGCATCTGTGTGCCAGTACTCAGGCGGACAGACGTTCTCATGCTGGATTGTGGGTAGTGGTCCTCTAAGACAATGCAGTTGTCACACCTCACAGAACGATGCACTGAAAGGGGTAAATTTCACTGGGCGTAAATTTAGAAAAGGCATCGCAGATGATGCTGTTAAAATCCCCACTTTGCTGCTTCCCCACTCATTTCCCTTATTCATGACAGCTCAGGCATCGAGCAGAAACCCCTCGCTCCCTCCACCCTGCCACGCAGTCTCCTGACACTCAGTGATCAGAAACTACTTTGTTAGTCATCAGGAGTTGTGGTGTTGGAAGAATGTTTCAATAAACAGTACAACTACCTGTACGTAGTTTTTAAAACACAAAATGCAAGCATGATCCCACAGTGCTCACCGTAAGCAGGAAACAAGATCACTAAAAAAAAATTGATGCTGAAAAAGAACACGGCATGTTAACATGTATGGTGACAAGTATTTGCATTTAAGAAAGTCTCTTCTGGGGCGCCTGGGTGGCTCAGTCGGTTAACCGTCCGCCTTCGGCTCAGGTCATGATCTCGCGGTCTGTGAGTTCGAGCCCCGCGTCGGGCTCTGTGCTGACAGCTCGGAGCCTGGAGCTGCTTCGGATTCTGTGTCTCCCTCCCTCTCTGCTCCTCCCCTGACCACGCTCTGTCTCTGTCTCTCTATCTCAAAAATAAATAAACACTAAAAAAATTTAAAACCACAGCATACAAAAAGATGATGAATTTAATACTGTAAATAACTCCCTATCTTTGAACGACAAATAAGCTTTTCCGTTTTTCAGGGAATCAACCCACTATTTCTAATTTTGGCCAATGCTCAGCATGTGACGACGTACTGTGATTACTTAGGGTTTGATAGAAAGTAAGGGCTCCCTGCGACCTGCAGGTCCCCCTCGGGTCTTTTAGGCTGATTCAGGTCTCCCAGCTCTAGTGGCTTTCTCCTCAGTGCCAGGAAGAGTGTCACAGCACGCTGGGAATGGCAGAATGGCTTCCACAGCTCAAGGTGAGATCTGAGACCTGGGTAATTAGATCAGTAGCCAGGTCTAATTATGAGTGCATAATGGAATAATATTCAGACTGATTAACTGTGCAAACCCATTATTTGCTCTAACGGAAAGTTCACATTCTTCTTCCTGAGCGGAATCGGACTCACAGATGGGTTTGCATGTGGGAGTGCGTGCTGGGTGCGTGCGTGTGCGTGTGTGTGTGTCCTACGGACTCCAGCTCAGCCCCAACCTGCTGTGTTTGGGCTTGTGTGGGGACGAGTATGACCTGGGGGAGGGTGGGGTGGGTGGGGGCGGATGGGGCAGGGGCAAGGTCCCTCTCTGCCTTTGTTTAACTCTTTGATACTTTGTCCCTCCTAGATATGTTTGGGCCAATTTTGGTGATTAAAAACCATTGCCATTAAAAAATATCGCCTTAAAACATTACTTATCTCAATTGCAAGGTGTTTTTTTTTTTTTTTGTTCCTTTTACATTTTGCAGCATTACATTTGCCTCGTGCTCCTCCCCTTGGTCCTGGCCTGAGCACCAGGTGCTGTGCTGTGTGCCACACACCCAGTCCTGCTCCCTGATGCCCGTGCAGGGCCCCCGCCAGCAGCAGGAGGCACGTGAGCTGCTCTGTTGTGCTCCCCCGGCGGGCAGGGCCTCCCGGAGGGGATGCCAGGGGAAGCCATGGCTCAGAGTGGCCCGTGGGGGGAGAGGCAGGAAGGGGACTGACCCCCCCCCCCCCCCCGGTTCTTCCCATCTCCCGTCTTCCCTTGGACCGAACTCCCTGCATTGTGGTTTCATCGTTTCCCCAGGCTGCCAAACGCAGGTCACTGCAGGAAAGCGTTCTACCGGGGCTGGAGGAGGCTGGAGAGGCCGGAGGCCCAGGGACCACGGCTGTTTGTGAGTTGCTGTCCCGGACAAGGCTGTGACTCCCCGGGCGAGGGGCTGGCGGGGCGCTGCAGTGATGGGGTGAACAGTGACATGTGTTCAGTGCCCAGAGTTCTCTGCTATTTGCTTTTGTTTGTTTTGTTCTTGTCTTCTGTCCTGTTTCTAGTGTAACCGGTGGGAAATTAAGCTGCAACGGACTCTGCCTTCTTCCCCTGAAGTTTAAGTTGCACGGAAACGACGGTCAGCATCTAAATGAACCCAAGTTGGGTCTTCGCTGTAATTGTGAACGTAAAGGCCATGGAGGGCTGCTGGGCCTTCGGTGCCGGAGTGGGAAGGAAGTTATCCCCGTCAATGCGTTTCACGGGGCCGGGAGAGAAGTTGTGTTCTGTCACAGGCTCCACATTTATGTTCAATGTGTCAGATACGCGTGGATTTGCAGGGAGATGTGAAGAGATGTGTGTTAGGAACAGCATCATGATGTCAGAATTGTGAGCTGCGTTTTCTTCTCTGTTCTAGGCTGTCCCCAGCTGTTCCCGGCCGTCCCCGGCTGTCCCTGGCCCCAAGAGGTCACAACAGGGCTGAGTTTGGCCTCTGCCCTCCCTGGGTGGGCGGGCCTCACAACCCCAGGTCCGCAGGAAGTGTCCGTTCAAATCTTGCAGCTACTTGGAATTTTTAAAGTGCATTGCACACACACGTCCTGTGACGTTTCCAGGGCCCCTGGGGAAGGTCGGACTGCAGTTGGCGTTTCCGTGGTGAGTGGGGAGACCCAGCAGGTGTAACTCGCCCAACCTTCCTCAGACATCCCTGGTCAGCACTGAAGCCCGCAGACTCCCAGGTCATTACCGACCATTGCACTGACCGGAGCAAGATGCTAAATGGAGAGCGAGGCTGCACGGCTGTGCCGAAGCCCACGGGTGGCTCCGCGCCACCCCGGTGCCATCCACGAAGTGCTTCGGCCGGAGGGAGGGCTGGGGCTGTTCTCACGGATGCAAATCAGAGGAAACCTCAAGTTGCCTGGCGTGGAGACGCTTTCCCCCCCACTCCCCGGTCAGCTCTGCCTGAAAGCGGGTGCCAACCCCACCAATCCCACCCCCACGAGGAGGCGGGGGAAGACGCACTGGGGTCGGCGGGGGGGCCGGGGGCGCGGTGGTGTTTCACGCGGTCCCGAAACCGCAGGCTCGCACCACTGTCCGGCTCAGATAAGCGCTCATCCACCAGCACGGCGGGTTGCGGCGCGGTTAGCGCGACCTCCGGAGCCCGAGGAGGAAGGGCTCCGAGCGCTCCTTCCGGGGGGGTGGGCTCCGCCGGGTCTGGGGGCGGCTCCGGATTCATTGGCGCCTCGTCGGACTGATCATGTGCACGCGCTTCCCCGAGCGCGGCCACGAGGCTGCCTCCTGGCGGGGGGCTGGCTGGCTGCTCATCGCGGGGAAGAAGTGAGTTATTTTTAACCCCCCGCGGCGGCCGGAGGAAACGCACGCATCCGAGACCCCCGTGGAGGCACCTCTCCGCCGCTCGGCTGCGAGATGGTCGGGCGGCGTTTTCCAGCCCTTTTCGTAGTGGCCGCTGGGGTAAAGGCGTCTACAATCCAGCCCATTGAAGCGCCCCACATCGTGCCCTCCCGGCCTGTCCTGCAGCGATTGTTTAACGAAATCGCGACTCTGTTTAACGAAATCGCGACTCTGATCCGGCGGTGAAGGAAGGGGCGTGGCAGTCTGAGGGGGGGCGTCCGCCCCCCCGTGGCTGCAGGGGGAGACTCAGCTGGGGGCGGGGGGGGCTCCCACTCGGGAAACGCCTGCGCTTTGTGTCAAACTGGTTCTGAGAAGGGATGGAGATTTGTGAACCGGAAAGAAATGTACGTTTGTATTCGAAGCAGGCTCCAAGCTCTGAGCTGTCAGCACGGAGCCTGATGCGGGTCTTGAACCAACAGACCTCGAGATCATGACCTGTGCTGACGTTGGACTACCTGCCATATATTTTTTTTTTTATCTTTTCATCTGTTAGTAGACAATTAGGTTGCCTCAATGCCTTGACTATTGGGAATAATGCTGCAGCGAATATGAGAGAGCAGATATCCCTTTGATAGTGATTTCATTTCCTTTAGATATATATACAGAAATACTATTTTTAATTTTTTGAGACCCTCCATACTATTTTGACTAGTGGCTGTCACAGTTTTTATTCCCACCCACAGAACATCAGGGTTACTTCTTCTCCACATCCTCACCAGCATTTGTAATCTGTCTTTTTGATAATAAACGTTCCAATAGGCGTGAGATAATATCTCATGTGGTTTGACTTGCATTTGCCTGGTGATTATTGATTTTGAGTATCTTTTCATGTACTTGGCCATTGGTATGTCTTCTTTGAAAAATGTCTACTCATACCCTTTAGCCATTTTGAACTTGGATGATGATGATGGTGGTGATAGTGATTTGGCTATTGACTTGTATGAGTTCCTTATATATGTTGGATATTAATCCCTTACCTGTAATCAGATATATGGTTTGCCAATATATTCTCCATTTCTTAGTTTGCTTTTTCATTTTTGATTGTTTCTTTTGCCGTGCAGAAGCTTTCAGTCCAATATGGCCTTACTTCCTGAGTTTTGCTTTTGTTCCATGTGCTTTTGGTTTCATATAGAAAAAATCCAGAAGCTTTTTCCCTATGCTGTGTTCTAGGACTTTTATGGTTTCAAGTCTTACACTCAAGTCTTTAATCCATTTTGTGTTGATTTTGTGGGTGTGTAAGTGTTCCAGTTTCATCCTTTTGTATATGAATGTCGAGTTTCCCAACACCCTTTATTGAAGACTCTCTTTCCGCCATTGAGTATTCTTGGATCCCTTGTCAAGTATTACTTGACCACATATGCTTGAGTCTATTTCTGGGACTCTCAATACTGTCCTTTTGGTCTATATTTCTGTTTTTATACCAGTGGCGTACTGGCTTAATTACTATCGTTTTGTGATATATTTTGAAATCAGGTGTGATGCCTCTAGCTTTGTTCTTTCTCAAGAGTAACCAGCCCATTCGGAGCCCTTTGTGGTTCCGTACAAATGGTAGGACTGTTTTTACTATTTTTGTGGAAAATATCATTGGACTTTTGGAAGGGATTGCATTGAATCTATAGAGAGCTTTGGTGTAATGTGGGCATTATAACGATAGGAACTTGTCTGTGAACTCCACCTATGAGCATGGGGCATTTTTCCATTTATTTGTGCCCACGTGTGTATATTTCATAGGAACTTCCAACAGTTGGTGGTATAGGGTCTGGGCACCCGCCACACGAGGCAGGAAGAGGTCAGCCAGACCCCTGCACCCACTGAGTCCCTCACATCGCTGGTTTTGTCTGCGGCCATCAGTCTGTCTTCACGGAGCGACCCCTCTACAGATCCAGGTGAGAGTTCTGAAACGTGAGTAAGAGCATCCGGGGTATGCATCCACTCGTGTCATGAGAACACCCAGTAGCACTCACCAAGGCGCGCAGGGGGGAGACAGCATTTGGAACTCATTCTGGGAAAGACGATACTGTTGTCCTGGGCTGGTTTCATGCTTACCTGACATGGACAGTGTTCTATATTTTGCATTTTTAGGGTCTCAGGAAAAGTTGCCTCCAGCCCTTTGATTATCTTCCTCACATAAATCAAAGATTTTGGAATTTCACACTTAGATCAGCTCCTTTGTGAATCTTCTGATGCTGCCTTGTAACAGTAACAGATTACTCAACCAGGTTTTAAACAAAAAAGGTTTAGGGGCACCTGGGTAGCTCAGTCGGTTGAGCGTTCGACTCTTGATTTCGGCTCAGGTCATGATCACAGGGTCATGGGATCAAGCCCCACGACGGGCTTTGCATTAAATGTGAAGCCAGCTTGGATTCTCTCTCTTCCTCTCCTTCTGCCCCTCCCCACTGCTTATATGCTCTATCTTTCTAAAATAACAGAACAAAATATTTTCCTTAAAAAATAAACAAAAAAGGTTTAAAACACCCAAAAGCCTGAAGATGGGCAGTTTCAGCTTTGGTTCAGCAATTCTCCCTGGTCTCCAAGGACCCCGGCTCGCTCTATCATTCTGCTGTACACACTGCATATCGCTTAATCCTGAGGCTCCTGTCCTCATGGTCACAAGATGGCTGCCAGAGCTCCTGGTATCAATCATATCCTTACCTTATTTCCATTCAAAGACAGGCAGATGGTTTTTGTTTTGTTCCCTTTTTAAAAAAAAATTTTTGCTTCCTTTTCTTTTTTTATTCAAGGGAGGAAAAGCTCTACAGAAGCCCCCCCTCAATGTCCTTTGAGATCCCATCTGTCAAGTGGAGCCCCTCTCGTGATTGCTGTCATGGCCGCGAGTTTCAGCACAAAGCTTGGGGCATAACTGGAGCTCACTAGTGGCAGCCTGCGAGCTGGCTATGTTTTTCTTAAAATATAATCGCCTGTCTGTTGCTCAGGATGTCATCGGCCTATCAGTTACGGTGCCTCCAATATTAAATTCCTGAGAATTCATGGAGTCATGTTATGAAGTTCAACAAAACGCCTGGTAAGCCAATCCGAGTGAATGGTACCAACTGAGTAAAAAACGGGCATGTTATACCTTAAGGGAAAATACACATGAAAACAAGCCCCCATTTCTACTGACCCAAAAGGATAATGAGGATTCATTACCATCATTACCTCATCATTAAAAGGGCTGTTCTCCAATGCTGTTCAGCCTCATTAGAGTGATCTTAGCCATTGTGATGCGCAGTAAAGTCACGTTTCTTTTTGAAATTTTGTGATTCAAATTGTAACAATCTTAAAAAAAAACTTCCCCTAAATTATCCAGCGCGGAACAGGTTTAGGTGGACTTGAGAGTCCTTACTGGAGTTTACTTTGAAAAACAAAGACGTGAGACTCCATGCTGAGGGCCACCTACACTCAGTCACGCTCAGGCCCGCCCACACCGGTCAGTTCTTCAGAAAAACTCCTCCTCTTTTACAGGAGTGTTGGGCCGGGAGCAGTGAGAAATTGTCTGTCCTGGCTCTCAAGCTGTGCCCAGCCTGTCCTGGGTCAGGAGCCAGCCCTGTGTTTTGTCCTGGGGATGCCTTCGTTTATGCTGCACTTTCCATACTAACGGCAACGACAGGTCCAGAGTGCGGTGCCCAGGAGGGCTCTGGGGACAGAAGAGGTTCTGTGCTCTCTGGGACGGAGTCAGTGTGTTTTTTGTGGGGACAGGACAATGGGCAAGATAAACACAGCTCTGTCGGCCCCGGGGGTCACGAGGAAGCCTTGACCCTGCCTGGATCGCAGAATCTTGGTCAGTCTGAGCCATATTGACTCCACTCCCCGCTTTGCCTGTGATGGGACCAAGGTCAGCATGAGATACAGTCCTGGGCCCCGAGACAGGGGGCTCAGAGCCAGCAAGGAGAGCTCCCAGATAAACGTGTCTTTCCAGGGGTGACCTTAACCACCTGACTCATCATGCTCACAAGGCTAATGTCTGAGGGTTTTGTGCTTGAAGTCACTCATTACGCAGTAGGTCAGGAAAGGCCAGTGGAAATGCAGAGACATACACACAGCCCAAGGTCTCTGACATTTTCTAGCTGCTGAAAAAGCCCGGAGTGGCCCTGCACCCCCCCGCCCCCGGCCTTCCTCGCATGAGGAATTAAAAATCTCTATTATTATGGTACTTTTGGTGGGGACTCCGATAACTAGTAAAACAAAAGCTATCTGCTGTAAACACGCACTTTTCTAGTTAGATTCTGACTCCTGCAAAAGGTTTTGGGCTCAAGGCCGGGTCTCTCTCCAGGTTAAAGTGGGTATTAGCAAATGTAAAGGGTTCTGTCCTCAAAATGACATTTTCCCCCCCTTGTTGTAATGGAAGGGATTGAAAGAGAATTGAAAAGGAAATCAGATTTCTCACCATGTGATTCTAAGTTCCAGAGTCCCGTGTGGGGATCGCGTGAAGTCACACAGCATCCCACCCGTGGGGAGTCCCCACGCTCCGGGGAACGCTGTTGTAATATGGAGCGAAGAGAATTGATACTTTTCATGATAACAAGCGCGTATGAAATGTTTAGGTCAAAACGGAAAGTTTCGGATGGTATGAAGTATCGCTCTACTCCCCGTGACTTTAGTAAACTGTGGTTTCGTACTTAGATGTGTCCACCCACCCCCCCACACACACACACACAGACACCCACAAGCTCGTGGACTCCTCTGGTATGTTAGCGCTGAAGTTCAAGTCAAGAAATCGATATATTGTTAATCATCAGCTTGTTTTCGGAAACAGGGTTTCCCCATGGAGTAGTAAATGTTCTTTAATGAAATTCATCGTGACAGGAGACTTTGTTGTGGCTGTTTTTGAGGTAACAGGGTGGTGTGGGCGCAAACACAGTCCTGGCAAGGACCTCGGATTCCCGCTGATGTTGCCTGGGAAGTTAAGCTGGACGCCCCTTGGTTTTGGTTTTCTTGAGTAAATCCCACGGTGCTCCAAGAGCCTTCCGCTCCTGTGCTCCCTCTCACACTCTGCCCGACGATGGCAGATCTTCCCTGATTTTCAGCATTTTGTGCCACATTGATGACTTTTGCCTTATTTACTGTGATGGAACATTTGCCGTAATGCAACATATAATCATAGCAGTGCTACTTAAAATTATCCTCAGACACGTTTATTGAACCTAAACACATATATTTCATACGGAAAGGACGTCTTCATTGCAAATGGGAAACCATGATCACTTGCTGTAAGAGGAAGGCAGTTATGCATCATACACAGCAAACCGTGGTATTTAGATGCTAATGTCCACCTAAGACTTGAAGTCTGAATCCTGCTTCCTCTCCGTGGGTAAGGGAGGGTAATAAAGGTCAGGCTGATGTTAGAGACTCAGGAGTAGCAAACGGAGACTCTGATGTGATTAGGACGACCCGGCGGGTACCGGAAGAGAGCCATGTTGTTAACTGTGGCATTAAATCTCAGTTACTGAAGCTTCAGTTTTGAAACCCTTCAGGCCGTCTGGCGCATCAGGTGAGACCTCAAAAGTGTGCACTCCCCACTTTGTTTCTGATACCGCTGGATGCCTACAGGGGATCTGTCATCATTATTCTAAAACAATCACGTGATCTCCTTCACCTAGGCCAGTAGTTTGGTCTGGGGTGGGGTGTGGATTCCAGTTCTGGCCACTGAGACAACAGAAAGGTCCTCTGAGAAATACTCTTTGGCAATAAAAGAAAGTATAATATGAGAGGATCTCTTATACTTTGTGTGTGGGGGGGGGTGGGTTCTCTCTTCTCCCAGCAGACACCGTGCCCTGTGGAACTTGATGCCTAAGATTGAGATATGAGGACTTGAAGCCTGGAGCTGTGGCAGCCATCCTGATCCTATGAGGTACACATCTTCTGAGTAAACCAATATGCCCATGATGGAAAACGGGAGTACAAAAAAAAAAAGCCTTAGAACCGGGTGCCTGGCTGGCTAAGTCGGAAGAGAACACAACTCTTGATGTCAGGGTCGTGAGTTTAAACCCCATGTTGGGTGTAGAGATTACTAAATAAATAAACTTAAAAACAACAACAAAAAGAAAGAGTCTTGGACCTTGCTGACGTCTCCAGCATTCTGAACCAATCCTGAGTTCACCTCTAGACCCCTTAGTGAAAAATTACCAAGTATCCCTATGGCTAGAGGACCTGTTTGCTGAATGCTGGGTTGGTTACTTGCAGCTAAATACATTTAGCCTCTTATTCATGGATATCTCCACTGATTATCCTGTCGTGCCCACCACCAGCATGGGCTTCCCTTAATCAATACAAATTCCAACTCTCTTAGAAACTGCTCAAGATTTATCTCCAAGAAGCAGAATCTAGGGAAAAATTCTCTGGATTAGAAACTGGTGGGGGGAGCGGGGACTCTGATGAAACAAAAATGATTATATTTTACATATCTATATTTTAAATACATAAATACAAGATAATAAATATAAATGATAAATATAAAAATTAAAATATAAGGGCACCTGGGTGGCTGGGCCGGTTGAGCGTCCAACTTTGGCTCAGGTCATGATCTCGTGTGCATGGGTTCAAGACCCATATTGGGCTCTGTGCTGACAGCTCAGAGCTTGGAGCCTGCTTTGGATTCTGTGTCTCCCTCTGTCTCTGCCCCTCCACTGCTCATGCTGTGTCTCTTTCTGTCTCTCCTAAAAAATTAAATAAAATGTTAAAAAAAGTTTTTAAATTAAAATATATATGTTAAAAATTACATCTATAGCTATATTATATATAATGTATTACATATAATATAACATATATATTACATATAATATACCTATAGATATATATTTATTTAGATAATATCTATTTTATTATATATTATACAGATTATATAACATATGTTTAAAATAGATATTATCTATATATTTATATATAAAATATATATTACATGTAATATAGCTATAGATATAATTTAACATTTATGTTTTAATTTTTATCATTTTATTATCTTATATTTACATAGTTATATTGTAAATAATACATTATATGTTGTAATTTATATATTACCTTATATTTATATAATTTATATATTTATACAATTTATTATGTATTTAATTATACATGTAATATAACATATTTATATATAAAATGTATTTATATACAATATATAATATAATATAAACATACTATATATTACATAAATATGAAAGTATATAAGTTATGTAAGTGTGAGTATCTATAAATATCCTCATTGTAGATACAATCTTCTAGCGTGTGCGTGAGCGGGGGTTTGGATTTGTGGAGGAAATAGACTGAACCGCGAGTTTTATAGGAGTGAGAAACTTAGAATAAGGCTAAGATCCTAGACAAGCGTGGCTGGGTTGAACTGGGAGAGGGAAGCTTGTGGAGGATGCACCGGGCATCCCGGATGGTGGCCTTGGGAACGGATGCAGGAATGGAGTGCCCCGGCTTAGAAGAGGAAGACAGTGGTGGGGCTGAGCCACCAGTAAGAAAAGTAACACAGACATGTACGAGCCGAGGGAAGAAAACAATAAAAATAAATGTGGAACCACACTGCCTTTATTTACTTATTCATCCATTCATCCATAAAATACTTGACGAGCACCTGCTTTGCAAAACAGTCCCTGTCTCGTCCCGGCCTGTAACAGTGCACACACCGGCCACCCTCCTTGCTCCCGCCGGGGTCGTTGCTGCGCCTCCCTGCTCTCGCTGCAGAGTTGAGACCACCTCGCACTTCCGTAAAAGCCTGAGCACAGTCTGCTGACTGTCGTCTGCCGTCCAGAAAGCCTGTTTTGCTCGGTTGCCACGCAGAATTCTGTCTGACCTCAGGCTAAGTGGGGTGTTGGCAAGGGGTGGAAATAAAAAGTTTAAAAAGAAGAAAAAAGGAAAGACAGCGACAACCACATCTTCTTATTCCTCATCAGCTCCATGGACACCCTTTTTCTTCCCGCCCGAAACACAGGCTTCGGTGACCACTTTCTTCCCAGAGCCCGGAATGCTTCCCTCCTGTGATGAGGGGTGCCAGGCGGCTAGCACCCCTTCAGGGCTCACGGAGCAGAGGTGATGAGCCCGCAGACTGATCGTCACTTCTGAATGTTTCTCTTTTTTGCAAGAGTCTGTTTTCCCCGCCAGCGAACGACCACGTTAAGACTGCCTGCGTCCTGTGATCTGGTTATTATTTGACGGGAGCACATGCCCCCTCGGGCTGGGTTTTGGTCCCAGACGAGACTGTGGGAGAAGGGGCTTTCCTTTCCGATGAAACGAGGTGAGCGGCCTCGTGGCCTCCCCTGCGCCCAGCTGCCGGGCAGGAAAAACACGAAGCGAGCCAGCGGCGTGAACGCGCTCCGCGGGCGGGCTCTCCAAGTCTGTTTGGAGAGGTTTAAGGTTTCATTTTAGTGGCGGTGGCAGCAAACATCTGCGTTCACGTCCAGATTAAACTGGCCGAGTGGAAACCGCCAGAGCCAGCGGTTGCTGGGCCGCCAGTGAAGGACGGCTCCCGGTGAGTTTCAGATTCTTAAAGGTTTGTGCTTCAGCGGATTCGCGGCGCGAAGAGTTGGGGGAGAAACGTGTTCGAGAAGATCCTAAGCGAGAAGGGCTGAGGGGAGGCGCCTCCTGCCGTTTATCGGCTGGGTTATGGAGCTTCACAGAAGCGCGTGATATTCGTGGCGCTGCTGGGGTGTGACTGGCGGAATGAAAAGGCACGTCAAGGGAGTGCTCCCAGAACGTGGCTCTTATTTCCTCCGTCTTCCCGCAGTGCGGGGGGCATCCTGCCCGGGCAGGGCCGTGCAAACTCATAACACCCTCGTTTATTAGGAGAAGCGAAAGCAATGTTATGAGTTGGAGACACTTGGGCCCCAGAACAATAAGCGTATTGATTGGCTCAGTTGTGTTTAACTCCGACGGCAAGACGCCCCACCGGTGCAGAACCACCACGACTGCCAACGGCAGAGGGGACCCCGGGGGGGCCACACCACAGCACGGCCGGTAAACCAGCTGTCCCGAATCCCTGAATCTGGCTATTCCGATCATCCTAGATTTGTGCGTGCGTGTTGCTGGATCGGCACAGGCAGATAGCTCACGGGTCGCGTGGAACACGTCCAAAGCCCGTGGGTCAGAATTGCACGGAGGCTGGGAGGCTGGGACACTAGCCTGAACCCACATGTGTGCCCGGGGGCCGCTGCGAGGCCGTTTGCTGAACATGAAGAGCACAACCGATGCTGTTTGTCTCCGCATCCGCAACAGCGCAGAGAGGAGGCATCCCAGCGGAGCCGTCTCGTCTCACATCCGTATAAGCACACTCCTTCGGCGACAAAGGACCCAACTGGCCATCGGGTTGCGATTCACTCAGAATTTTGCCCCAGAGAGAGGCAAAGAGGGAAATGCGTCCAGGCAATTGGCTCAAATGACATACCCCGTTGCTAGAAGTCACAAAGAACGGAAAGCGGAGCATGTCAGTCAGAGAAAAAACGGGCTGACGGTTCGCCCGAAGCCCCCCCGTGCGCCGCGGGGAGGCGGCTGCTTCTCCATCGTTCAGGGTGGCCACGCCAGCGGGTCCTTGCACGAGACACTTCCTCCCTCGAATGTGCCTGTCGGTGGTTGGGCTTGGAGTTTCCCAGTCAATGAAGTTGGCTGTCTTTTCAGAGGCTGCTGCTGGGGAGATCCGGGACTACTCACGAGTGTATGCAGACAGGTGAAAGAAAGTGGGTTTTCCCGGGGAGCATAACACATGTCCTCACGGTCCCGCAGTGTTCACACTAAGGGTGAGCCTCTCCAGCTTTCCTCTCTCTGCCTGCCGGCCCCGCTGTAGGCGAACATTTTCTTTCTGTGGGTATTTACCAAGCGAGTACGCCCAGAGGCCACAGGGCTTCGTGCTGGACTTTCAAGCCGGAGGACGTATGCGTCCTCCTCGCGGAGGGAGCTGGAGGAATCCGAATGCTGTCTCCAATATCAACAACCCGAACCCCCGCCTTCTCCTGCCTGTGATCAGAGCCACACAGTGGCCCCAGGACTCCACGCTCCTTAACTCTTCCTCCCATTTGGACCTCCCGTCAGTCCCCAGTGGAGATTGGGGACACGAGGGCCCGTGTCTCCGCCCTGGAGGGACAGCCTCATGCCGACCAAATGAGAAGCGTAGGAAAGTCATCATGGAAGCCTCCCCAAAGGTGGCGGTCCGAACTGAAAGGTCACGATCATCACGCTGACGTTCTTTAGTGAGCAGTTACCACGTGTCCCCCACTCCTTCCAGAGCTTTATACCTCTTGTTCCTGTTGGCTCCCCCGCAGCCCTGAGACGCGGGTCCTATTCCTGTCACCTGTCCCACCATGGAGGGCAAGAAGGAAATGACTTTCGAGCCACTGGGGCGATGGGAGCCCTGTCTACATGAGGCCGGGCACACAATCGCATGCACTCCCTACAGTATGACCCGGGGGACCGCCAGCCATCGACCACGGTGCTGGGAGCCCGGACCCCAGGGCCAGACCGGCGGGGGCAACACCGGGATGACCTTGGACGAGCTTCTTAACTCTCTGCCCGTGGGTTTATTCACCTGTACGTGAAAAATCACTGAGATAAGCTGTGAGGACACATCCTGGCGTAGAGTAAGTCCTATACAGACGTTCACGGGTATTATTGCTGTTTTCCTGATCATCTTTAGTATTTTTTTCGTGATCATATTTATTAGTTGCCCTTTCTGTGTTTCTACCCGCCAGGTGTTCAAAGATCACCTTCTTAGGGAAGCATTTCCTAAGCTACGTCATTTCAAGTTTCAGTCTGCACCCGCAAAAATCCCAATCCCCCTCCCGGGTGTATTTGTCTGTATTTGTGTCCATCTGACGTACATACAGTCTGTTTTGCTGCTTTACTGGCGTTTCTTTCTTCTCTCGAATGGAAGCTCCGTGGAGACGGGACTGTTTGTGTCCGCTGCTCCCCGCTACGTCCGTGTGCCCAGACCTGTGCCTCGCAGTAAACAGTCGGTGCACAGATTCAGTAAAACACTGGGGGCTGGGTCAGTGTCGCCCCTGCTGCTCCTCCAGAGGGCTTTGCTGGAGACCTACTTCTTCAGCAAGATGGACTTTGGGGGAGCCACTTGGTCCTCAAGAAATCCCTCCCTCCCTGTGGCGTAAGATCTCGGGGCGGCCTCAGGCATCATTCCCCTGCATCCAGCAACCTGCAGCTTGGCCCTTTTACGGCCAGCTATCCATCCCGCTGTCCACTTTATGGGGCTGTTAGAGGAAATCGCCTTCGGCAGCAAGATTTCTCAACCTTTAGAGCTCCAGGATCACAGTTCATTCAAGTGACACCTTCGTGACATCTTGTCTGGATGGCGTTAGGTCGGTTTCCAGGAAGCGGGGAGGTGGCGCTAAGGCCCTGGCGAAATAAACAGGATGTGCAGGGAAGGCTCAAAGGCAGGCTTCCCAGATGCAGTGAGGTGAGGCATTCGTGCATCAGACGCACAGGAAAGGCCGTGCGGTGTAAATTCTGTCCTGTGCCCAGCTGGGGAGGGGGATGCCCATCCCCCTGCCCACCCCCGCCCCCCCCTCCCCCGGGGTGTGAGCCCGCCTTCTTCAGGACCTGCAGGGGTGGGAGGCGGAGAGCATTTCACAGAGCCCCGCGTGTGGCCAGAGGGCTTGGAGCCCCCCACCAAACCCCCTCTCAGCCTGCGGTGGGGGGGTGGGGGGGGCGAGGATCTGCCTTCCAGGGACAACGGCCCGGAACACTGTCCAGACGCCAAGCATGATTGTATCAATTTCATCCCGCGGAGACCTTGGATCGTTAGCAGCTGATGAATCGTTCTCTTTCTCTGGGACCAAATGGCATCTATTATTTGTTCTTTCTCTGGTGTTTTCCTTTCCAGATCGTGCCTCAGTTCCCTCATGTGTCAAATGGTTCTAAAAATACCTACATGGCAGGTTGTTGGGAGGCTTAAATCGACCAATGTTTGAAGCGCGTAGAACGGGGTCAGGGATGTGGCGTATGTTGAAGGAGTCTGGGCCATTACTGTTCATGTTGTCCATTTTTTTTCATGCTGGCATTCCGTTTTGTCTGTTAGGATTTCTCAGCTGCCTCCAGGCTTCGGGGTCCTTGGTACAAACTAAGCCGGGAAACTGATGGATGGACTTTGAAGGAGAGAGAATCTCATTGGCCTGGCTGAGGTCAGGTGTTTATTCTGGACCCATCATTTGTGACCCGGAGCCGAGGTCACCATGTGGCAAGAGTGGGGAGGTTCCTTTCAGGGAGTCCTGTGGCGATAAATTTCCAAATCTAACGCGATCAATCAGGTCCTGCCCGTGAACAGCCTGGCAGGTGACACACAGCCTTTCAGCTGAGGATGGCCATTGGCTTGACCATTTCCCAAAGGCAACGCAGCCTCGTTTGGTGTTGTTTCTTTTTACTTTCCTCTGTAATGTTGTAAAAACCTTGCCTATTGAGAAAATGCATGCCGATGACAGATTAAACACTGCTCGTTAGTACAATACAGATTTAATCTTTCATACAATTCCAGTTTTATTTTCCTGTGGAATGCTTATCAGCAAATTCTGTGACACACAGACGTCAGTCTCCAAAGATACATTTTTCCATCTTCTGGACACTGAAATTCTGCAGATTGGGAGAGACTAAACACCAGTTTGACCAGACCCTCCGTAAGGCTAATGGCTGCCATTAAAAAAAATTTTTTTTAAATGTTTATTATTTTTGAGAGAGAGAGAGAGAGAGACCAAGCAGGGAAGGGGCTGAGAGAGAGGGAGACACAGAATCCAAAGCAGGCTCCAGGCTCCGAGCTGTCAGCACTGAGCCCGATGCGGAGCTCGAACTCACAGACTGCGAGATCATGACCTGAGCTGTAGTCGGCCACCCAACTGACTGAGCCACCCAGCGCCCCTAATGGCTGCCATTTTTAATTTGTCCTGGGACTAAGAGATATTTCAACAATTTTTCAGATACAGTTATCCCCAAATATCACTCAATTTGGCTCATGTAAGCTTAGGAGAGCAGAAGGAGCAGGGAACTTCGAACACTGACCTCGGCCTGAACTTGCATCCACCATGATATCTGTGCCCCGAGGTCTATTTTCACAAAAAGCTGGGAAGACCCTGGGATCTCACAGGACTGGAGGCCACATAGGGTCCCTTGCTCTGAAGACAGAAGGTGTGGATATATAAGCAAGTCCCCCTGGGTCACAGAGCAAGAGGGTCGTGAAGCCAGGATTTATACCCAGGTTCCAAATCCAGAACCCAAGATCTTAATCATGAGCCTGTCTTGAGGCCAACACTCATCACTTAGAGGACGTTCAAAATGCCACCATCATTTCCCTTTCCAGCCCAAGTACAAAAGATCAGAGAATAAATCAGTGCTTTTATGGATTGTAAAGGATCCCAGTCTTAAAAAGTGACATTAACAGTTACACATGTGACATTTTAACATGTTTTTCAACCCTTTAAGATAGTCCTTTGGTTCCTAAAATGGGGTAAGAGATTAAGCCTGGCTAACCTGAGAGAGAACAGTTAAACTAGAAATTTTACCCACAGGGGCTTCCGGGTTGACCTTTTTGGGAAAGGGTCGGTTATGAAGATATTACAACAACCTTTCCTGGTGCCTGCAGGGAATAAACATTCCGAGTTCACACACCCTGCCTTCCTGGGAGGAATGTCTTTGAGACTCATACATATTTATATCAAGTAACATATTAGAGTAAATGTCAGCTTCTTTTTTTCTCCTGTTAACTTAACATGCAGAAAACTAAATGACCCATAAAGAAAAAGAAATGATTTTCTCTACCAGGAAAGCCTTTAAATATGCAAACATTTTGATACCTAATAGAGCAGGTCATAAAGTGAGTTTGGTGCATTTTCTTGACAGAGGTTTTACAAGGTTTTATAAGGGTTTTGATTGGTGAACAGCATTCGATATTTTATTCTATTGCATCTAGAAGCCTGTCTATTGGGTGATTCATATTGCATAGCATTGACGTCTCCGTAAACAGTGTTCAACCCATATTAAGTAGAATTGGGGTGATGGGGATTATCGTTTAAAAATGCCTGGACATTCTAGGGATTGAAGCCTTCATTCAAAATTGAGGAGGGGTGCCTGGGTGGCTCAGTCAGTTAAGTGTCGGACGTTGGCTCAGGTCATGATCTCGAGGTTCACGGGTTCGAGCCCCACGTTGGGCTCTGCTGACAGCTCAGAGCCTGGAGCCTGCTTCAGATTCCGTCCCCCTCTCTCTCTGCCCCTCCTGTGCTTGGGCTCTCTGGTCTGGACTGTTTCACTGAAGAACCCCCAGGTCAGTTTCTACGTGCCTCGGCCCCTTGGTGGGTCAGACTCCTCAGGGGTGGAGCTTATGAGCACCTGCCGGGAAGGCGTGGCCTGGCCGCTGGGTGGAGCTTGTGAGCACCTGCCGGGAAGGCGTGGCCTGGCCGCTGGGTGGAGCTTGTGAGCACCTGCCGGGAAGGCGTGGCCTGGCCGCTGGGTGGAGCTTGTGAGCACCTGCGGGGAAGGCGTGGCCTGGCCACTGTGACTCTGGAACCAGGCCGGTGAGGTGAGCCTTGTCTGTTAACTGTGATACTCGCCTTCAGGTGCCCTGAGCTTCCCGTTTTGGCCTCTGCAGGAAGAAATCACCTGTTCTGCCTGCGTCGTGGAGAGCTCACCTCCCAGCTGCACGCCCTAGACAGGACCAAGCTTCCGGAGCCCAGCTCTGTCGTTGACCCTGCCCGTGCAGCTGCCCCAGAGACACCTGGTGCCTCGGATTCCTGAACTTTTGGGGGCCGCTTTGGAATAAACCCGTTGCGGCTCGGCCTTTCCCTGTGGGGGTATGGTTTAGCTTACCTTCCACTTTTTTTTGCTGCTGAAGTCTCTCTTTCTCTTTGTCCTTCTGGATTTATGCCTTACGGGGAAGATCGATCCAAAGTGATGGTAGGAGCCATTTGGGAGGGAGGGAAAGGACCACCCTGCACCGGCCCCCCACCTTTGCCCCACACCGCTGGCCGGTTTTGTGAAAGATTCTGTCTGATTGAACGAACTCAGGGTCCGTCCACAGCATTCTAAAGCAGCAGAGATCTCAGACTTCTATATCTGCTTCCTCGTTCTTCCCTCCTTCCCTTCTTCTTTCCTTCCTCCCTCCCTCCTCCCTTCCTCCCTCCTTCCCTTCCTTCCGTCTCTTCCTCCCTCCATCCTCCTCTCCCTCCCCTTTTTGTTTCAGCCTCTGGTCTATGAGAAAGAGAAGAAGACAGCAAGGGAGTGTTGCACTTTAAATACGGTCGATCTACCCTCGTGAGTGATAAGCCAGCCAAGCCTTATTTTACAGACACTGTTTGCATTTTCTGAAGTCACCCACTGTTTCACTCCATCGGCTTTAGCCTTTTTCTCTAAAGCTATATAGCCTTGCTTTCATTTTCCCAAAACTTGCCCTTTATACTTAGAAACTCAGTTTTTATCTTGCTTCCACGGTGATTGCTATCTTGTTTCCAAAAGAAAGAAGAACAAGAAAGAAAAGAAAGGAAGGAAAACCACGACAAAGAGCAGTTAGGCGGAAAATATGTCATGAGCAATCCCAGGCCGCTTCAGCTACTGGTGCTGGCAGTGTGCAAACATCTGGGGTATTTGCAGATATCTTCACCCTGGGATGGAAAATTGGGAGCAACCATCTGGATGTCTGGCTACATGTTTCATTTTTTAGATGGATTTTTGAGAGTGCCGTATAGGAACTTCCAGCAGTGAGGCAACATACAGTAAATTCAGCAACGCTTTTATTGATATGCTGTGAATCAGTATCTAAGTGGCAGAATTATATACATAGCTAGCACAAGCACGTAAAAATTATTGTCATGTGTTAAGTATTAATTCAGAGGGGTGCCTGGGTGGCTCAGTCGGTTGAGCGTCCGACTTTGGCTCAGGTCATGATCTCCCGGTTTGTGAGTTCGAGCCCCGCGTCGGGCTCTGGGCTGACGGCTCGGAGCCTGGAGCCTGCTTCGGATTCTGGGTCCCCCGCTCTCTCTGCCCCTGCCCTGCTCATGCTGTGTCTCTCAAAAATAAATAAACGGTAAGAGAATTTTTTTAAAGTATTAATTCAGAGAATGTGAGCCTTGGAGATACAGCCCAGTTTCTATAATCTCGTAGTGGCCTTTCACCATTAAATAAAAAAAATCAGCCCGTCGGGTAAAGAAAAAAAGAATGGCATGTTTTGGGCCTCCGTTAGAGTTTGGTGGGCCTGATTTCAGAAGGAATCCACTGATGATGGGCTGGAAGGCTGGTGGGGGTGGGGTGAAGGTAGGCGTGTCCGATGTTTGCTCATGCGGATGGGCTCTGGCATCTGTGAGCACACAGCAGGTGCAAGGGAGCCCACAGACAGAAGCCTGGAGCCCCCGGCGGCCTCATCATCTCTGGAGCGAAACCTTCCTCCTCCATCAGGGAGTGAGGAAGGACAGCCTCCCTCCCCACCAGTTAGAGAGGACGATGGAGAAGAGGGCGCCTCCGAGTGTGCAGGGTGAGTGAGCTTCGTGGAGCACAACCCGCCAGCCGGTGGGTGAGTTCCCAGCCCCAGCCTCCGCCCTGGCCCTGCAGCTCTTGGGACACGGCTCCCAGGGGGGCCAGCTGGGGACACGGCTGCACAGGAATGATGCCACAGCTCACGGTGACCCGGGAAGTCAGGGCTGATCCCAGCCTCACGTTTGTTCCCAGGAACGCTGGAACTAATACATTTAATGAGAGAGTCGTTTTGGTGCCTTTTTTTTTTTTAAAGAAATACAATACTGATCGCAGTATTCACAGGTGCTTCAAAAATGGTCTGTTGAGTGGTGATACCACTTGTATGTGTGTTAAAATTGTCCTGTTCCCCAGATCTGAAGAATCACCTGGCCGGCGCACGCCATAGCTTCTAAACACGAAACAGTGTTGGGTGTAGTTATTCCCGAATGACTGTATTTCTTCAAACAAAATGTTAGAAGTCAATATTCTGTTTTCTAACGTGGAATATTGGTTTCAGGGGCAACGGTTTCCTAATGGGATGCTTGTCACCTTCTCTGAGGCTTAAATAAACGTTTTCCTTTGACAGTCAAATACTTGGGAGATGTTCCCACTTCTCTTCAAGGATGCTGAGCGTCCCCTTCCGGGAGCGCGTCGGGGCCTCTCACAGCATCGCACCTGCTGCTATGTTCCTGCTTATCACCCCGGCTGGCTGTCAGACTCATTGGAAGGGAAGGTTGGACGTCCATATATCCCGCATGTACTCAAGACAGCCGCAAAAACCTTAGGAACTTGTGGATTTGCCAGAACTTCCAATTTACCTGCCCGTGTGTGCAAAATAAACATGTAGATTTTACGTTATTTCCCATAAGTTACATTGCCACCAATCACCACACCACAGAGCACAAACTCTTCTTTTTTTTTTGCTGAATTAAGCAACATGAATTCTCCCTGTAGCTCTCCATGACTTAATCACACGTTTCATTTATTTCTCTAAACTCTATCCTCCACCCATCATGGGATAGCTTTTCATTCTTTTCCCATATCAAATTGCCATCACCAATTCCATGGCTCTGGAAACCAGCGCCCAGGAAACAAGAAAACCAACACCTGTAATTAGAGAGAGAGAGAGAGAAAAAAAAAAAAACATTTGCTTTGTATTCACGCCAACAATTCCACTTGCCAGCAACAAGCCCTTTGTCATATTCCGAGGCGGTGTTAATTATGAATTATGGATTGTTTGCAAGAAAACAGTACAAAAGTAGATTCTGGATTTCCACCTAGGTAAGAGTGAATACACGAGAGATGGGACGTTGACCGTTTTGTTTCAGAAAGTTCCTCGAGTTGTCAGGGCTGCTGGCTGCAAATGATTTAGTAGGCCAAGCAGTGTGGAAGGTAATGAAATAGATTGTTTATGAAATCTGAGTATCGTCAAGATACTCCAAGTCCACACGTGAAACGTCTCCTTCATGAGTAATCTCAGCGGAATTGGGGGTTGTGTGTTCATGAGTTCGTGCCAGGGAGCATCACAGGGGCCGAATCCCAGGAGCTCCAGAGGGTGATAACTGCCAAACTTCAGCAGGTTCTTAGCGTTCTCACCAAACTCTGCCGCGCGGAGCTGGGCGTTGGTGACATCACTTCTTGTGCTGTGTGTGTGTGTGTGGGGGGGGGGTCTTTCTGGATGGAGAAATCAGTGGGAAGTGAGACCCTGCCACCCGCCCGTCAAGGATATCTCAAGGGTACGACAGCAGTGAAGCTGAAGGCCTCTGAACTTGGGGCAGAAGAGGACGTTCTGAGCTGAAGGCGGGGGTGGGGGTGGGGCGTGGGCTGCTCAAAGCTCTGCTCAAGTTTGCCTAACGTGGACGTGACTCCGGTGGATTTGGGGGTGGAGGGCAGGGAGCGATGGAAACATTGCCGGATCCCGATCTAGAGCAGAACAACAGTAAGACAGCCTGGGGGCTCAGATACGTGAGATGGTGGAGACCCTGGCTTCTAGAACACGGGCACAAACCCCCTGGGGTTTTGTGAACACCTGGGGGCGCTGGACGTCCCCGAGACCGTGGAGAAGGGAACGTCCTCCTCTTGTTTTAATGTCAAAGGACGGCATGACCACAGGTGCCATTTGAGCACCACATCCACTGGGATTTTAATTTTAAATGTGATGACACTGATCCATTAGACCGTTAAGTCCCACGTGCGTAGGGCAGGATCTGTTTCTACTGTTCCATTGCTAGTTCCCAGCGCGTTTCCTGGATGGAAGGACACAGGAAGGAAGTGATGTCACTGGATCCCAGGATCACCCAGTGGAGCTAGAACGACAAAGGGCCTGTCAAGTGGGAGATGGGGCTTGGGGGAGAGTCAGGGGCTGCTGAAAACCCCACCTGCCCGAGATAGCAAAGCAGGAAATACCTAATTCTGTCTTCCTCCCCTCTCTCAGTCTGTCCTCCGCCCATCAGTGCCTCCCGTGGGCGAAACAAAGTCTTCAGTGAGATGGGATTCACATACCATGAAATCCACCCTTTGGAAATCTACAACTCTGAGAGACAAACCAAGAAATAGATTCCTAACTACAGAGAACACACGGATGGTTTCCAGAGGGGAGGGGGGTGGGGGTTGGGGAAACAGGTGACGGGGATCAAGGATGCACTGGGGATGAGCACTGGGTGCTTAGGGAAGCGTTGAGTCGCTACGTTGTACCCCTGAAACTAGTATGACGCTGTATGTTAACTACGCTGGAATTAAAATTTTAGACTTAATAGAAAAATAAAATATACAACCCTATTCACCAGCTATGGGTATGTTCACAGAGTTGGGAAACAATCACGAAACCCTATTTTTTTTTATTTATTTTATTTATTTATTTTTTTTAATGTTTATTTATTTTTGAGACAGAGAGAGACAGAGCATGAACGAGGGAGGGTCAGGGAGAGAGGGAGACACAGAATCTGAAGCAGGCTCCAGTCTCTGAGCTGTCAGCACCGAGCCCGATGTGGGGCTCGAACTCACGGACTGTGAGATCATGACTTGAGCCGAAGTCAGCCGCTTAACCGACTGAGCCACCAAGGCGCCCCCACGAAACCCTATTTTAGAGCATTTTCATCACTCCAGACAGAAACCGTGTACCCAGTAGCCGTCTTTCACCCCAACCCCAACCCTGGGTGATGACCTACCTACTTTCTGTTTCTCTGGATTTGACCATCCAGGATGGGAATACACGTCGGAACACACGCTATGTGGCTTTTGTGCCCGGCTTGTTTCACTTTGCCTTGTCTTCACGGCTCATCCCTTTAATGGCTGAGTAATATTCCATGGCACGAATACAGCACATTTTGTTATCCATTCAGCAGTTGATGAACATTTGTTTTGTTTCTATTCAAATACTGATTTTAAGTTTCTGTTTCTCTGCAACCCATTTTAACAGTATGGTGCAAAATAGAATGTGAGGGGGACAGCATTTTCAATAAGGTATCTGAAAATGCATTTTGGTATCATGCAAATGTCAATCTTGGAGGAAGTTTTAAACATTTCCCAGGACATATATGTACATACACACACACACACACACACACACACACACACACACACATATATATATATACATATGTGTGTGTGTGTGTGTGTGTGTGTGTGTATGCATTTCCAAGTATATCACATTTTATACATGGGAGTAACTTATAAAAGGCAATAGAATAATTAATTATGGGGGCAAAACTTCTCTGAAACATGTCGTTTAGCATAAGCTGGATATCTGAAATCTGGAATCAGAAGGTAAAAACTCCTGGAAGAAATTGGTAATTTAGCCCATGAAAAATCCTAATTAAAGGAAAATTACAATTCTCAGAGGTTCCCCCTTAATGAATCCTCTGGTTTGAGAATGGAATCCCTAAAAAGCCACAAAGATAAAGCTTTGACTAAAAATGATACAACAGGGGGCGCCTGGGTGGCTCACCAGCTTTTGGCTTCGGCTCAGGTCATGATCACCCGGTTCGTGAGTTCAAGCCCCGCATCCCTGTTTGGGATTCTCTCTCTCTCTCCCTCTCTCTCTCTGCCCCTCCCCTGCTTGCTCTCTGTTTCTCAAAATAAATAAATATTTAAAAAACGATGCAGCAAACTATTTGAATTATCCCATGCTTGGATTTGATACTGTTTATATAACCTTCTGTATTTCAGGTTAACAACAGTTGGTTGAGAAATTCTTTTTGAATGCTTAGGCTTTGCCCCTTGGCTGTTGTGTGGGGAAACTTATGGGAAACCCCATAAGAGCCAAGGGGCAAGGCCTAAGCGTTCATTCAGCAGGGCCACCTTTTTTCCTGAAATAGTCACTGCTACATTCATGCTGGGTTTTTTTGGCCCTGTAGCCAGATACTAGCAATGGTTGGAGGATTCCTTTCACGAAGGAGCCGCTCATCTGGATGCCCATTAACTCACCACAGTAGGCCACTGGGCATCATTCTTCGTGAGCCTCTTCAACCTGCTCCAGATACTTCCATACGGGTGGGGTTGCGGGGGGAGCTCCTGTCACTGCAAATAATCAAATCCCGTTAGAAATCCCAGGTACCTCATTATCTTTTCAAGTTCCGAGAACGCCAGTTTTAAAGAGTAAATATCGACAGCTCTCGAGATAGCTTCAGACGTTTGCTTTCAGCCAACGCGTGGGCTTCTCTTCCATTTCGCCTCCCGCTGGACACACGAGCCACTCACGGCCTGGGAAGATCGCAAGCTTAGCTATTCCAGAAATCTCTCCTGCTCGCCCTTTTTGAAAAGGCGAGCGACCGTAGATATCCCAGTCAAGAGCACCATGCCGCCGGGACAATGGAGGCCGTGGACTACCTGACCCACCGCTGTTTGTCACCGTACTTACTCCCTAGCCCCCAGTCATTTGCACGCACTGTCAACATTGGCTACGGCTGAGCCGTATTCTTCGACTCCAAAGCAACTTGCTTTGTACTTGCTAAGTACAAGTACTAGGAGGGGACTTGCTAAGTACTACTCAGCCCAATTATCGAGAAAGACGATGCATACCAGAACAGTGTTCTTACACCCCAAACATTCTGAGCCCTGGCTTCCATGCAACTTTGCCATCAACTCTGCCTTCTTAAACGACCAGAAAGCGCGGGACGGTGGGGCAGGGGGCGGAATGTGTCTTCTGCAAACAAGTCTATGTTCCTCTATGATTCACGGCACTTTTGATTTTGTTTATTGATGCAAAATTGCATTTGTTTTTCCATATTATTAATAGTGGCTCTCCAAGTTCAGATAAATGATTTTTTTAAATAAGAGATAATATCTAGTCATATAACACTATTTAAATGGGCATGGAATCACTCTTGTCCATAAAAGTACCAGTAACTAGGTAACTGAATGGCTCACCTGTCAACCACATGTGCTGCGGCCCTATTTATGCCTGTTGTCCCAGCTAATTATTTATGCCCCCTTTTTCCACTCCTAGAGACGTCCCAGCGCAGGCAATAAATTATACCACCGTCCTAATTATAAGCTTCTTTCAGAGCCTTTGCTCTCTTGGTGTTTCAATATATCATTTGATTTAAGATGCTTTTCAGAATCCTGTCGGCCGAGGAGGAGGAGGGGGGGGGGCACCCTGACCCTGAGTGCGTGGCTCTGTTGCATGGGGGTGGCCCAGGAAGCGGGGAGAGGCTGGCATGCTGGGTTCACACATGGGATTAGGTACGGGGTGCCCCAGGCTGGCCAGACACCAGACTCGGTGACATACAGTTATCTCTAAGGAGCAATGTTCACCAAGGAACCTCCTTTCTTTCTTTTTATGAAAATACACAAGAGCCACAAAAAAATGAATCGTTTTTGTTCCTTAAAGCTTAGTCATGCCCTTTGCTCGCACCTGTGTGCCGCCTGCAAAGTTATGGATGCCTTCGAGGATGCAGGGTGGAAATGTTCCCACCTGCCTTGCCTCCGGGAGAAAGCGAGCTCCGGGCATCGCAGCCTGAGCCCAATCTGGAGGACGAGGACGCTCTTACCTGCTCTGTTCTGGGAGAAGCCCCGTTTTATTTTATTTTCATTGTTTTATTTTTATTTTTTCCAATATTTAGTTTTGAGAGAGAGACAGAGACAGAGTGTCGGCAGGGGAGGGGCAGAGAGAGATTGAGAGGGAGACACAGAGAAGCCACCTTGACCGGTCCTCCTGGAGAACAAGTCCTTCAGAAGCTCGGTGTCACGGATCTGGCTCTGTGTGGGGGGATGTACCCTGCTGTGGACCCCAGCGCCTGATGTCCCTACTGCCCCGCACGCCACTGGGGACCACGGACCAGGAGTCCATCCTGCTCTGGTCTCCCAGCACAACAGTGGCCTTTATACCTCTTCCTCCTACACCTTGCACCTGTTTATTTGCGGATTTATTTACCTGTTTATTTGAGGATCTATTTAAGCTCTGCCTCTCTAGGCTACGAGGGCTGGGATTACTTTTCCCTTATGTTTCCCTTTGGAGGCTGGAGTCCTCTGTCGTCAAAGCGCGCAAGGCTGAGCACAGAGTCAGGGCGCGTTGAAGCAGGTTGCAAAAGTGACCGTAGCTGTTACCTTCGCGTATTCACGTTCCTTTGCCAGTGGCTTTGCCAGGCTCCCAACAAAAGCGGAGTCTCCTTCTTCACATCTCGGACCTGGGCGTGGCCTTGGGCTGGCTGCGGTTGACGGCGAATTAGTACATATCACTTAAACAGAGGGTTGGGAAGGACTTGCCTTTGACCCTTATCCTCTCTTGCCCTGGAAATCCTGTGGCTGTCACCCCTGGAGAAGCACGATGATCTCGGCTCAGGTCTTGATCTCAGGGTCATGGGCTCAAGCTCCGCGTTGGGCTCCGTGCCAGGTGTGAAGCGTACTTAAAAAAGTAAACACGAATAAAATGAAATACAAATAAAGCTACTTTGGTTGTGATGGTTTGTTGTGCAAGAAAAGCTAATTGGCACATCCAATAAATTGTGGAAAGAATGAAAGAGTAGTGGTCCCAGAACTTCCAACGATTTCCTGTTTTGGTGGGGGGAAAGGCTTTGGATTCTTAGCTGTTTAAGATTTTTGCTGATGTCCCCTATCTCCAGCCTGCCTGGCCCACATGCCCATCTAATCGGCATGAGACCATCTCCCATTGGCCGTCGGTGGGAACCAGAACGCATCCAGTCTTAAAACGACAGCGCACTGTCCAGATTTAAAGCTGCTGGCCATTCCACGGGCTAATGGATTATTGATCCCAATGGAGGAGACATATTTAGAAAGTGTGGAGGATTTGAAGGTGGTGTGCAAAGCTGTGTCTGAGAAAAAACAGCGCAACAAGGAGGTACAAGCTCATTACTGCTTCGACTGGGATGTGGCTGATCTCAGACACAAAAGTTACAAGACGGGGTTCACAGAGGCAAGACTTTGGAATGTGTGCGTCCCGCCAGGGAAACGTCTGACTTGCGGCTTCTCCGCGTCGTATTTGGGTTGAGATTTCATGTTCCTGGACCTTGGATATGTTATTTGAAGTTGAATTTACTTAGAAATATAAGGCATTGTTATTGGGGGGGGGAAAAGACCTATCTAGAATGCTCCTGGTTTATACTTGTTTGGGAAAAAGTACCAAATAGCCCCTGGTTTTACCCTCTTGGGTGGTAAGATACCGGTGGCTTTGAGTTTTCTTTCTTGTTAAAAGATTTTGCCATGTTCTGATTTTTCTTTTCTTTTTTTTTTTTTATTTTTTTTTTCAACGTTTTTAATTTATTTTTGGGACAGAGAGAGACAGAGCATGAACGGGGGAGGGGCAGAGAGAGAGGGAGACACAGAATCGGAAACAGGCTCCAGGCTCCGGGCCATCAGCCCAGAGCCCGACGCGGGGCTCCAACTCACGGACCGCGAGATCGTGACCTGGCTGAAGTCAGACGCTCAACCGACTGCGCCACCCAGGCGCCCCCATGTTCTGATTTTTCGAAAGTGATTGTGTTTCATGCAATTCGATGTATTTACAAGAGCTGCGATGACGATTTTAAAAGGCAGACGTCTTTAGTCCAAATGAGACTGTGGGCCAGTCTTCTTGCGGGGACATAGTCTCTTATCTGCCTGTTGATTATTGTAATTCAGTCTGATGGAAAAATGATGCTTTTCATTGCTGGGATTACTCCCTGTTAATTTATATTCACCCTCGCTCAGCCGCATGACTCACAGAGACACAATTTTTTTTTTCCCTTAAAAGCACCGAACGCATGAATCATTGCTGAGTGCCTCCAAGATTTAGGGGATGTTTGTGGCAGAAATGCATGAATGAGTATGATGGCCATTTACTTATACACCTAGTCAGAAATGCAGCCGTAAATCTGACCAGCATGAATTCACAAGGACTTGATTAACATTCATGGGTGATGAATGACAGGGCATCTCTGTTTGCAATGCCCATACATGATACACACATGTGCTTACAGGATTATGCTGCCGTGGCAGATATATTTTTAGTTCTATGTTCTTCGTGTATGGCTGTTAAATTGCCACATTTCTAATTGTGGCTGTTTTTTTCCAGTTTGGAGTGAGCGCCTGCAACTTCTTTAATGGTCGCCAGATTTAAGAATACTCAAAAGAGGAGACAGTGAAATAACCATTTTTAACATAAAGCAATTTTCTCCTCAACCACTCCGAAGGGCCTCCGATTTCCTAGCCGACCTTGAAAAAGTTCTGTCTCTGCACTTTGGAATCAAAATTTACCAAATCTATTCCTATTACCCGACAGTTAAAAAACTACCTTCTGCCGCTAATGAATTGATGTGCCTCTCGGATGTCATGGCTCATGCAGACAAAGAGCTCAGTCCTTCCCCTTGGATAAAGTGAAGGAGCTCAACCTCGGGGGAAAATACATACATAAAAACACACATAAAAACCGGACCTTCCCAACTTCCTTCTCCTCGAGAGGGAGGTCACTTTTGAACTTAATCTATATTTTATTTTATTTTTTTAAGATACCATAAAAAAAAACTAACAAAACCAAAAAAAAAGAGAGAGATGTTCCTGGATCTTCCTCTCCCGCCCGCGCTGAAAAGTCCTCGGACCTGTTAGCCCGCTGTGGCCGTCACTGTGTGTTGCTCCTTCAGCTGCTGTCCCCTCCCTTCCTTTAGCCCCAGGGCTCCGATCTGGTCAGGGAGCCCCCAGCCCACCTGGAGGCCTGAAGGAGGTCTAGTCCAGCCATTGGGGCCCACCGGGAGCTCCTTTGTTTGTGATTGGTCTAGACCCCCAGCACGTGACCTGCTCATGGCCAATGAGACAGGAGGGGAAGTACGCCCCCTGGCGCTGGGAAACGCGTCCCTCCTTCATAAACAGAGCATCAGGGGCGCCCCGTTGGCTCAATGGCCTCACAGTCTCTGGGCCGTCAGTTCGAGCCCCATGTTGGGGTCAGAGATTACTTAAATAAATAAACTTAAACAAAAGGAGAAAATCATCACCTTCTTGCTGCCTTCCTATTCCTTCCTGCTCTGTATGCTGTCCTGGAGGACAGGACACAAGCGCCAGAGGCAGCCACGTTGGGGTCATGGGGGGCCAGTCCTTGGAAAACAGGCGACGTGCCAGGAATATAGAGTGACAGGAGCGGAGAACTGACCGCCAGCTCCTTCCAGGTCAGCCCTGAGGGAGCCCGCTGCGGTGGGCGGAATCACAGCAAACAGGCATCTGTCCGCATCCCCAGGGCCTGGGAATATGCTGTATGATGTGCACCGAAAGCCAGAATGAAGATAGTGGGTGAAAGTGAGGTCGTTGAACAGGCAGCCTCAGGGAAGACTGTCCCGCATTCACAGGGTGGGTCCAGTGTCACCACAGGGTCCCTGAATGGGGAAAAGGCAGGCGGAGCAGTCATCATCACTGCGATACAACGCGAGGAAGCCTGGCCGTGGCTGGCTCTGGAGAGGAGGGGGGGCCCCAGAGCCCAGGGATCCAGGCAGCCTCTAGAAGCTGGAAAATACCCGGAATGGGATTTTCCTCCCGCTCCTCCAGAAAGGAATGCATCCCTGCAGACATCTGGTTTAAGCCCCCTGAAACCCATTTCAGACTTCTGACTTCTAGAACGGTAAGATAATACATTTGTGTTGCTTTAAGCCACTAAGCGCAATTTATTACAGCAGCAGCAGAAAACTAATGTATCCAATTATAGATGTTCAATTTGAGAACGAACGGCTAGATGAAGCCACCGTTAGCTGTTTTCTGTCCTTTCTGCTGAGTTCAAATTAATGACACGTGTTAGCATGCTCTGGCCTCTGCCAAGCCCGGCGTCCTTTTCCTGTTTGCAGCATTAGAAACAAAGGCAATTGTGAGCTCCTGGAGTTTGTGGGTTTCCTTTCTCTTGACGTGTGTCCCCTGCTCAAGCTGCGTTGCCAAGCTCCCGTGGAAGGTTCAGATTGGTCTCTGAGAGGGAGGCACCGTGGGTCCTTAACTTGTCCCGGAGCCAACCGAGGGCACCCTTCTCAGCACCAGAGGCGAGCTTTGCTCTGCTGTGCACCTGACAACAGGGCTGCGGGGGGTGCAGTGGCCAGTGTGAGCCTCCCCGGGGGTGGGAGGGCCCCCAGTGCAGTAGACCCAGAATGATCTGCCCAAGGGTCTTTTGGGTTCTGGTTAAGAAAATTCTCAAGATGGCGGGATGGCAGGAGCTGAATATTTGAAACGAGGGACACGCCGGTTTCCCTGACTTTTCCTTCCCGCGTGTTTGTTTGGATTTGGTTCTCTGAAGCAAAGCCGAGGACGAGAAAATGGTCATCAGGGAGACGCAGGGGAAGCAGCTCAGGGTGAGGCGACGAGGACAGGATTGATTTCTGCAGCCTGAAGGCCGCCAGTGTGAGCAAGGGAAAGCCAGGTGGTTGGATGGGGCCGTCTCTCCCTCTGACCCCTGTCAGAGACGGACAGTGGCCGGCTCGTAAGTTGCGCTCAGCGAGGAAGGTGAAAGGCCGAGAGAGACGATGTCAGACCAAGTGTAATGGTCTCTGGAGTCCGGGGCTGAGGCTTCACCACTTTGGCAGACTATGTCGCACTGTTGGCGAATTAATTCTGGGGCCCCATTCACTAGTTAACTACGGGGCACTATTAGCTAGTTAACTGTGTGGCACTATTAACCAATGAACTATGTGGCACCATTGACTAGTGAATTGTGTGGCCCCATTGGCGAATTAACTCTGTGGCCCCATTCACTAGTTAACTACAGCGCGCTGTTAACGAATTACATGACACTATTAACTAGCTGACCAGGCAGCGCATTAGCTAATGCTAGAGAGCTGCCTGAAGTTATGACTCCGAAGTTCTATTCCTCATTATCTACCCGAGGGAACGAGTACACATGTCCATCAAAATAAGGGTACGGGGGCGCCTGGCCGGCTCCGTCAGTGGACATGCAACTCTTGATCTCGGGGTTGGGAGTTCAAGCCCCACGTTGGGTGTGGAGATCGCTGAAAATAAAATCTTGAAAACAACCCAGGTACACAAAGATGCTTGCAGCTGCTTTGTTCATAATGTCTAAAGTTCAGCGATAATCTAAATGATGATTAACAATTGAGTGGATAGGGGCGCCTGGGTGGCGCAGTCGGTTAAGCGTCCGACTTCAGCTCAGGTCACGATCTCGCGGTCCGTGAGTTCAAGCCCCGCGTCGGGCTCTGGGCTGATGGCTCGGAGCCTGGAGCCTGTTTCCGATTCTGTGTCTCCCTCTCTCTCTGCCCCTCCCCCGTTCATGCTCTGTCTCTCTCTGTCCCAAAAATAAATTAAAAACGTTGAAAAAAAAAATTTTAACAACAATTGAGTGGATAAAAATATTGTGGCATATTTATACACTAAAATATTATGCTGGAGTTTAAGAGGAAAAAAGAAAAAGAATTATTGCTACACACACAGCAGCTTGAATCTTCACGAAATAATGTTGAACAAAAGAAGCCAGTGTAAAGACCAGAATCTGAGAATCTGTCTTATTCTATTTATAAGAGGTTTAAGAACGGGTACAATGAAACCATGGTGGAAGGTACTGAGTGTTTAAAAGGGCAAGAAGGAGACTTATGGGCTGTGTGTGTGTGTGTGTGTGTGTGTGTGTGTGTTCTTTTGGCCAAAACCTTCACTGGTAAATTTTAATCATTCACTATTAAAATATTAGGTTTTGGCAATGATAGTGTCACTGATTGGTAATTGACGTTTATAAATATCATTTATTGCAGATTGAACTTATATCCCTAAGCCTCCCAGTGGGTTAAACCAGACACAGTATCAGTTCTGGTCATAGTAACCAGCTATGTGCATTTCTACAATTTTTAAATGCTGCTTATTTTTTCCCTCTGTTCAACTGTTTATTATCAAGAAAAGCACATCCATATTTTTCTGGGTTTTTTTCATTACCATAAGGATTCATATGATAAGTCAGCTTTGCTGTTATTAATAAGCAATTCCCTCTGCTATGATGAGGCCGCCAAGGCAAACCTCCTTCCGGAGGCGAATTTGAGGTGGGCTCGTGGCCCCTAATGAATTTTGGAGTTAGAAAAGAAGCCGGCTCTCCCATCATTCCAGGACCAAATGCTTTTTGATAAGTGTTTCACATCATAAACTACGATCTTATGTCGGGCTCTCAGCAAGCTCCTCGATGCAAGTACTTTCTATGGGAAGAAAGTTGCCAAGGGCAACAAATGTGCTTGGTGCAGACATTTCAAAGTAGGACCTTCTAATTGCCGGTGGGACCCTGAGAATCCCCACCACGGGGGTGCCAATGGACGTGTGAGTGAATTACAACATTAATTCAGCAAGCCCAGGTAGCATAGTTACAAATGCCAAGACTGAAAACGTGATGATCTTGGGCGAGCCCTTAACCTCTCTGCACCTCATCTGTCTGAAATAGAAAATGGGAATAATATCCACCTCCTTACATTATTATGAGGACTGAACATTTTTAATATCTATTAGGTGCTTATCACCGTTCCTGGCACAGACTCTGTGCTGGGGAAACTCGTTACGCAGCAATAGCACACTGATACAATTGTTAGCTGCTGTCGTTGAGATAATGGAGGTGGCGTGGTGGCAGGTGGAATTGAAAGCGACCCTCACCCTTGTATAATCCCTCCCCTTGTGAGTGGGTGGAATCATTTGAGGAGATATCACTCCCATAACTGTTGCATTTTCTATGGCAAAGGGGGAGATTACCCAGGTGGTCTAATCTAATCACACGGGACATTTAAAGGCAGAGCTTTCGGTGTCTGGCAGCAAAAGAGGAGGTCAGAGGTTGCATGCGGAGGGAGGACTGGACACCCGGGCACTGGTTTGAAGGTGGAGAGGGGCCCTGGTGGACAGCTAACTGGGAAACAGTTGGATGAGGCCATCCATAGATGGCCAATGGAAAGCAGTCCAACCACCAGAAGGATATGATTTTAGCCAAGAACCAAAGGTGATTGGAAGCAGATTCACCTACAGAGGCTGGAGAAAAGAGCCCCACCGGACCAGCACCTTAACGGTGACTTTGGCTTCCCTGAGCGCGGAACCCACGCGAGCCTGCTGGCCCTTCTGAGCAACAGTATCGTGTGACCATGAATGAGTGTTCATTTTAACCCCGAATTTCACGGTGCCATACTGGGAATTAGCTATGCAGCCATCAGAAAACTAATATAGTGATCAGGGAGGGATCAAAATGATACTTCATAATCGCTGATGCACACGGACCAAACACTACCTACCGGGCAGTGGGATAAGTGCCCTGCTTGATCTATCTTATTTAATCTTGCCGCAGTGCTGTAGAGTGGATTCTCTTATTACCACTATTTTGTATTTGATGAGCGCAAGGCACAGATAAGCCGAGTCCCCTGACAAAGGTCACACGGTTCAGCATGTAGGTGAACTGGGATGGGACTCAAAGCACATCAGACACGGGGTCACATTCCCAACCACAGGGCAACAGGGCCCAGTTGTCATCTTTACGGGAACTTTAAGTCCATAAGGACCAACACAAGAAGCATTAATTACGTGGGGCATTTGAGAAAATGTGACAGGTGTTCGGAAAGGTCTGGGGCTTTTCTTAGGACACTTGTAGAAGAATCTCTTAATTTGGGGGAAAATGTTTCTTTTTAAAAACATTTTTTTAAGTACTTATTTATTTTTGAGAGACAGAGAGAGACAGAGCATGAGCTAGGAAGGGGCAGAGAGAGGGAGACACAGAATCCCAGGCAGGCTCCAGGCTCTGAGCTGCCAGCACAGAGCCCGACGCGGGGCTCGAACTCACGGACCGCGAGATCACGACCTGAGCTGAAGTGGGACGCTTAACCGACTGAGCCACCCAGGCGCCCCGGGGAAGAATGTTTCTGAGGAAGTATATTTCAAACAGCAGCTTGAAGGACCACTGTAAGAATTGTTGTATTTGGAAGTTCTCATTTTGAGGATCGACCAAACCCGACTCCAGCCTCTGGGTGCCACCTGCCGGGGTCCAGCCCGTGGTTTTCGTAAGAGGCTCTGTGTTTCGTTTCCTAGTTGTTACCAGGAAGTATCTCTTTTAGCTGCTTGAGACTAATTTAAAAAATGATGACCTTGAGGGAGAGACATCGATGATGTTGTGGTGCCAGAGAACATTCTAGTGACCTCTTGACGCCTACTCCGGCCACTCGCGTGGCTGGGTTCAGTTAGAGGAAAACCGGAGGGTGACTGCAAGTACCGGGAGACCAGCCGCACTGGAAGCAGCAGACGAGTCTCGGAACGGCCATTAGCATAATCACATTGTAAGCAGTGGACGAGTTTCCAGAAAACCAATATCATTATCACACGAGTGTCCTTCAAGTGAATTGTAATTGCCGTGTAGAGTCGTTTTACATTTAATTGAGAAATTTATCTTAGTTGTATACTTCCATCAAGGCGATAAGCGTGAGGAATCTACTCCGTATTTTACAGGGCTCCGAGTTTCGCTGGTGTTATCACAGGAAATTTCAAGGAACACGCGGGATGAGGGTTGGTTCTCGTAGGGGTGTACTTATGCCTTCGTGAAGGTCGAGGAACGCGGCTGAAGGCGCGGGTCAGCGACACCAGGGCGGGTGTGTGCTCACGCGGGACGTCAGGCCAGCTTCCCACGTCGCCCCCACGACTGGCAGATCTATTCGCTCAGTGGCTCCCACACTTCCCTGCGCATTCACATCTCCCGGAGAGATGAAAACGAAATCTCCCTAGTACCCCAAAAATATAAAGGTGATGCCCCTACTGATATCTTCAGGATTTCTAGGTGGTGGGAGCCAGGCATCAGTATTTTTATTTATTTTATTTTATTGTATTGTATTTTATCTTATTTCATTCTATTCTTTCTTTTTTTAACGTTTATTTACTTTTGAGAGACAGAGGCAGAGCATGCGCAGGGGAGGGGTAGAGAGGGAGACACACAATCTGAAGCAGGCTCCAGGCTCTGAGCTGTCACCACAGAGCCCGATGCGGGGCTTGAACTCACAAACCTCGATGACCTGAGCCGACATCGGAAGCTCAACCGACTGAGCCATCTAGGCACCCCATCTAGTCTATTCTATTGTATTCTATTGTATTCTATTCTATTGTATTCTATTGTATTCTATTCTATTGTATTCTATTCTATTCTATTCTATTCTATTCTATTCTATTCATTTATTTATTAAAGTTTATTTGGTTATTTTGAAGGAGAACAGGTGCCTGTGCCCCCATGAGTGGGGAAAAGGGCAGAGAGAGGGAGAGGGAGAATCTTTAGTTTCAGACCTTGATCTCATGACCCTAAGACCATGACCTGAGCCGAAATTAAGAGCTGGACCCTCAACCGAGGGAGTCACTCCAGGTGCCCCTTTTATTTTATTTTTTAAAAGTTTATTTATTTTAAGTAATGTCTATACTCAACGTGGGGCTTGAACTCACGACCCCGAGATCGAGTGTCACATGCTCTCCGCACTGAGCCACCCAGGCGCCCCAGCGTCAGTATTTTGGTGGAGGTGATTCCAGTCTGTTACAGTTTGGGGGAACCACGGTATTAACTCCCTTTTTCGTTACTAGTAGAATCTGTTTTACTCGGGTCCGTCCTTTCACCTCAGCCATGTGACACAGCAATGCTGAGCCCGTCCCCAGGGCCAGGGCTGCATAAGCAAATCGGGGTCAGGAGCCCCCCTGCAATGTTCACTGCTCCCAAAATAACCATATGACCTAGGTCAGCCCGATCACATGCTAGGAACTTTGACTTCATGATCCTGTGACGAGAAGTGGTTTTTCTGTTTCCGTATCTCTGCGCTCAAGGAACCTGAGCTCAGATCTGCTCTACTCGGAATCGGGGTCCTATGTAGACATTGCCCCGCTGCTCAGCCCACCAGCTTGACGTCTTTCCGGCCTCAGTTCCTCTCCTGGTGCAAGACAATACACTTCCACGGCGCTAACCCGGGGCTCAGCGGCCATCGCCCGGCTCGTACACCAGAGTTGCCCTGGCTCATCTGGTGTTGGGCTTGACATCCTCTGAGTTGCCAGAAATGCTTGAGATGAGCTGGGCTTCCCCCCCACACACACACACACATCCTGGAGCTTTGAGACAGGACCAGAAAGCGTGCTTTGTACGTGTGCTCTCTGCAAGCCGACGTCTTCCTGTATTCGGTGAAGGAAGAACAGGAACAGGCAAAGGCTGATAGAAGCAAAGACTCGCTCGTGAAAAGCAAGCAAGTGTGGAATTATCTCTGCTTCTCCTGCGTCCGCCTGCTCACTGACCAGCACGCAATGACTGCTACAGCTAAGCTGGTCCTGATACCTGGCTCTAATATGCAATGCAAAGAAATATTTTAAAAAATTTTCTTAATTTATTTATTTTGAGAGAGAGAGAGAGAGAGTGAAGGAGGGAGGGGGCAGAGACAGAGGGAGAGAGAGAGAATCCCAAGCAGGCTCTGCACTGACAGCCCAGAGCCCGATGCAGGGCTCGAACTCTGGAGCCCTGAGATCAGGACCTGAGCCGACCAAGACTCGGATGCTTAACCTACTGAGCCACCCAGGAGCCCTGAAAGACACATTTTTGAATGTGATAATACTGTGTATACTTCCCCGGAAATAAAACAAGCCACGCTCCCCGGCCACATGAGCGCCTCCTTCTGTTGTTACTTTTGCCTTGGGGTGTTTGAAAATGGCTTGAAAATGTTGGAAAATGGCTTGAAAGTGTTTGAAAATGGCTTGTAGCAGGTTAAGTGGGAGGCCGATTTCAAGTACGGACTGCTTTTCTGCATTCTCAAATACGTGGAATCCATTAACGAACCTTCTGTTTGTAACTTTAAATTCTTTCTCATTAGAAACACACTCATGTTCATTGTGGAAATATCTTTGAAATATAGTAAAGTGGAAAGTGGAAATAAAAAAAAATCCCAACAACAAACGTAGCCCCTGTTCAAATTTCACTTTATTTCCTTCTCGTTTTTACGTCAGTCATATATAAGCTGATATCAATATGTATGCCTTGAAAAAGCTAACTCACATTTTATTTTAATGCTTTAAAAATGTCCTTATATCCTGCTTTATGACCTCAGTATATTCTGAGCACATCCCTATACTAGTAAACACACTATTTTAAAATTAAACCATCTGTATGCAGTTGTATATTGTTACCTGCATCCTGTTGGACTTTTAAACAACTTTTTACAGTTACCCCTGATCGGCAAGCGTAACAGTGTCCGGGAATTGTGAAGTTCTGTATTCAAATCTAGTGGGACTTGGGACATGTTTGCAACGTCTGAACTCACGGCTTCAGACTCACCTCCAGTGTATGCCCAGCGGCTTAATAACCTTTGGATCATGGAGCATAGCGATCATCACGATAATAACAGCAGGTGTTTGCCACTGCCCCTGATGTGTGCAGGGTATTCCTTTAAGTACTCGACGTGAGTTAGCCCATCTAACCATCACCCTCCATGAATTCACCCTCCATGAATCACGATCTCCACTCCATGTGTAAGCCAAGAAGCAGAGAGGTTAGATGATTTAAGGTCACAGAGAAGTAATAGAATAAAGATACAAACCCGGGGAACTGGACTCTGAAAGAAACCCCTTTTATTTTTACTTTTAATGTTTACTTATTTTAGAGAGAGGAGAGAGAGACAGAGCGCAAGCCGGGGAGGGACAGAGAGAGAGAGAGAGAGAGAGAGAGAGGGCGACACAGAATCCGAAGCAGGCTCTAGATTCTGAGGGGTCGGCACAGAGCCCGAGGCCCGAGGCCTGAGGCGGGGCTCGAACTCACGGAGCAGGAGATCACGACCGAGCCAAAGTCGGACACTTAACCAACCGAGCCACCCAGGCGCCCCTGTAAGTAACCCTCTTAACAACCCCACTGACACTGATGGGGTTTTGGAGTGGTGGGGGTCCAGAGCCGATGGCCAAAAAGAATTCTTGAAGATGTCTTTGGCGCAAAAAGGTGATTTTATGAAAGCACGGGGACGGGACTTTGGGCAGAAAGAGCGGCACTGGGGTCCTGACGAGTGACTGGTTGCACACTATGGAGTTGGGGGAGGAAAAGACAAACAGGAGGCCTCCAGAAAGACTTTGACATGTTAAAGAAAATGTAAAAGGTGTCAGGCGTGTTGGGATTATCAGGCTTAGGTTGTTTCCCCTCTAGTGAGGCATTAACATTCGGTCAGGAGGGGGTTCCTGGGGAAATGCTAGACTCTGGATTTGCCACAAGTATTGGCCAACGGGCTGCAGGTGATGAGAAATTTAATTTTATCTGCCATTTCCTTCTTGTCTTTGTTCCCACATCACCGTGGAGGGGAGGGTGATGTTGGGGCTCCCGGAAACTGAGTCCATAGGTTTCGGGAGATGAGTCTATCGGTAAGATTGCCTCTTTCTTGTAATTTACTAAGACGTTGGTCAACTGATGGAGACGGCTGTCCTGTATGACGGTGATCTCTATCAGTTAACCCTTTGTTTTCCTCTTTCCTGTGTTCTTGGGCAGCCAGGAGTGCCCGAAGGATGTCACACACATGTCCCATCTGGGGGCGGGGGAGGGGAGGGGGCTGTTAGCGGGTGCTTCGTCCTCAGGCTGCCTTACGCTCCCTCATCAACACCACCTCCAATTAATAAGCTTGTCCAGAACCATCAAGAAATCCTAAGTAGGACCCGCGCACAGGACCCCTCAAGCCACCTATGACCCACACGTGAAGGTATTTCCACACGTAGAGGAAGGCACTGATTTCCCCACCAAAATTCCCTAATAACATTTCCAATTTTTAGCTAAGAAGCTGTAAAAACATCACCAACATAACACTTTTTTCTTCTTCTCCTCGGACTTGTCACTGATGCGCAGACTCACCCGATGATCGAGTTCCTTCTGTGTGCCAGGCGTTTTGCGGGGTCCTGAGGAAACACGGCGGTGGGGAAAAGACATGCTTTCTGCCCTCCATTGGGTGTGCTTGTACCACACAAGCACACGCGTGTGTATATGGGCGTGTGTGTCTAAGTGACTTCACACTTAGACACTGGGGGAAAATGAACCCGTTGGGATATAAAAAGGGGGCCCCAAAGTAGATGATACAGAGCAAAGAAGTGGGGGGGGGTGGTTTCTGTCCTTCAACACCAGCAGGGACCCCCACAGTGTTGACTGGAGCCCAAAGAGGCTTCATAGCCTCTGGCATTAAGCTATGGCACCGTCTGAAGGCAGAAGGCATCTCATTTGAATACAATGACCAAAACACTGGGAGGAACAAAGCTGCGGGAAGGGTGGGGGTGGAAAAGACAGAAGACAGGCCTGGGCAGGAAGGCCTGGGGCTTAATTGATTTGTCTTCTAGGGAAGGAAGGCTGTGGGCCGAGCCACTCACTCCCAGATATCAGGGGGAACAGTCATTAAAAGCTTATTAGAATAATGGATCCGGGCCACCGACCTGGAACCAGCTAATGGAGAGGGCGAAGTCGGTCCGCCGGCTCTGTCTGAAGCTGTTTTGTCACTCAGCAACCCCCCATTCGACTCTGCCAAAAATAATTAACTTATCTAGAACAGCCTGAAGCCCAAGACCGTCTGCGCTGGAAGGCCAGGGTCGGAAGCTCCCAGATTCTAGATGCTAGAGCCTGGAAGACTGGAAAGGGATTTCTCCAAACGCATGACGTGTTTCAGATGAGCTGTTAGGACGCGTGGCGTAACGTCTCCGAAGTCTGGGGCGGATGCCTGCGGTGCCCTGCACGTGCCCATGTGCTTCCCTGCGTTTCACCTGTTCCTGGAACCGCACGCGGGGCTTGCGACTTGTTCCGGAAAGGGCGAGGGGCCTCTGTCACTTCTGGGAAGGGCCACTTGAAAGCTTCCGAACCTCCTCCGGCTGTCACTCGTGCCCCGAGCAAGGCAGCTGTGAGGCAGGCGCCCAGGGCCCAGACCAAGCCCGGCTTCACAAGGTCGAGCTACCGAGATTCCAGAACGTGTCGCGGTAGCTGGCGATTAACACCCCGACTACAATGCTTCCTCCCGAGGCCTCACCTAGACCCTGTCCCACAAATACAGGAACGTCTGTGTCGGTAGACAACCCGGCCCAGGGAGAGAATGTCTGTCATTCGGTCGGGAGCCACTCTAGAGAAATGCCGGTTACCAGACTCTAAACGAGTCTTTGCCTGCGCTCAGCGGCCCGGTTTTCGAATCTGGTGGAAGGTGGAGTTCTCTGGGCTTGTGGGGATGAATTATGTTCGTTCACAGGGACTCAGCAGATCCCATAAATCATAAGAAGTTCTTACTGACTGTGCTGTGAATAGAGCCCGAGCCCCAAGTCTGACATTTCACACATCTTAAATTAAAAATAATGAGTCCTCCTTTGATCATTTACCCAACGGGTAGAATAAAATATCAGAGCTCAAAGAGCTTTAAAAAGTGGTCTTAATGGATCCCATCAGTTGAAACCAAACATTTATTACAATCCATGGACTTGGATGGACCCTGGGAATTCAGGAATAAATGAGATCCGTCCCCTTTCCATAAGGGGCTTAAATTTAAAAAAAAAAATGTTTATTTATTTTTGAGAGAGAGAGAGAGAGACAGAGTGAATGGGGCAGGGTCAGAGAGAGGGGGAGACACAGAATCCGAAGGAGGCTCCAGGCTCTGAGCTGTCAGCACAGAGCCCGACGCGGGGTTCGAACTCACGGACCGCGAGATCATGATGTGAGCCAAAGTCAGAAGCTTGACTGACTGAGCCACCCAGGCGCCCCAAGGGGCTTATGTTTTAAGTGAAAAAAGAACACAGAAACAAGACAATTAGATGCATACAATGGACTTATGCAAAGGGTTCTCCGGGGCTTGCTGGATGGGTACTTACCTGGGGCTGGAGTCGGAGAGGGAGCTTCCGGTTGGAGACCATGACTCGGTGGGATCGTGAAGGACGCCTGGCAAAAATGATCCGGGGAGAGAGAATTGCGTGAGCAGTGGTGAGACCGTGTGATGGAGCTCGGTGTGGAAGTCAGTAGCACGAAACCTCAAACCCGAGTGTAGAAGTTACTCTGTGTCTGACACGGGTCTAAATTCCTTGTGCCTGGGGGCTCCGTCTCCTGGGGCTGAACATCTCTGGAGGAGAAGGTGGAGAAGTGGCGGCCTGCGAAGCTGGGTGCTTCCACTGGAAAGAAAATCTACTTTGGTAAAGAGGAGGTATATTCAAGGTTAAAGCATGAATGATAAGGGAGCGTGGGGCGGGCTGAGGGCAGAGTACAGGCTAACGCTCCCGGCTACCTGAGGACAAAGGGAAGGGAAGGGGGGTACGTCCCGGCCATGGTGATGTGGGAAACTAAGGCAAATGAGAAATTACATCCCCTTACTGCCTGCAGCCCACTGACGAGTCCTGGAAACCGGCAGACTGACCTCCCTCTGGGAGCTCAGCGGTCCTGATGAGGACGCCTTGCTGGGGGCAAAGGAGAACCTTGGCTTAACATCGTCCTGACCCCCCGGGATCCCGTAAGTCTACTCTCACGGAGAAAAAGTCCTTTGGAAACTTCCTTTATCTCAACGGCCCCAAGACATACGCGGGCAATCATCCTCCAAGCTCATGGCCCCTGATACACATCGGAAGGGTCTCGTGACTGAGGTTTTACGAAACGACAATCATTGGCATTTGTGTAGCAACAGCTGGCCCCTCAAGGTCCTGGAAACCTTGCTTCCAAAATTCCTTAGGACTTACTCTACCCCTGACCCCCTCCCAACCTGAGGGTATGTGATCAGTTACCCATCACGACCCCAGTCCTGCCCATGGGTCCTGTCCCCAAGCTTTCATAAAATCACCTTTCTGCACCAAACACGTCTTCAAGAATTCTTTCTTGGCCGTCGGCTCCGGACCACCCCACCATCACCCCAAAGCCCCATCAATTAATACATGATAAATTTGTTTAAAGTGCTTGGAAAGCAATTGTACGGGACGGGACGCTATATGATGAGATACAGTCTATTCTTTTAAGTAGACTGTATTATATTGGTGGCGTTCGGGGGAAGATGTCTCGGTCAGTAACATGTATGAAAACCCAGGCACAGGTTTTGTAAGCATCCGTCTGGATCGGTCCCAGTTTAAAAGGACTCTTCCTGTGCTAAAGTCAATTTGCATCAAAACCCAGCACTCCTGAAATAGGTAGGCGTTGGTGATGCAGGGGCCCCTGGCGCTTCAGGCTCCTCTGGGACAAGGACCAGGGCTCAGCTTCAGCTAAAGATAAAAAGTGAATTGCTATGGGAAAGGGCCTGGGAGGATAGGAGATAGACGGAGCCTACGAAGGTAGCACATTTCGACCTGGAGCCCTGAAATCGCAGGGCGAGTCAGAACCCAACCCTGTTCAGGGACGTACAAGGAGACAAGCGAAGAGAACCCACCCACCCTCGTGCAGGGAGGTGCTGGTGGACGGCTGTTCCCAGGGGTCTGGTTCGTGTAGAAACAGCTGTTCTGAGAGGAGGCGTCAAAGACTGCAACGTGTGTGCCTCACCAGGATGTATGCCCTCATTGCAGGACGCAGAATCCGGAGTCGGTCCATGGGCGAAGCGAGACGGTAATCTGATTTTGTCCTTTTCTAGTGCCTTGTTTTTAGGAGTTGAATCTTGTTTTTGTCTTATCGTGGAGACAGGATATATTCATCCTGCACAAGTAACAAGACTGTGTGTAAATAAGAACGTCTCTGATCCTTTGCCGGTGGTCCTGGTTCTCAAATACTGCTCTTGAGTTTTGGAATGCAATGCCATGTGTTTCAAATCTTGAAACATTTCCAATGAGAAAAAAAAATCATTGTAAAAAATGTTATGACCACATCTGTGTTAATATGGAATTTTATGTGTTTTCAAATACGCTATAGAATATAAATGCTTGGTTGGGGTCTTTAATATATAAAGAACCCTCCCAAATGAACAACAACAAAAACAACAACAAAACAAAGAATACAGATAGAAGGCTTACCAAAGAAGAAAATAGAAGTGAAAACTAAACTTCAATCTTTCCAATATATATCATTTATACTGATCATTCCAAATATCCAAATATATTCCAAATATATCGTTTATACTGATAATGTTTTTTTTAATGTTTATTTATTTTGAGAGAGAGAGAGAGAGAGCAGGAGAGGGTCAGAGAGAGAGCGGAAGAGAGAGAGAATCCCAAGCAGGCTCCACCTTGTCAGTCAGGAGCCTGACTTGGGGCTCCATCACATGAACTGTGAGATCATGACCTGAGTTGGAATCAAGAGACCAATGCTTAACCGACTGAGCCATGCAGTCGCCCCAATAATATTTCTAATTATATATAAAATTATATATGCGAACAGCTAATAGCCTGGGTTGAAAGAAAGACTATATTCAGTACAAACTATATATTAGTAAAAACTGTTGGAGAGATTTACTAATACAAACTTTTTGTAGGACACGTTCGCTGTATGTATCCAAAGCCTTAAAAATGTACAAGCTTGGGGCGCCGGGTGGCTCAGTCGGTTGGGCGTCTGACTTCAGCTCAGGTCATGCTCTCACAGTTCGTGGGTCTGAGCCCCGCGTCAGGCTCTGTGCTGACAGCTCGGAGCCTGGAGCCTGCTTCGGATTCTGTGTCTCCCTCTCTCTCTGCCCCTCCCTTGTTCACACTCTATCTCTGTCTCAAGAATAAATAAACATTAAAAAAATTAAAATAAAAAGAAGTACAAGCCTTAATCTAGCTTATTTTCTATTAATTTATAATATATAAATATATTATAAGGTATAATAAATATATATAATATATCTTATAATATATTTATATTAATCTTAATATTTTAATCACATATTGGACATATTTCAGTTCGAATATAAGTCCTTTCTCCCTTGTTTAGAATAACGATAACTGGGAGCTAAAATGTCTAAACTTTATGGATGGATACAATCCATAGAGAGGTTGCACACCGAAAGTCTCGAGGACGATGTAGCCTGCAGACATTTTCTCTCTGTTCAGCTCAGTGACTCAAACAAAAATTCAGTGATGTGCCAATATTGATAAGCAGGTTTTTAAAATAAACTCTGGAATGTTGATTTGTCTGGAAAGAACAGAACTCTGTCCACACTGCTTTCTAAACCTGACACTGACTGGCCGTCGTTAAACATTACATGCGTTCTTTAAACCCTATCAGCCTTTTCCTGTTATCCCAGTAGCTACCACTCTGTATCGATCTGTACTTAATGACTTCAATCAATTCCCTTACCTGTCTGGACCCTGTATTTGACTTTATGGATTCTGGATTATCTAGCACGTAGTTCATCTGTATAATATAGCATTAATCGGCCAATACAAGATGATACTGTTGAAAGATACACTAATAGAGAGAGATACACATGGCATAATAAATGTCAAGATTGGTACAAATCACTATTTACACCACGATCGTTTTCTTGGCTCCAAAATGCATTTTTGCAAAACAAAAGACTAGAAGGATTTGCACCAAAATCTGAACAGCCTAGGTATTGGCTTAGCTGGCAATCTTTACCTCCTTTCCTCTGCTTATCTGTGTTGGCCAAGTTTTTTATGATGGTCCCCTGGGCTCTCATCCCCTCTGCCCCTCAGCTCCACGCCATTTGTTCACTTGCTGTGCTCGGTGGTCATGCTGTTGTTTTCCCCGGAGGGATGCGTCCCTGAGAGCTGTGCCTCAGCTGTGCGCTGGAATGCTCCGCCCCGCCCCTGTCTGATTCGTCCTCTGTCTTGTTCCTGTCTTGTCCTTATGACGTCCTGTGCCTGAGTCCACCGCAGCAAACGGCTAGGAGCAGGGACTTGGTGACCTGGGCGCCCTCCTGCCATGCCAACCACTTTGGAGGTCAACCCTCTGGGTCCCTGTCACTTCGTTTTAACTGGAATATAGTGAAGACTTAATAATACGCTATGAGACTTGGAAATCTGAACTGCCTAACAAGAGTCTCCATTAGGAAGTGATGTTTCTATCAGCAGACGGAGATAAACAGGGTGGATATGAGAGCCGCGTTACTGCCCTCTCTGCTCCCCCCCGCCCCCGTGCCTGTCACCTGCCACCAGTACACACATCTGGTTGACAAAAATCTCTGCAGGGAACCGTCCCAGCTCTGCCGGGAGACAGGGCGCATCTGTCCCCACTGTGAGAGCAACTGCAGCCTGTTAGCTCTGGGGAGTCCCTGGCTTGACTTTCTGTTTCCAGTTACAGGCACTAAGCTTGTCCTTTGCTGGTTTTGCAAAACACACAGCCAACGCTGGGCTCGTGGCCCTGGAAGAAACAAGGCGGCTTCGTTCTCAAATGTCCCCAAGTTTGGGCTTGTGATCGGATGAACCCCTTGGGCTTAAAAAGTGGAGAGTCTTTTACTGACCCAAACCCCTAAGTGACTCTGAAACTGCACCTGTTACATGTACGACCGTGAGAAAAAAAAAAAAATAGCGGGGCGCCTGGGTGGCTCAGCCGGTTAAGCATCTGACTCTTGGTTTCGGCTCAGGTCATGATCTCACAGTTTGTGAGTTCGAGCCCTGCGTCGGGCTCTGTGCTGACAGCACGGAACTTACTTGGGATTTTCTCTTTCCCTCTCTCTCTCTCTCTTAAACTAAAGACAGAAAGAAAAAATAGTAAAATGAAGAAAACTTACTCTCGGTAGGGGAAACAGTTTTCAATGCTGCAGCCTCATATTTTTTAACTGTAAGATTCCATTTTAATTCAAAACAATACCCCCTGTCCTGCAAAAATAAAAAGGGTATAAATAGTTCTGCCAGAAAAGACAGAATTGGTACCTGTCTGCAATGGTCCAGTGGGCACGAATGCCTTGCCCTGGGAGGTCTTTCTCTACCTTTCTGGAAGCAGAGGCCTGCCTTTTGTTCTGTGTCTGAGGAATCTGCTCCCTGTATGCTAATTCCGGCTTCTTTGCACACAGGCCTGCGTTTGTTTTCTGCCTCACCAGCTGTCAACAAACACATCAGAGGAATAATTTCGGGATTTCAAAGAGAGAAGATGCTACTGTTTTATTGTGTGTTTTTAGATCTCCAGCCCACAGAGAGCAGAAATTGGGCCCAGGCCTGAGGGCTGCCTTCCTGCCAGATCAAGATGCTTTAGTTTTGTAGTTAGAAGAAGAAAGGGTGAGGGTGAATTATCTGTGAACTCTTCAGGAGGCCACACATCGTGGTTGCATGATTTTATCCCGTGATGTTCATTTATTCAAAGTCAGAGTTAACCAATGCGTGCGCACGCGCACACACACACACACACACACACAGGTATGGCTCCTCTCGAAATGCAGAGTCTGGGAATGTGGAGCCCACGTTTCCACGGGGGAAAGGGTGCTAGAGCTGAGGAGTCTTAAACTTTCAGTGCCACTTGTTAAAGATGGGAAGGCCACTCGATTGAGGACCTTTGCCCTAAGTGTGGGTCCCCGTGTGATGGGATGTTACAGGTGGGGACAGATGGGGCTCAACTCAGCACAGCGTGGGCAAGTGGGGACTGATGGCCAAGAGTTGGGTCGGGGGCAGTGGGTGGAAAATGACTCAGGAAACACCGGGGGTGGAAGGAGGGTGATTCTAGGTAAACCCATCGAACAGGATTCTTGAGGAAGACAGGCCAGGTGGTCAGACGTGACCTGGGCAGTCGGGGTGGAGGGTGAGGAACCCCATCAGATATCGGAGGTGGGGTTCTGGTCTCACTGACTTAGCATGGCGTTCACCGGAAGGAAGTTCACAGATGCACCCCGGAGAAGGTGCGGGAGCCTGTGTAAGGTTAGGTCACAGAAACTTTGCAGAGGCCACACCTTCAGGTGGCATTCATGCTGAGGGAAGGAGGGGGCAAAGGCAGAAGAGCAAAGAAAGAAATTAAATGTCCTTACAACTTACAGCCCATTGACAAGTCCTTGAAGCAGGGGCGTGACCTCCCTCCAGGAGCTCATCTGCCTCGTGATGACACTTTGCTCAGAGCCAAAGACAGTCTTAGCCTGACCTCCAGGGTCCTGTAAGTCTCCTTTACCATATAAACATTCCTCTGGCACCTCCTGTATCTCTCCCTCCACCCAAGATGTATGTCAGCAATCCTCCTCCAAGCTTGGGGCCCACCGATCTACATCTGAAGGGTCTCATGGCTGAGGTTTCACTAGACGCTAGTATACGACCTTTGCCTAACAGCAGGGAGCCCCAGGTCCTGGAAAGGTTGCTTCTAAATTCCTTAGAGACTTCCACTCTCCCTAATCCCCTCCCAACTTGAAAGTATACGACCAGTCACTCCTCACATCCCCGGTGGGACACTTCCTGCCCACAGGGGGGTCCTGTCTCGGTGCTTTATGAAACCACCTTGGGGCACCAGAGACGTCTGCAAAATTCTTTCTTGGCCGTCGGCTCCAAACTCCAGTGTTTTCTACATCACGTTCACGAAGTGTCATCTGCTTGGAGGGTGCGGACGTTTGAAACGTGGGACCCTGATAAATTTGAGCGTTTTATGTTGATTTATCAGAGTGAAGCAGACTCTGTGCCTCTGGCCAGCCTGGTCGTCTTTAAGCTTCAGCAAAGCCCGCGGTTGATGAACTGAACCTTTCTTTGTGTATCCATAGGTCATGCATTTGAAAGGGTGCAGGAGGAGACACCCCAAAATGGGCCACTTTGGCCTAAATAGTACTTCAGCTTAAAAGTAACCCAGACCCAGCAGGTGCAGGAAAGGCTCTCTGCCTCCCCAGAAGTGCCTAAATTTGCACCGGAAAGGAGCACCTGCACCCGCACGACAAGTGTTAACGGAGGCCCCTCAACCCAAGAACTCGTCTGCGTCTGAGTAACTGAACGACCTTGTTTTCCCAAACACCTTCTCGCACCTCCTGGCCGATGAGATTTCCCCCTTTGTGTCCTCAGACCTACCTTTTTCCTTAGCTCCTAGAAGATTCTTGTTGTCTCGTTGTCTCCAGAGTTTCCGGTCCATGTGGACTCCCCGCGGGTACCCCCGTCTCATGTGATTGTCGCCTGTTCATCCGTCTCCTGTCAGTTCAATACCAAGTCCAGCTGGGAGGACCACAGGGCAGAGGAGGGTCTCCCTCCCCGACACATTCCTTCCTGGAAAAGAACAGACACCTTTTGCACATCATGAAATGGGGACTGGAGACTCTCACACACACTCCCTCCACCCCAGGGACTTGTCCCAGTACCGGCACCCTGGGCTCCGCATCACTGACCTCCTGTAACAGATCAGCTGCCCTAAAGTCCTTTAAAAACTCCTGGGCCAGCCAGGAACCTGGGAGCTGAGCTTTGGACAGGAGTCCGCCTTCTCCCAGGGTGGACAGCCTCCTGAGTGAAGCCTAAATTCCTTTCCAGTCAAGGCTTGTCTCTTGAGTAGTGGCCTTTGCATGGACGGGCAGCTGAACTTGGGTTTGGGGAACAAGGGAAGACCATCAGGAGGCTCACAGGCTAGAACGGTCCAAGCCGATCCTCTGTCGCTGATGGCTGAGGGCAGTGGGGATGTTAGTCACTGCGCTGATCGCTGATTGGCCCTCCTTCCTCTCCTTCTCTTGTGGATGTGCAACAGACCTTTCCAGAAACTGCAGAGCGAACGCAGGAACTGCCTTTCCTACAAAGCTGGGCCTTGGCAAGGTTAACAAAAATGCAAAATACTGCCACTAGCTGCTTGTTTTTGGAATAATGTAGTCGTTTTTATTTAAGATGTGTCCTTCATGTTGAGGTGGAATGGGTTCAGCAATTTTTTAAGTGATTTGATGAAGATATGTTTAAAACACGCCCGGTTTTGATTTCTGTAATTTAACTTTATTTTTTATTTTTTAAAATTTACATCCAAATTAGTATGTAGTGAAGCAATGATTTCGGGAGTAGATTCCTTAATGCCCCTTACCCATTTAGCCCATCCCCGCTCCCACAACCCCTCCAGCAACCCTCAGTTTGTTCTCCAGGTTTTGATTTCTAATAGGGTAGGTGTGGAGAGCTGGAAGCCACATCCACATTTCTTTGGTGTTGTTGATAATGTCTAACAGAATGCAGCAATCCTGGCGTTGAAATGCGTAAGAAGTGGCTTAGGACCACCTGGAAAGCTTAACTCCTTTTGTTGGGATCTTTCCCTGAGCTCAAGATTTGCTGGACATTCTTAGGGGCGCCCGGGGGGCTCAGTCGTGAACGCAGGTCATGATCTCGCCGTTCACGGGTTCAAGCCCCGTGTCGGGCTCTGGGCTGACGGCTCGGAGCCTGGAGCCGGTTTCGGATTCTGTGTCTCCCTCTCTCTCTCTGCCCCTCCCTGGCTTGCGCTCTGTCTCTGTCTCTGTCTCTCTCTCAGAATAAATAAACATGAAAAAAACTAATAAAAAAAAGAAATAAGCAAGAAGACTAACGTTAACGATCACAGCCGTTTCTCAGCGTCCGGTTCGGAGGAAGGACGCACGTTCACACGGCGGTGTCCCCATCACCAGCTCCCTGTACTACCCTTCATCTTGGGAACCTGACAGTCTGCGTCGTTAAACACACCCTGCCCTCCCTGCGCCTCCCTCCGCCCAAAGCCAGCTCTAGCCCACTGCCGCCTCTAGGAGCTTGAGGACTCTAGCTGCCAAACGTACATGGGATCAGACAGCATTTGTCCTCCGTGTCTGGCTTATTCCCCCAGCGCAATGCCCTCAAGGTTCATCCGTGTCGTACCTTGCGTTTGCCACCGAGGCCGCACCGCCTCACGTCTCACGTCTCACGTCTCACACCAGCAGGTGCACAGAAGATCTAATTGTTGTACATTCTCACCAACCACTGTTATTTTCTTCAGGTTTGTTTGTTTGTTTGTTTTTTTAATAGTAGCCATCCTAACGGGTACGGGGGCGGGGTTTTTCATTTTGGTTTCCGCTGACATTTCTCCAGTGACGTTGAATATCCTCTCCTGGGCCTGTTGGCCATCTTCTCTGGCGAAATGATCTACTCAAGGGTTTTTGCCCCCTTTCGAACCTTTGCTTTCCTTGTTGTTGAGATGCAGGAGTTCTTTACATATTGTAGACACTAACCTTTATCAGATAAAGGATTTACAGCCACATCCTCCTCCTGCCTGCCTGCTTGCTCGGCTGCTTGGGTCCTTTGACGCCCAGGAGGAAACATTTTAGTGAGTAATTGTGTCTATTTTTTTTCCCAGACTTATGTCTTATCTGTAAATTATTGCCGGGATTTTATTTTAGTGCATTTTGGCAGAACTGGAGTAGTCTTAAGCTGGTTTTCCTATTGAAATTAGACTTTACATGAATGAGGGAATAAATTAGCAAATAGAAGCCCACTTAATTTCCACCTAGGCAACTTTTTCTTTACTTCACGTATGTAGATAAACTGTTCAAGTGTACAATTTGCTGACGCTCACAGCTAGTCTAATGAAAATAATGGCTTTGCTCTGGAGTTCCCCGGATGAATCTTAAATGCTGGTTTGCTGTGCTCAGTGAGGAAGCAGGAAGCATTCATTCGCCACTCATCCCCTCCTCCTGGGCTCGCCTCATGCCAGGCACCCCCCCCCCCGCCCCCCACTGCCCTACTGAGTACAGGGGTCTCTCACCTGGCAGGAGCCCTGTGGACACTGGAACCGAACGGACGTGAGCAGTCACCAGGTGGAGATCTCGCACAAAGAAAAGTTTTATTTGCAGCCAATAAGGAGCTCACAGGGAATGGGTTCTAAAGCCATGACTCCCCGAGAGAGGGTGGATGGGTTCCTTCTGTTTAGGGTCAAGATGACCGTTTGGATCGGGGAGCCTTACCATCCTATCTCGAGACAGGCATACATGGGCCTTAAAGAAACCTGCCTACATCTACGTTGTATGTTATGTGTAGAAGTCCGAGGCTCTTCGCTGGGCGGAGATATTAGTATTATAATGAGGTAAAAGCGACTGTCGGTCATTCCTAGGTCACTCCATGGTCCATCTGCGCAGATGCTCCGAGTCAGGGGTTTGACTCAAGGGTCTGGGTGGTCCAGGCCGATGGCAGGTCCTGTCAGGTCCTTCGTCATCACCTGAGGGCTGGTTTTGGGTTTCATGAGAGGAAAGCCAGAAAAAAGAGCTTAGGAGAAAATGTAAGACAAAAGTCGGTGAGTACCAGCAGGTGGGCAGTGAGTGCCAGGTCTGAGGGTCTAGCTGGTGACAATACCAGGGGCCAGACCCAACCCTGCCCTCCTCACCCAGGCTCTGGGCGTGCAGCCATCTGCCTGGTCCGTGCCCCCCGGGGGACGTGGCAGAACCCAACAACTGCTGAGAGTCTGGGTGGGGTCATTCAAAGGAGCGACTTGCCCTGTAGTCCCAGTGAACACTGAATCCCGAGTCACAACCATATGGAGTTTGGGAAGGACAGGTTTGTTTTCCCTGGGTGGGTGATGGGAATTGTCTCCCTGGGGATTTGTTTTTGTGATGCCGATGACCTCACATCTGACAGCTGTGCCCCTTGCACGGTAGGCATGAGGTGGGCATGAAATAAACAGGTGCGGAGGGGGTGGAGGGCAGGGAGTGTGGTTCCGAGCATGGCCCTTGGGAACCAGACGACCTGGCTCCTGGCCCGGGGTCTACTCTCTCTTATGCAGCTTTGGATAAATACGTATCTAAGCTGTAAAGGATGTGATGATAATCGTGTTTACTTATAACATAAGCCTGTAATTAGCATGTGTTCAATAAATGCTAGATATTTTTGGAAGTGATCTTAAAACGGCGTAATGTGCTTTTGAGCTAAGTGAAACGGGGCCATCTAGGAAGCCAGGAAAAGGAGCCAGCCCTCTTTTCAAAAGAAAAGCTGGTTGTTCAGCAACCCACCAATCGATTTCACATTAAAGAAAATTGAAGCTGGAAGCTGAATCACTCTATGAAATTTTCAGAAAACCTATTGAGAAGGCACTCAAGGAATTATCTGGCTTTGCGCATCTGGTTCTTGGTCCCCTGGCCTTGGCCTCACCTGCTGCAGGTGTGGGCGCTGAGTTGTCAAGGAGGAAGGCGACACGGTGGCTTTCAGTCTCCCCGACTGCAGGCAGTGCGCTGTAACAGCTCATCGCTAACGAGGAGGCCTCCCTCCAGCATGGGAATATGGGAGGTGGGGGAGGGGGACAGTGTCAAGGTAAGCCGCTCTGACATCAAACACAACCCAGGAGAGCCAGCCGCTCACTTTCAGAGCAAAAGCAGGAGGCCAGGGGAGGGAATCTGTTCAGTATCTACCGAGCTGGAGGCCAAAGAGGAGCCGAAAATGAGACCCAGGCTGCCGAGTCAGAGCACAAGTCAGGGGACCCCTCTATTTGCTGCTGTGCAGGAAGACGTTCCCCCCCCCACCCCGAGAAGGATGGTTTAGGAAGCTGGCCCCATGTTTCTTCTTAACTGCATGCAGGGCGGGGCTTGGTCAGATGTTTAGACTGACTGTCCCACTCGTGGGGAGTGACTGTAATCAAGGAAAACCCATTTTTACATCCGTTTTGCTGATTAACCTCCCAATAAATTTTCCAAGAAAAATCCACGTCTGTGCTCATGGCACTAGCTGGCAAGACACAGACGATGTAGTTGACAGGTACTCTACTCGTAGAGACTTCCGGAAGGTAGGTCTTTCTAATGAGGTGTTAGCTCATCACGGCGTGTGAATGTCTGGTGAAACCACTAGCCTTAGGAGGAAAACTAATTACTTTCATACCCGGTTGTCGGGGCGACAGAAGAAAGGAAATTCAAGAAAACACAACACCGGATCTGCAAGGTTTCTTCGAGGGGGGTCTCAGATTCACCAGCCAATCGCAAAGCCACCCGTGCCGCTTCCCTTGAGGGCAGGTAGACTGGAATCCTTCGTGAGCTGTAATGTTCCTGCCAGTCTCGAAAAGAGCGGACTGTCCGTCTCCTACGAGTGTAATGAAGAATTTGGGCTGTGCAAATTAGGGAAGGAGCGGAACGCCTCGGTCCCTCTCCTCACCTGGGTTGTGGATGCAGGGAATTTGCCAACGGCTCTGGGAAATGATCTAGAGGTGGGCAATTCCAATCGGGCTGTATGTCGAGCTCTGGTGGAGCGTCATTTTCCGCAAGCACAGGGAAGCGTCCGCATCCACGAGAATCGGACTCTCTTCGGACAAAGCGGTGCCCCGGGGTGCGCCGTTGTTGACGTCCCGCCCCATTTCTTCAGCGAAAGGCATCCAATTCTGTTTGTAGCTAGCTACCCTTGCGTACCTGGGAATTTTAATGAGGCTAGCCTCCTGACAAGTGAGAGCATATCACATCTCCACCTCCTTCCTCCCTGCACTAATTGGCTCCAAGGGGGAACCATGCCTGGGGCCGGATCAGTCCCGAATCACTGCCTTCCCTGCTGGCCACAGTGGCCGCAGTCCCAGGATGGGCTTGTGAAGCTGACTGCTACAAAAGGTGTGAATTCCAGGACTCCTGAGAGTTCTCTGAGCAGATAAGGACACTTTTTCTTACAGGCTTCCACAAAACCTGCGGCTCCCGGAAGCCTAAGGCCGTGTGTTAGACCTGAAAATAAAGCCAGCATTACAGGGGACACGGTCAATGAGAAGGAGCACCTTGGTGCGGTGTTTGACCTTCTTAATCTAGTCACCGAGTCATGTCTGCTCATGGACTTTTGGGTCCTAGCCATCCCTGCGTCCGCGCCTTGTGTTGAGATCGGCTGGCGCAGGGTTGGCATCGACTTGCGTTCAAAAGAGCATCAGTTCTAGGGGCGCCTGGGTGGCGCAGTCGGTTAGGCGTCCGACTTCAGCCAGGTCACGATCTCGCGGTCCGTGAGTTCGAGCCCCGCGTCAGGCTCTGGGCTGATGGCTCAGAGCCTGGAGCCTGTTTCCGATTCTGTGTCTCCCTCTCTCTCTGCCCCTCCCCCGTTCATGCTCTGTCTCTCTCTGTCCCAAAAATAAATTAAAAACGTTGAAAAAAAAATTAAAAAAAAAAAAGCATCAGTTCTCACGGAAATTCTCACAGAACCCACCACGGTGCCCACCTGTGAATGGGAAGGAGCGTGAGAGGGGCAGGTGTGGCTCACAGCCCCGGGGGCGGTCCCCGGCAGGGCGCCAGGACATCAGGCAGGGACAGGCAGAGAGCGGTGAGAGAGAATCGGCAGAAGGAGGTAGATCTGGCCGGGGACGCCAGGTCAGAGCAAAATCCGGATGCAGACGGCTGACTGTCCTTACAGTGGAGCCCCCAGCACACGTACGTCAACCCAGAGGCACAGCTTTCCCACAAGGACCACCGAGAGCCAGACTCCTTCCTCCATCATCCCCAACCCCAACCGGGCTTCTGGGTCACCTGACAGTTACTTTGACCAGCACCGTCCCCCCCCCCCCGACTTTTGTTAGAACAGAAGTGCAGGTGGGCATTTCAGGAGCGTAACAACACAGGGAGATTACAGCCTCAAGATGCAGAAGAAGAGATACTTTAATCAAGATTTATTAAAGGAAACAGGGGCGCCTGGGTGGCTCAGTCGGTTGGGCGTCCGACTTCGGCTCAGGTCATGATCTCGCGGTTCGTGGGTTCGAGCCCCGCGTCGGGCTCTGTGCTGACAGCTCGGGGCCCGGAGCCTGTTTCGGATTCTGTGTCTCCCTCTCTCTCTGACCCTCCCCCATTCGTGCTCTGTCACTCTCTGTCTCAAAAATAAATAAACGTTAAAAAAAATTTTTTTTAACTTTTTTTAAAAAGATGCATTAAAGGAAATAATTGTTTCTTTTTGTCTAACGTATCTTAGCGCTGACTTTGTGCCCACAGAGATGGCTGGTTAAAGAGCTATAATTCTTTTCACTGAGGCACCTGGGTGGGTTATATGGAACTACAGTGTCTGAACCTCATCTATTTTAGGCACTGGAAGAACAAAGGAGAGGAACCTGGGAAAACATTGGAGAGCTGGAGACAACAAGCTGAGTGACCAGCCTCAGTTTCCCTGGTTTCTCTGTGTATTAATAAAGCCAGGAGTTGAGATCGATGGAAGCCTTTGCTCTCCCCAGCCCCCACCCTCCGCCCACCTCCTTTGCACCAGGAAACACCTGACTCAGAAGGCTTAAACTCTCCGAGCCGGCTCTTCTAAATGCACACCGTGCTCCATGCCGCGTGGCTAAGCACAGGGAGGGAGGACGCTGTGTCCTGAAGGTGAGCGAGCTGGGAAAACAGAGGAGGAAGAAATAAAGCTGGGGATGAACAGCGTGTCTGCAGTGCTGTCTAGAAATGTAATCAGGAAAAAATCTCCATGGACCGAATTTTTGCAGTCAGGTGGGCGTCCCCTCCCCACCCCCCGTAAGTGTTCCTCTTAATTCCAGGATAAGAATAAGAAGATGTCCCTTCGGGGTCCCTAAGGCCAAGGGGGGTGCTGTGCCTCAGGACTGTCATTAACGTCAACAGCAGAGAATGATTTATTATTAAAGCCCCATAAATATTTAACATTTGCATACCGACCCCCATGGCTGCTCTTGGAGATTTTTGCTCTCCCCGTCATTGTAAAAATGAAACAAACATCTTAAATGAGCCTCTACAATTAAACGCACGCAAACTATAAATAATTCACATTGAAATGAATGGATTCCAAGGGTAATTTCTGATGATCAAGGGGGCTTGGTCCAGCCCAGGGGACCCTCTCCCCTTCTTTTCTTTTCTCTCCCTCTGCCCTCTGGGGCTGATTATCCTAAGAAGTAACTGCTTCTCACATGTACCTTCATATTTTTTTTTAAGTTTATGTATTTATTTTGAGAGAGAGAGAGAGAGAGAGAGAGAGAGAGAGAGAAAAGCAGAGAGAATCCCAAGCAGGCTTGGGAGTGTTGGTGCAGAACCCGATAACGGGGCTCAAACTCATGAACTCGTGAGATCATGACCTGAGCCCAAATCAAGAGCCAGATGCTTAGCCCACTGAGCCCCCCAGGCGCCCCACACGTGCATCGTTCATCTTTAGGTGTGAAGCTTCATCTAACCCTGGAAGCTAGTTTTTAACTCAGTGGTGGACGGAGGGTAAAATCCCTGATAAAGATTGATGCCCAATGGATGTCGATAGGTGTTATTGTGTGCATGCTTTACAAAAACATCCATCTCTAGGGGTGCCTGGGTGGCTCAGTCGGTTAAGCATTCGGCTCATGTCATGATCTCATGGCTCATGCATTCGAGTCCCGAGTCAGGCTCTGTGCCGACAGCTCGGAGCCTGGAACCTGCTTCAGACGCTGTCTGTCTCTGTCTCTGCCCCTCCCCCACTCATGTGTGTTCTCTCTCTCTCCCCCTCTCTCTCTCTCTCTCTCTCAAATATAAACAAAATTAAACAAAAAGAACAGCATTTCTAGTAACAAAACAGAACCCATCTCTTCCCTGGAATTATTGCTGGGAATTCCAGTTGAGGAATACGGAGTTCAAAGCCCGATTCCCTGAAACTCTGGTAAAAATTAACACGAACTGGTAACTCATTTCACCTGCCCAGGCATCTGAGGAGTTGCGAACACAGATGCCAAGCTTCAGAGGGTCAGTCGGAAGCCCACATATTCTAGAAGTATCACCGTGTGCAACGTTCCAGAGACAGAGTGGTATAGTTGTTACGTGACTTTCCAGAGGTGTCACTGACTAGCTGGGAGGGCGTGGACAGGATATAGACCCTCTTAAGCCTCTGTTTCTTGCCTGTAACGTGGGGACAGGACCAACACCCGTCCCACCCGCTGGAGCATACGAAGCACTGGGTACAGATTCTGACATGTGGTAAGGGTCCAGGATGAGCAGTCCCCTTGCAGCGAGGCTGTCGTGGGAAACCAGCCCTTCCCAAGCCCCGCATGCCTCCTGAGCAGGAGTCAGCCCGACCATGGCGCCCGATGGTTTCAAGAGCTCTTCCTTGTAAACCAAGGGACAGCCCCGTCACCAGGCATGACATGAGGACCTCCCCACCACGCTACACCCCTGTCTACCTCACACCTTGCTTGCCGCCCACAGGCAATCTGAGTCCTCTCCAAAAAAATGTTTTTCTGGCTGGCTCACTCCTCTTGACCCTCTGGGTTCTAGAAACGGGTAAGAGACTCCAAGCATCATCGTTCTCCGAGTTTGTACCTCCTTCTAGAATTCCTGATGGCTTTAAACGAAATTCAAACCATAGTGCTCTGTGTCACATACTTCTCGATCACGATAGGATAATTGAAACACCGGCTTTAATACTTAGAAGAAAAAAGAATGGCTTCAGTGCCCAAGTGTCTGTATACAACTTTGGCTTTTGTTACATTCTTGTTCTAGCTCAGTGGCTCTTGACTCTTGAAGGGGCGTGATTATTACTTAAACGCATTATATACGCAAATACATGTGGACTGGATAATGTATGATTGGCTTAAAGGATTTCTGAGAGTAATTTCGACCACAAATAATTTTCCTCTTGTGTGCTGGCTCTAACGATGAAATGTGTCTGTAATACGGGATTCCACTTTGCCGGAATGTATCTCTGACGGTATCCTGAAAGAAATGAAATGCTGTCCCTGCATCCAGATGGATTTTCGTCTAGTAGAAGAGAATGAAAACTCCACAGATAAGCAGTGACTTGAAACATCATAATCATAATTTTGAAAGCTGATGCCTATGAAGCTTTGAGTCTATGTCAAACAATAGTCTAATTTTTTATGTGTATTAGCTCAGTTAATCCTCAGCGTGACACGAGGAGGTAAATACTATTGTGACCTCTATTTTACAGGTGCAGAAAGTATGGCACAGAGAGCTGGTGACCTTGCCAAAAGTCACGCAGTAAGTGAAGAGAACCAGAATTTAAATCCGGATGAGTCGGCTTTATAAGTAAGTGCCAGTGACAGAGGCACCAAGCAGGTGTTCAAAGATCTTACCCACTTTTGAGATCAGGGGCGTCTGTGGAATGATGGTGTCGGGAAATATGAAAACATTGGGGTGGAGATGGGGAGCCACAGGGACTGTATCCAGGTGGGATTCGGAGAGTAAGTGTGTAGACAACTCAATGCACTCATCCATTGGCCTTTGTTGTGTCATCTTTTAGGGTCTGGGGTCAAAACACAAAGCAAGGCAGACATCGTGACCTGGTCCTCCTTAGAACTTATGCTCCCAGGAGTGAGGCAAGTGACACACAAGTAAATCATCAAGACGGTATCATGTAGGGATGAGTATTTGGAGAACAACAGACGGAAACTCTGAGAACATGCTGGGGGTAGCCATTCCCACTAAGATAAGCTCTTTATCCCACTCAGGCCCTCCTCACGGCTGCTGACGAGCACTGGAAAACCTTCCTCTCTTCACGCAGGGCTCTCTCAGCTGAAGTGCTCATCAGAGATGTCTTGTCTGGCGGCCTTAACATTTCTCGGTACTTTTTGGGCAGAGAGAGCCAGAGGGGCAGGAAGACAGGGCGAGGAGAAGTGGCAGCAGTCATGGGGGCCTGGTTGGGAGTAGCGAGGAGCCTGCATTTCATTCTTTTCCTTTTTTTTAAATTTAAATTCTAGTTAGTTAACATAGGATGTAATAGTGGCTTCAGGAGTAGAAGTCAGTGATTCATCACTTACGTAAAACACCCAGTGCTCATCCCAACAAGTGGCCTCCTTAATGCCCGTCACCCATCTAGCCCATCCCCCCACCTCCCTCCATCAGCCCTCAGTTTGTTCTCTATCGTTAAGAGTCTCATGTGGCTTGTTTGTCTCTCTTCTCTTCTCCCCTTCCCATAGGTTCATCTGTTTTGTTTCTTAAATTCCACATATCAGTGAAATCATATGATATTTGTCTTTCTCTAATTGACTTATTTCACTTAGCATTAGACTCTCTGGTGTCATCCACATCGTTGCAAATGGCAAGATTTCATGCTTTTTGATTGCTGAGTAGTATTCCAGTGTGTGTGTGTGTGTGTGTGTGTGTGTGTGTGTGTATCTATATACCACATCTTCTTTGTCCATTCATCAGTCGATGGACATTTGGGCTCTTTCCACAATTTGTCGCTAGCACTGCTATAAACATTGGGGTGCGTGTCCTCCTTTGACTCAGCATTTTTGCATCCTTTGGATAAATTCCTAGTAGTGCAATGGCTGGATTATAGGGTAGTTCTCTTTTTAACTTTTATTTTATTATTTTTTAATTTTTTAATGTTTATTTATTTTGAGAGAGACAGAGAGACAGAGACAGAGCATGAGCGGAGGAGGGGCAGAGAGAGAGGGAGACCCAGAATCTGAAACAGGCTCCAGGCTCTGAGCTGTGGGCACAGAGCCCGACGCGGGGCTCGAACTCATGGACCGCGAGATCATGACCTGAGCCGAAGTTGGACAATTAACTAACTGAGCCACCCAGTTGCCCCTATTTTTAACTTTTTGAGGAACGTCCACACTGTTTTCCAGGGTGGCTGCACCAGTTTACATTCCCACCAGCAGTGCAAGAGGGACCCCCCCCCCCTTTTCCTCATCCTGGCCAACACCTGTTGTTTCTTGTGTTGTTGATTTTAGCCGTTGTGACAGGTGTGAGGTGGTGTCTCATTGTGGTTTCGATTTGTTCTTCCCTAATGATGAGTGATATTGAGCATCTTTTCATGCATCTGTTGGCCATCGAGCTTTTAAAGCAAAGAGTTAAAAAACACCGGAGTTTTTAAAGCAAGACGGTGGCAGGCTGTGATCTGTGCTTTAACTCCATGCCTTGGCCTGCCCTGTGCAGAAGGGATTGTGGGAACATGTAGAGACAGAGATCTGTGCATGTGGACATAATCTCTCATTAACAAGTGGGTTAACAGATGGGGAGCTTTGCATAGCATGTTCAGAGATGTGGCCTTAACCCAAGTGGTGGGGGGTGTTCTTTTTAAGCTCAGCTGCTATGGCCCTTCTGGGGTGGTTGACACCGGGGAACTGCTTCCCTGGGTGTGACTGAAACTCTAACACCCCAATCGTATAAATACACGAATCAGCTCAACTGGATTTAAGTGCAGATCTCAGCACAAGACAAATTCTATGGCCTACTTTTAATTCTTCAGCCATCACTTTTGCTGCCAATCTCTTTTCTCAGAGGTGTAGGAAATGTCCAAAAGCTGATTTTTGAAGTGGTGAACTTACACTGTTACCAGTTTCATGGCCAAGTCTCATTTGGAAAGATGATTCATATGGCTCCAAAAGGTTTTTTGGTTTGTTGGTTTGTTTTGGCTTTGTTCCCCACTTGAGGCCACAATAGGATTTCTAAAGTGGAAATCCCAAAGAAACTTATATAGATGGACAGACACAGATTTAGAGACAGACATAGAAATGATATAAGGTGGTATGTAGTTATAGATAGGGGACATTTGTAGGTATAGAATAGAGAATATAAATACGAATGCAGGTATAGAATAAAGATATGTAGAACACACACGGAGAGAGGAATGCAACATAGAAGACATAGAAGACATAGAAGACAAAGAAGAGGGCCGATATGCACAGGGAACAGGCATCCATGTCAGTGTGGAAAAGATGTAAACTTCCTGCTCATTGGTCCAGCCTCACTTCTGCAACCTTGTATCTGCACCATCAGAGCGGTGTTAGAGCAACAGATCCAGAAATCAACTAGACAAAACTAGAAAAATGGTAACGTCTCTGTGACATCAGCCATTGGCAAAATAATTCTCCGTAGAAGAAAAAAAAAATCTCAAAATAGAAATGCATGTCTGGCATTCAATTTGCTTTGTACATCAGCCTGAGGGATTTGGGAACCTCTTCAGATGATCTGGGAAGACCCATCACACGGATCTTCTGTGGCTGCTGGCCTCGTGTGCCTTTTCTGGGTCACCTTCTTTCTCATCTCAGGAATTGATTTCTCTGTTGGAAGGGCTAAGTCACTTTAATTTATGCTGCTGCCTGCAGGGAATTCTTCTCCTTGGCCTGTGAGCCCCTCAGACTCTGTTCCTGGGAGAGAGGAGCCTGCAGCCCTTAGAAGATAGACGATTTAAGTGTTGCTGGCATTTCACACCCAATTCTCTCGTGAACATTCTCCTATATGTGTTCTTCTAAGTGTGGGCTGTCACTTGCTTGAACAGCTTAAAAGGTACCAGCAGAAAACATATGTATTTCTAGCAGGTGCTCAAGTGTCAAGCCCTGAGGCTGCATGTAACAGAGCTACAGAATCGTGTCTTTCTGAAACACAATCGTGCTCCCTCGGTATAGATCTGTGGCTTGCTGGGGAAACAATTTCGTAAGTAATCAGTCCTCACACTTCGCCTCGTGGGGGTGTCCTCTGGGTGACTTCATGAGGTTCTAAATTGCAGAAATTAGGCAGTGCAGTTTGACAAGGAATGTGGGAACGGGCGAGCGCTCAGAAGATCCAAAGAAGAAGCAAGTGTCATTGGAAGTGATGTGAAGCAGGTGCATACAGGTCGTTTCTTCGGGGGCAAACTCCAGACTCCAGAGAGAATTACTAACTGAGGGTGAAAGCATCAATTGGAGAAAAGTCTAAGTTGCATATTGTTAATATTTGTTCTAGACAAAATGTCTACGATTATTTCTATTCATTTATTTTTGACTATGACTTCGATTGAATTAGGGAGATCATTATTGCTATTTTTACATCCCCCTTTTTTTTGAGAGGGGTGGTGCAGAGGGTGAGAGAGCGAGAGAGTGAGAGTGAGAGAGAGAGAGGGAGAGAGATAGAGAGAGAGAGAGAGAGAGAGAGAGAGAGAGAGAGAGAGAATCTTAAGCAGATTCCACACCCAGGATGGAGCTTGATTCAGGGCTCGATCTCATGACTGTGAGATCATGACCTGAGCCGAAATCAAGTGTCAGACGCTTAACCAACTGAGCCACCCATGTGCCCCAATTTTTACCTCCATTTTGCTAACGTGGACACTGAGGCTTGGAGAGATGAGACCTTGCTCAAAGCCACACAGAGAGCGATCAGCGGTGAAGGAATGTTTCATCATTAATGAAACATGTCAGAATGAAACACGTCTCAAGGGTGTTTCAGACGATACTATGGAAGATTCCAGCGCACACACCAAAGAATGAACCATCAGGGCTTAGAAAGTTAACTAAACTTCCCTACAGGGCTTTATTTTTTCTTTGCCTATTGGCAGTTTTGTGATGTATAATAGTTATCTTTCATTTACTTTATTTCTTCAAGGCTTAATTTTTCTTGGCAATTTTAGGTTCACAGCAAAATTGGAGGGAGGAACGGAGATTTCCCATAAGGTCCCTGTCCCCACACGTGCATGGCCTCCCCCGCTGTCAGCACCCCCCCACCCCCCGCCAGATGCCACATGTGTTACAACTGATGAATCTATATCGACATGCCATCAATCTGGAGTCTGTACTTCACATCAGGGTTCACTCTTGCACGGCTCTGGACAAATGTGTAATGACACGTGTCCACTGCTGCATTATCATACAGAATAGTTTTACTGCCCTAAAATTCCTGTTTTTTTCTGCCTTTTCATCCCCTCCTTCCTGACCCCTGGCAACCACTAATCTTTTTACTGTCTCCCTAGTTTTGCCCTTTCTGGAATGTCATAGAGTTGGACTCACACAGTGTTTAGTCTTTTCACATTGGCTTCTTTCACTTAGTAATACACATTTAAGTTTCCTTTGTGTCTTTTTATGAACTAACACCTAACTTGTTTTTAGTGCTGAATGATATTCTATTGTCTGGATGTACCTCATCCGCCTACTGAAGGGCATTTTGCTTCCTCCAAACTTTGGCGTAAATTATAAATAAAGCTACTATAAACATCCACATGCAGGGTTTTGCATGGATGTAAGTTTTCAAAGCCTGTGGGTAGATATCAAGGATCACAATTGCTGGATTGTTTGGTAGGAGTATATTCAGGTTTGTAAGAAACCACCGGACTGTCTTCCAACATGGCTGCCCTATTCTGCATTCCCACCAGCCCTGACTGAGAGCTCCTGGTGCCCCACATCCGTGCCAGCACTGGGTGTTATCAGCATTTTGGATTTTGGCCACTCTGATAGGTACATAGTGGTAGCTTGTGGTTGTTTTATTGCATTTCCCTGATGACGTATGACGTGAAACACTTTCTCACATGCTCATTTGCCACACGTATCTCTTCTTTGGTGAGATGTCTGTTGAAGCTTTTAACCCATTTTTCTTTTTCTTTTTTCCTGTGGGGGGGGGGGGAGTGGCAGAGAGAGAGAGAGAGAGAGAGAAAATCTTAAGCAGGCTCCACACTCAGCATGGAGCCCAACACAGAGCTCAATCCCACGACCCTGGGATCATGACCTGAGCTGAAGTTAAGAGTCAGATACTCAACTGCCTGAGGCACTCAGGTGCCCCGACTTTTTTTTTTTTTTAAATCAGGTTCCTCCTTCTTACTGAGTTTAAGAATTCTTTGTATATTTTGGATAACAGTGCTTTGGCCAGCTGTGTCTTTTGCCAATAATTTCTCCCAATTTGTGGCTTGCCTTCTCATTCTCTTGACATTGTCCTTCACAGAGCAGAAGGTTTTTAATTTCGATGGACTGAAACTTACCAGTTATTTCTTCCACGGATCGTGCCTTTGGTGTTGTGTCTAAGAAGTCACCACCATACCTAAAGTCATCTAGATTTTCTCCTCTGGTATCTGCCAGAAGTTTTACAGTTTCTTTGTTTTACATGTAGGTCTATGATCCATTTGAGGTAACCACTGTGAAGAATGTAAGATCTGTGTCTCTATTTGTTGTCTTGCATATGGGTGTCCGGCTGTCCAGCATTATTTGAAGAGATTTACCTTTAATCTCTTGTACTGCCTTTGCTTTTCTCGTCAAAGATCAGTTGACTATATTCATATGGGTCTATTTCCGGACTCCCTATTCTGTTTCCCTGATCTATTTGTCTCTGCTTTTTCCACTGCCGTGTGGTCTTGATTACCGTAGCTTTACAGTAAGACTAGAACTATCTTCTCCCAACTGTTCCTCTCTTTCAATGTTGCTTTGGCTCTTCTGGGTCTTTTCCTTCTCTCTCTAAGCTTTAGCATTAGTTTGATAAGCACAGAAATAACTTGCTGGGACTTTGATCACGATTGCATTGAATCTCATAGATCGAGTTGGGAATAACTGACATCCTAACAATATTGAATCTTTCTTTCCATGAACCCGAAATATCTCTCTGTTTATTTAGTTCTTTTATTTCATTTGTCAAAATTTTATAATTTTCCTCATATTCAGGTCTTGTTCACCTATTGTTATATTTATGCCTAAGAATTTCATTCTTGTGTGTGTTGATGTAAACAGCATTTTGTTGTTAATTTAAGATTCTGCTTTTTCATTGCCAATAGATAAGAAAGTGATGGAGTTTTTGCGTCTGTCTGTTGTAGCTGGATGAAGCTTTCTCAGATTCAAAGTCAAGCTGTTTAATTTTTTTAAGTTTATTTATTTATTTTGAGAGAGAGAGAGAGAGAGAGAGAGAAAACAAGTGGGGTGGGACAGAGAGGGAGAGAGAGAATCCCAAGCAGGCTCCACGCTGTCAGCATGGAACCTGACTCTGGCCTCAAACCCACAAACCATGAGAACCGTAGAGGGGAGAAGAAAAGCGGAAAGGTGTCAGTGATCCAGACAGGGCACCGACACCCCGAGTCCCAGGCACAGGTGGGTCAAAACTCATCCAACCATACTTAAAATGGGTTCATTTTACCGTATGTGTATTCCACTTCTGAAAGTTGTTTAGAAAACAGGTAACGCAGAAAACACATAAAGATGCATTTCTTCATAAGTAGTAAATTAAATGACCTCCAGGTTACTCACAACTTCTATGCTGGGTAGCAAACACCATTTCCATCTCCTGTTTGTTTTAACATCATGCCCTTAGCTGAAAACTCCCAGGTCTCCCCCCAAAACCTGAAGCTGTAATCTGTTGCCCAAATGTGTTTAATAATTTTCGAACTCAGTGACCGCATCTCTTTTCCCCTGGAGATGCACATTATTTACTTCATCTCAAGCACAGCAGGGGCAAAAGAAAACAAGACCATCTTTTCTGACGTCTCTCGCAGCCAGGAGACGGGGGAAGGAAAATCAATATGTGTGACCATCATTCTTCTCCATCCAGAGTCCAGGGGCTGGGCTGGGTCATCATTCATCTGGGCTGTGAAAACTGGATTATAAGTATTGGAAAAGCAGAATGTGAATTCTGAGAGCAAACTACATCTCGAACTTCATGGCTGAACAGCCTGCTGAGGGGTGTTTTTACTGCATAAGCCAGTTTCAAGAGGATGCCGGGCCTGTGGTTTCTCAATTGCCATTCTCATTTTTAAAAACTCAGTTATTAGAATTAGAGTCTGGGGCACCTTGCTGGCTCTGTTGGTAGAGCATGTGACTCTTGATCTCAGGGTTGTGAGTTTGATCCCCTACATTGAGTATATAGATTACTTTAAAAAAATTAACTTGGCGGGGGGCCCCTGGGTGGCTCAGTGGATTGAGCATCCGACTTCGGCTCAGGTCATGATCTCACGGTTTGTGGGTTCAAGCTCCATGTCGGGCTCTATGCTGACAGCTCAGAGTCTGGAGCCTGCTTTCGGTTCTGTGTCTCCCTCTCTCTCTGCCCTTCCCTGTTTGCTCTCTCTCTCTCTCTCTCCCTCTCTCTCTCAAAAATAAATAAAGATTAAAAATTTTTTTAAATTAAAAATTAAAAAAAAAAACTTTGGGGTGGCTGGATAGCTCGGCCCCTTAAGCGTCCAACTTCGGCTCAGGTCATGATCTCACAGTTTGTGACTTCAAGCCCTGCATCAGGCTCTGAACTAACAGTGTGGAACCTGCTTGGGTTTCTCTCTCCCTCTCTCTCTGCTCCTATCCTGTGCTTACTCTCTCTCTCTCTCAAAATAGAAAAATAAATAAATTAAATAAAATAAAACAAAACAAACTTAAAAAAAATTTTTTTTAATTACAGTATATGTCATCTTTCCCACACATAAGTATCTTCAGGAAGAATAATGAAGAAAGAGTTGAAATTTCATGTGGAAAAACCTACTTTCCAGTGCAGCTTTGCTACCAGTTAAATGCAAAAAAGCTAACGGATGTGTTATATTTCTGTCGTTTTGTTTGTTTTAGATCAAGGATCAGCAGCAAACTTTTTCTGTACCTGGACAAGGAGTTACTATTTCAGGCTTTCTGGGCCAAAGAGGCAGAATCCGAATATGATGTAGGTTGTGATACATCTATTTAAAATGGAAATGGGGTGCCTGGGTGGCTCAGTCGGTTAATTGCCCCACACTCGATCTCGGCTCAGGTCATGATCTCACATCACAGGGCATGAGCTCGAGCCCCGGGTCGGGGCTCTGCGCGGACAGTGAGGTGCCTGCTGGAATTCTCTCTCTGCCCCTCCCCCACTCTCTCTCAAAATAAGTAAACATTTTTGAAAAATAAAATGGAAAAACCAGGAGCACCTGGCTGGCTCTGTTGGTAGAGCATGCCAGGGACGTGAGTTCAAGCCCCATGTTTGGAATGGAGCGTATTTATTTATTTATTTTTCAACATTTTTTATTTATTTTGGGACAGAGAGAGACAGAGCATGAACGGGGGAGGGGCAGAGAGAGAGGGAGACACAGAATTGGAAACAGGCTCCAGGCTCCGAGCCATCAGCCCAGAGCCTGACGCGGGGCTCGAACTCACGGACCGCGAGATCGTGACCTGGCTGAAGTCGGACGCTTAACCGACTGCGCCACCCAGGCGCCCCTGGAATGGAGCGTATTTAAAAAAAAACAAAACCACAAACAGATAGATAGATAGATGATGGATAGATAGATAATGGATAGATAGATAGATAGATAATGGATAGATAGATAGATAGATGATGGATAGATAGATAGATAGATAGATGATAGGGGAAACCACTTTCAGCACGTGGGTTTTACAAACGCAGTGGCAGCCCCCAGGTCAACCTCAGGCCTGCGCTGACCCTGAGCTTGGGGTCCTGAGTGACTTAAGGGTGCTCACAGATAATCAGAGTCAACTGGACTAATCCAGTTCCTCGAGATGCTCACCATGTGACGATGTCTCCCGTCGCGGTAACAGCCTCGAACACCGGGACATTCTGTGGCTAAAATCAACACGTGGGCAAGGCTGCTTTCTTCCAGAGGCTCCGAGGGAGAATCCGCTGTCTGGCCTTTCTGGGCTGGTCCAGGTGGACCACAGTCCCTGCGGACAGCCCTTTCTCCATCTCCAAAAACCAAAACCGCCTTCACATCTTCTTGTGACCCTCCTCTGTTCCCTCTTTCAATTCTGGGTTCTTTATAGGTCTTTACAGGTTCGTACATTAGGCCCACCCAGATAATCAGCCAATTATCCACTTCAATTCTCTTTTTTCACATTACCTAACACACTCACAGTTTCCAGGGATTTGGTGGGGGAGGGGGGACCCTCAGGTGGCCTCCCCTAGCTTGTTGTTATTGGCTTTTCTGATGGAAACAAATGTTCTAGTCTGGTAACTCCTGCATTGGAGAACAAAACACTACAAAGGCGAAGCCCTACAGACGTGAAGGACGTGTTCCTCCCAACTCACGTGGGCATATAACCTACTGATAAAGTGCGTTTCTTGTTGTAGGTTGAGCCAGGGGACTGTTCCGTTGATGAAGGGGGATACGCAAAACCACATTCTTCTCCCTAACTACCCACTCCCCCAAACAGACACCCACGCACCCTCCTCCTTCTATCACTAACTATTTATTATTGTTATTTTGAAAATTTATTTATTTTGGCGACGAGCACAAGCGGGAGAGGGGCAGAGAGAGGGGGACAGAGGATCTGAAGCCGGCTCCGTGCTGACAGGCTGACATCCATGGGCCGGATGTGGGCTCAAACTCCTGAACTTGAAACCATGACCCGAGCCAAAGTCGGATGCTCAACCAGCTGAGCCACCCAGGCGCCCTCTTGAAATAATACATAACTTAAGGCGCCTTTAAAACACACACACACACACACACACACACACGCACACACACCCCATATGTGAATTACAGTGATACACACAGGACCCATTTTCTGCTTTCCTCTCCCGAGGCCTGGAGAACTGACCGCTTACATGGGGTGTTAGAAACGGCTACTGTGGCCGTGTTGCAGCCCAGAGACCAAGAGCCAGGAGCAAAGCCCTTGCTGCTGTAAAGAAAGCATGCTGGCAGGAAACCAACAAAAATCAAATTCCAAAAGGTTGTAAATGAGATCAGGGTGAGGTTTTAGCTCACTCTTGTACTGCTGTGATAAGACATATACGCGCTTAATCAGGCCGATCAGCACCGGTGTTAGGAATTCGTGCAAAAATGTCTCTGCTCAGCGGGAGAGACGCAGCAGCTGGTTAGAACCCGGCTTTTCCCGGTTGAAAGCAAGTCCGTAACTGCCCTCTGGGATTGTAACGCTATTTTTATGTTCATATAGCATGAAATCCACCGCCTTCTCATTCTGGGGTAAGTCATAGCTCTTCGTGACAAGTGGAACCTGTGGTTATTCACGACCCAGGCAACTGAAGGCGGCCCTCCCACCGCAGCTAGAGGACACTGCCTTCCAGGCAGGCAGGGGTGTCTGCACCGGAGGAGGGGCGTCCACGCTGGAGGAGGGGCGTCCGCGCTGGAGGAGGGGCATCTGCACTGGAGGAGGGGCGTCCATGCTGGAGGAGGGGCGTCCGCACTGGAGGAGGGGCTTCGGCAGTGGAGGAAGGGCATCCACGCTGGAGGAGGGGCGTCGGCGCTGGAGGAGGGGCTTCGGCACTGGAGGAGGGGCGTCTGTGCTGGAGGAGGGGCTTCGGCAGTGGAGGAGGGGCGTCCGCGCTGGAGGAGGAGCGTCCGCGCTGGAGGAGGGGCGTCTGCACTGGAGGAGGGGAGTGTCACACCTTAATAACCCCGGCCACAGCTAGGAAAGCAAGACCACAGTGCTGGCGTCCGTGCACGTGCCAGCTTCACGTCCATTGTCCTCAAAGTTGTGGTCCTAGGAGACAGGACACTGATCCCAGTGAGTGATGTCAGAGCTCCCCTTTTCCAGGGGCAAAAAGCAATGAGTGGATTCTAGAATTCCATTTGCACATTAAAAAATAGGTCAGGAACCTGGGGCACAAACACACACGCACACGATGGGGAGAATGGAGGTTTCCAGCCCACCTCCTGCGGCTGGAAGCGGGTGCAGGCGGCCTAAAGGCTCTTTCCATTTTGCACGTCCAGTCCCCAACCCAAAATGTTTGGAAAGTCTCCACCGAGCTGTTGACCTCAAAACATCTTGTAAAAATACCTGGCAGTGTTGTGACTGTGTTACTGAGACCTTGTCGGCCCCAAAGGTGTTGGATTGAATGAGGCAGAGAAATGTCTCTAAAGGAAATGACCCTTTTGTGGTGAGGTGGCATTTCTAGCTGTAGCTCATCTTTTCCAGTATTTTCTCTGGTCCTGAGCGGGAAGCAGTGCTCCACACCAGCCAGGCAGCTGTAGGAAGGTGGGGAGCACGAATCTGGTGGGGGGCAGGGTGGTGGTTGTGGGCAGCACGGGGGACTTGGGTAAGCTTAGATTATGACTGCACATACCTGGGTTCCTCAGGACCCAACCCACTTCCCTTCTATAAAATAGCGGTTCCTGAGTTGGAGTGAGGATAGGAGACCAGATATGAAAATTTAAAGGCAGTATTTTGTCTCCTAACACTGTGGCTTTTCATGCATGAACCTGCATTCTTACCAGCAAAGCAGAGTGAGCACACACAGGTGACTTCTCACACCTCGATGGCAAGAAGCGGACCGCACGCCCTTTATTATTTTCACAGAACTCGGTCAACAGTGTTGACTCTCTCCGGCTTAATTTTAAAGCCGCTGCTATGCTTTAAGCGTCCTTATTTGGAAATTAAAGAGCAAATGTTTCCCTATTTTTAATGCGCGTTTCTAGGAAAAATCCACAAAGGCGATTTACACCAGAACTGCCTTGTGCTGTTTGGCTGTGCCAGAGAGGTATTCAGCATAAAGTGAATCGGGCTTGAACCCCATCTGCCTGTCGTCCATCCATCCATCCATCCATCCATTGTGGTACCTATTGTGAGCCTGGCTCCAGGCTTGTCCCCGGGGATACAGTGGTGAATGTGACAGTTAGAAGGATCCTGTGTACTTTAACGCAGAAATTCGGAGAAGGAAACAAGGGAACAAATAATTCAGCAGTTTTCTGATTGTGATAAAGGCGGGGAGGTCATTAATACACTGGTCTGTTGGATGGAGAGACTAGGAAGGGTTCAGCCCATCCTACTGTGGCAAAGAAGGACAGCTTCTCTGGGGCAGGGGGGGCGGCACGAGGAACGCTGTACCTAAAAAGGAAGGCAGGAAAGAGCCAAACTGTGTTGCAGAGTCCCAGGCAGAGAAGCAGCCAGATCAAAGGTCCTGAGGCAGGAGTAGGATGGATTGTCTCGGAAACAGAAGACAGCTTGAGTGGATATAGCACAGTGATTATTTACCGCTTTGCAAAGTATCACAAAAAATGACCAGTAAAGCAATCTCTGAGACAGCTAAATTCCCAAACAGCCAAAGCATGTGTTCCGACTATGGGGACGCAGGCAGTTTGCTCGCAAGCTTTCCCTGGATTACCGTGGGGGTATAAGAATGTTCTCCTAAGCTCCCTGGTGGCTTAAAATATTTCGCTGAGGCAGCTTAGACTCTGTCCCGAATCGTTTTTTCTGCCGACAACGACCCATATGCAAGCCATTCGCTCTGTAATAGTCATAACAGAACTGGGATTATTTTACGAGAGGTATGAGCCACTGACAATTTTATACAAAATTGCTCTTCTGTTAGCATCTGGGGTAATCAGATGAAAAAGGAGCCCGGCTTTGCCCTGGACGGTCTATACGTTAAGAAGTTATTAACGACCTCATTCCCTTCCCAGCGGTTGTCTTTCTCACCTTTGTTGCTGTTCAGGATCATTTTCTTGCAAACGCTGTTTTCAGTCCTTCTACTCAAATACCTTCATTTTTTTTTTTTTTTTTAAACAAAGCTGCTAACATATTCAGCTTTTAAGCCGTGCTAAGCCTGGTTTGTCTGGGAAATTGAGCTACATAGTTTGTGTTCTGCAAGAAAACAAGCTCTATCAGAAAAGGCAAGCGTGGAAACTAAGTTGAAGATATACCTAGTAATAGGATTTATTTTACAGTGGAGACAATGCGGAACGAAAGACTGACATGCTTCTCTACAACAGAAATTAAATCCGGCCCTGATAGAGCCATGGTTTCAAAACGACCTTTGATGAATGGAAGGATCTGAATGCTTGCTGCATATCCTTGATAATAACAAACAATTGTTAATTACCCGAGGGAGTGACAATAATATTTTGATTAGTTAAAAATAGTTCTTTTGGAGATGTGCACTAAATATTTGTGGATGATACGGACAACAGCAAATAAACCAGAAGGGGTTTTCAAAGCTTGCAAAAAATCTTCTGGTCACATTTTCCTTTCAAGCTTCTTCCTTCAGATTAGAAGGATGGCCTGACCATTCTGATATTGGAGCTCCCAAAATATGCCAGTATTATGAGCACAGAGGGATTTTGCATTGTCGTGAAAACTTTGACCGTCCCTTCCACGGGAGCAAAGCCAGCATTTAGTTCAGAGCCTTGTGTTTGCATGAGCCATGGAGATCACCTCACAGCTGGTTCAAAATCCCGGGTGCAAAAAGCCTTTGGGATGAGCTTTTTTTTTGGCCCTGCTAAGACTTTCTTAAAGAAACATCTTCTGCCAGGACTAACAGACGAAACAGAAAGGTGCTGTGTGACGTAAAATGTTAAAGACCACGGACCATGTGATGGAGGTGAATTATGGTGGAGTTACTCATCGTGGTCTGGTTTTTATCCGCATCCTTAGCCAAGCTCCTCCGTTTCTTTGATAGAAGTTTCTTTGAGTTATCGACAGCCCTATAAAGAGAAAGATGCTTGGGAGTGTAGATCCGCGATCAGAACGGGGCTTCGAATCGTCCTGAAGGCAGCGGACGGGGGCAGGGCTGTGGCACAAGGGCGTGGTCACATCACATCAAAGAGAGGCAGGGAGTGTAGGACTGTGGTGGTAACACTTGCATTTGAGTCAGTGTTGAGATGGCAGAGACCCTTAAAGTAAATAAAGTAAAATCGTCCCCAGTGGAAATAACAAGAACAAGAAAATATAAACATGCGAGAAGTAGATAACCAACTATCCTACCCTCCATGCAAATGGCACAAGGAAGTCTGTCCGCGAATTGGTTTTAAGTTAACGATACTCAGAATCAGGGATTTCATACTCCACCACATTAAAATGTTTGATCCCTCTCATTGCCTGTCTTTCTTTTCAAGGTTTTATTTATTTAAATAATCTCTACTCCCAACGTGGGGCTCGAACTCACAACCCTGAAATCAAGAGTCCCATGCTCTCCCGGCTGCCCCAGCCAGGCACCCCTGCTTATCTTTCTTTAAATGGTCTCTGGCTCTTCTTTTGTTTTGAGCAACATCTCCTGAAGGGCAGAGAGGGCTCGTCTCCCCCACCCATCGGGAGTGCACACACACACACACACATGCACATTTCCCGTCCCGTGGGAGGGTGAAGAATGTGTCCAACTGGGGAGATGTCAGGATGCTGATATCCTTTGTCTCCTTTAATCTAGGGACCAGTGTTAATATGTGAAAGGCTGTTGTCTGTGGTAATCCACTTTGCAGCTTCCTGGGCTCTGTGTCCTTGGCCAGTGAACCCCAAGGTCTAGACTTGTAGGATAAAGTATTAAGAAGTCACTTTTACCCCCGATAAAATGAGTGTAGCAACACAGCATTAACAGCCGTGGAGGTGATATATGTATTATTTAATTTTTTTAAAGTTTTTATTTATTTATTTTGAGAGAGAGAGAGAGAGAGAGAGAGAGAGTCAGAGAGACAGGGAGAGAGAGAATCCCAAGCAAGCTCCACACTGTCAGCGTGGAGCTGGACGCAGGGCTCAAACTCATGAACTGTGAGATCATGACCTGAGCGGAAACCAAGAGTCGAACGCCCAACCGACTGAGCCACCCAGGTGCCCCTGGAGATGATAGTTTTGATACGAATCTGGCTCCTAAAAATTTTTTTTTTCAATTAGTTTCAAGCTTTGATAATTCAGTGATAAATAACAGACTTATAAGAAGGGTTGGAAAAAGAGATTAAAAGCATGCTTTCAGGCACACGCCTACGTTAAGGTGCTGCACCTTGCTGCTGGGCGGGGATTACGTGTTCTACATTCTTCTACTTAAAACACCTAGTACTTTATGGCCATATGTCAAGTTTGGCTACCGCAAATGCATCTGTCTGTGACGGGTTTAGCTGCAAGCAAAAGACTCAAGATAATCGTTGCTCAAATAAGAGAGAATTTTATTTGTCTTTCATATCACAAGTCCTATGGTGAGCAGCCTGAGGCTGTTACGGGAGCTTGTGTTTCATGAAGGCTTTGGGAGTCCGGGCTTCTTCCAGCTGGTTGCTCAGCTGTGTGTGGCCTCTCTGGCCAAGGTCACCTCGTGGTGACAGGCGTCAGCTCCCGGAATCACCTGTGAGGCACGGTGTGCAAAAGGAGGAAAGGACAGCAAGGCGAGTAGGTCAATGTCATGGGCCAGCTTTGTCCTTGGAGTGCCGCATGACACTTCTGCTTTATCACGTCTGTGACCTGGTCCCCTGGCTGGGGGTGGTTATAGGGGAGGCTGCGTAACGCACTCTTTATGTTGATATAGTGGATCCTTAGCTGTCAAGTTGAAATCAGAAGTCCTGTTACTGGGGGACAGTGAATGTCGGAGACAGCTGAGTGTCTCAGAGGAAGTGCGGTTCCCCGTGGAACAAGGAAGACACGTCCCAGCCCCAGGCCAGTGGATCTCATGGCCCGGCCGCACCCAGAGCAGAGGCAGGTGCATGATGGGAAACTCCCCCCATCCCAGAGACACGGGGTACCATGTGCTGGGACAGAGGGTTGACAGGACACTTGACTAGGAGCAGATTGGTGGGGGCTTGAGCCTGATTCCCTCCCCTAAGCCCTCCTGGAGCCTGATTCTTTGTCTCTGAAAATAGCGAGGCTGTGCACACAGAAGGGATTTTCCTCTCTGCCTAAATGCAAGGGCTGTTGTAAAGTCCCAGGAGATAACATGTGGAAAATACATAACATGCTATCAAATGCAGAAGAATATATATATTTTTAATTTCCTGCTGTAACAATAGACCTGTCTTCATGGACCCACTGTGGGAATTTAATAAAGTGACATGCATGGAGTGAGACCATGGGACACAGAGTCAGTGTTTACAATGAAATTAGGGGCGCCTGGGTGGCTCAGTCGGTTAAGCGTCCGGCTTCAGCTCAGGTCATGATGTTGTGGTTCGTGAGTTCCAGCCCCAAGTCGGGCTCTGTGCTAACAGCTCAGAGCCTGGAGCCCGCTTTGGATTCTGTGTGTCCGTCTCTGCCCCTCCCCTGCTTGCACTCTGTCTCTGTCTCTCTCTCTCAAAAATAAATAAACATTGAAAAAAAATTTTTAAAAAGGTAAAATTGGACTGTTTCACTCTTTAAATGCCCCCTTAGGGAAATGATCGCAGGCAGGAAAATGTCTTCCTGATCAGAGAATCAATCGGATAGTCACGCGGGATCCGAGGCCAATCAGAGGGGGAAAATCAAAGGTGGTTGTTTCAGTCTCCCCTCTCGGCACCCCTGCCTTCCCTCCGCACACGCGCCCACACGACGGGCTGCCGGCTCCTCTCTGCCCAATACCTGGCAGGCTGGTTGATGTTCCTGACGAGATCATTACATGCACCTCGGGCCACACTGCTCAGGGCAGAAAGCAGACCAGAGGAGCCTCTTTGCTTCGAAGAAGCCCGTCTCTAAGCAACAGTGAGTGCTGGAATCTTTATGACCGGAGGGACTTTGTTTTCTTCCTGCTATCTTATCAAAGGCTTGGCCTCTGTTCGCTAACGTGCATTTCCTTGAATGTTCAGTTTTTAAAAAATGCGACCCCGCTCTCTCCATCACAAAACCCGCTCGGGAAACCACAATTTTCGCTGCAGAAAAATGAAACGAAGATCCGTGATATTCACAACAACAACAACAACAACAACATCACCACGTGAGTGTTCTGTGCGAAATCAGATACCGTGTGACACAGGGTTCTTATGCGACTAAGTTCAAGAAATAATATACCGGGAGAAATTGTGTCTCCACTTGGGGCGCCTGGGTGGCGCAGTCGGTTAAGCGTCCGACTTCAGCCAGGTCACGATCTCGCGGTCTGTGAGTTCGAGCCCCGCGTCAGGCTCTGGGCTGATGGCTCGGAGCCTGGAGCCTGTTTCCGATTCTGTGTCTCCCTCTCTCTCTGCCCCTCCCCCGTTCATGCTCTGTCTCTCTCTGTCCCAAAAATAAATTAAAAAAAAACGTTGGAAAAAAAAAATTTTTTAAAAATAAAAAAAAAAAAAGAAATTGTGTCTCCACTCGATTTGTTTTCTGTACGACGGGTTGCCCTTTCTTTCTTGTGTTTAAACACACGCTAGTATAGCACCTAGTTCCACGTGCCGTATTGAGAGGAATACGGGAAATGATGGTAAAGCGTCATTTAGCACAGCGCCCAGCACACTGTAACTGCCGATTAATGCCGTGCGTTGTTTCAGAAGAACATCACGGGGTGATGAAGTTTCCCGCGTGCCGGTCTGTGAACCGGGGTTGTCCCGGATCAACGTTTGCATCGCTCTGATGCAACTTTTCTAGACCCATTTCTCCCTGCTCCCGGCTGGGCTGGGTGGGATGCTTCCACTGTGAGGCTACTGTCACGGGCGGTCTCTGCACTGGACCCTAGCTGAAGCAGCTTCAACACCATAGTAAGAAAAAGCAGTTACTAACGCAGAGGCTGCTAAAACCTCTCCCTGGGGCAAATAGATACGTGAAACAGGCCAGGTGAGGGCCACAGCCAGCCTCCCCGGCAAAGGTGTGAGCTCATTCATTGGGAAACAGCACCAGCATTTCCCAAACGTCCAATGTCTTAATAAAATTCAGCAAGCCGGGCACTTGTGTGACATCCCCAAACCTGTACGTGTTAGAAACAAGCAAAAGGATGTATTTATTCCGTGATCTCACCCATTGGATAACTCAGTCCGTCCTTCCCGTCGAGTTGATTGTGATTCTATCGATGCATGATCTGCTTTTAAATCATTTTTCCCCCGCCATGTGATTTATATTTATGCAGTTGAAACCTCTTTCCGTCTCAGGCACGGCTCATCGAAATCGTGGTAATGATCTCTTTCACTTAGGGAAGAGTTGCAGGGATTGGAACACTGTTTGGTTTTAAAGGGGTTAAAAATGGTCGTATTTACAACAAGCTCACAAAGTCCTCGGGGATCGGCTCCTGCAAGTCGGTGGGACCTGCCCTCAGCACATCACTCCCAACCTTTCCCCGCTGCCTTTGCATGGTGAAGTGTGGGGAGATGTAAGGTAGAAAAAAGGCCGTGAGATCTTTTCATTACCTCCATTAATGTGTCAAGGGGTTTCCATAACCTCTTCTGTCCCATGTATGTTGTCCCTGCTTCTGCCTGGTTTGGCATTGTGGGGATGAAAGAAAGTTAGACACCGCTCACTAATTATTCATTAATAAGCGCGGATTAGTCGAGGCACAGAAAAGGCTTTTCTAATGGATTCGTTGAAAGTATCAGTGAGCAATTGGAGAACTCATCAAATGACTTTGAGCAGGCAATTCTCAGACTGAGTGGTGATTAATGACAAGTAAATTGTGTAATAAATTCCAGCACTGACATTGCGATTAGAAAAACCACTGGCCTGAGAAGTTCTCATTTCAGATTTCGGAAACAGAAAGCTGTTATTTCCTGACGCCAAGTTTTCTCGGATCAAATCCCAGATACGCTACTCACCTGCCGTGTGGCTTTAGGCATATTAATTGCTATCTGAGTCCCTTAGTGTCCTCATCTATACAACGGGTGTGAGTTCACAGTTCCCGTACTTAGAACAGCGTGGCATAAAGTAAGCCATACGTACGTGCCAGCTGTAATTACCATCATACACAGAATGTATCAGCAAGGATCCTCAGAGGGACCTGAAAGGGACCCTATGTCCCACTCAAAAGGGTCATCAGAGAAACACAGACTCCTCGAGCAGGTGCAGACAGCATTAAGGGTGACATTGTATGCTGGTCTATTTCTCTTGTGCCTGCTGGCCACACCGCTGTCAACAAAACAAAGCCTTGTCTTCTACGGAGCTATTGAGTTTGGACCACAGATGACAAAGCACAGGACCCGTAACCGCCCCACTCTGCCAGGAGTGCTGGGTGCGAAGGGGTAGGGACGCAGTTGCAAATTTCTCCGGAGCGTTTATAGTGTCTTCCCCCATAAAGTGATAGTTCAGTAGGGAACTGAAGGAAGCAAGACAGATGGGCGTTTTGAGGGGAAAATTGTTTCAGATCAAGTCAGACCCTAGTCAATAGCCACACCTTTCAAGTACTACCTGCATAACGTTGGGTAAGCGGCAGTCTCTCTGAGACTCAATTTTCACCTCAATCGGCGATTAAAATATACCTCTCGTGTAAAGTTACTGCCAAGACTTAACACCTTCCATGTAAACTATCTAAATAATGTTAGCACGTCACACCCATTCAATAAATGAGAATAGACACTCTTATCATTGCTCAGAGGCTCAAAGTATTTGCCTTTTGCATATTATAGAATTGTACTCAATTATATAATTATTCCCCCAAAGTGTCATCTTGTATGATATTATATGTTGTGATAAATCTTTTTTTTAAATTGTTGTTAATGTTCTTATTTATTTTTGAGACGGAGAGAGACAGAGCATGAGCAGGGGAGGGGGAGAGAGAGGGGGAGACACAGAATCCCAAGCAGGCTCCAGGCTCTGAGCTGTCAGCACAGAGCCCGACATGGGGCTCGAACTCACGGACTGTGAGATCATGACCTGAGCTGATGTCCGATGCTTAACCGACTGAGCCACCCAGGTGCCCCATAAATCTTTTTTTTTTTTAAGTTTATTTATTTATTTTGAGAGAGAGAGAGAGAGAGAGAGAGAGGGAGAAAGAGAATCCCAAGCAGGCTCTGCACTGATAATGTGCAACCTGGCATAGGACTTGAATTCGTGAACCATGAGATCATGACCTGAGCCAAGATCAAGAGTTGGATGCTTAACTGATTGAGCCACCCAGGCGCCCCGTGACAAATCTTTTCATTGTAATACTCATGTATTTTATTTGTTTCCAGAATTTCACATTTAGATGAAATCTGGATATAACTCACCATCGTAAATGTCCTCCTGGCCCATTCTGGAAGTCCATATGGAAAAAAGTGAAACCATTTTTGATAACTGCTTAGTTACATCTTCTGAAGATCCCTGTCTTTCTAAACGTTTTCTTAAATCTGAAATGAATAAAAGGAACGGTATCATGTTTCCTCTGATATTGTCATACGTTTTGTCAGTGCAGAATAAGAGCATATAATCCTTCCATGAGCCCTTGTTTTATGTGTTTCTTTGTTGATACAAATGCAAGTCCTTTCAACTTGTGCGAAAACAGCTTTGGTGTATGTATGGGTTGTGTTGCTTAAAATAGAGTATCTGTTATTCCCTTTGAAGGATTTCTGAATGTGTTAATGGCAAGCAACTCTCAAAGTAATTATGCTTTTCCTTCGATGTATCATTCAGTTCTATGCAACGACTGAAAATGATCTCAACATGAATGATTACTGTATGCTTCTCAGTATGGCAAAATGCTACAGGCTGACCACGTAAGTACCTATTTGTGTAACACAGGCAACCAAATAAGATACATAGGAGAACATGTTGATCGGCACAAATAGTTTGTGGTCCATTGTTTCCTTATAAAGCAACTGTTGATTATGGGAAATGATTTAACTGGTTCAAAGTTATTTGGTAATTTATGAATGGACCAACCATCTGAATAGAGAGGAGTGCCAATACTCAGACTATGAAACTGGTTATATTTCTTGCACACACACTCACACACACACACACACACACACGTACACCCCTCCCCCCACAGCTTCATCAGAGAAGGCATTTGGATCATAATTTGGCTCTGAAATAAGTAATTTTCCTTTTTTTCTATATGGACATTGAAAATCATTCAAGATGCTATTAACGTAGGCTATGGGAAAATAAAGGAGAACCAGGGGACATTGAAGTTAAAAGCGTATTTAATTGGAAAAATAATGAGTAAAGAGGGAATAGCCAACACGCAAGTCTTTGTATTGAGTATAGCCCAGAATTACTAACCATTTCTCCCCAAGTGTGGTAAAATGGCTGAAGATCCTCACCAAATGAACATACCTGAATCCTTCCCACTATAATACTGTGACCCCTCCACTACAGCAGCTGATTAGCATGGAACACTAGTTTATGCATCAAATATTTACTGAATACCTATTAAGTGCCACGTATTATGCATGTGCTTCTGGAATTATAAAGATAAGGCACCAATGATTGTACCCTGAAAAAAAATAAAGTGAACTTGAGAGAACAATATCTAAATGAGAGTAAGGCATAATATTAAAAAGTCAGGGATGGTGGACTGGGCATATGGAGGCAAAAGGCGGCCAGAACGCATGTCTGGGTTCTGGTCAAACTCATCTGAGATCCCAAACCAGTCACCTTTGAGGGGAGGGACTTCAGTTACTAGCCGGGAAAGGAGTGCTTAAGTCTTCATCAGGGGTACAACGGCTTATATTTTCCTTTAGTTCTGCTAAATTTTGCTTTATGTATTTTAAAGCTATGTTACTGTGTTCTTACAATTTTACAATGGGTTTCAGTTCCTGGAGGATTTGTTTTTGCCAGTTTCTTGTTTACTCCCATTAATTTTTCCTATGTTAAAATCTACACTGCTGGCACATACAAATATCAAATAGCTTTGCTTTCCTGGAGGACTAACTCTTTCTGAGTCATTTTCTAGCTATAATATTTCTTAGTCTAAATTCTACTGGCTCAGATATTAATATAGCTATAGATTTAATTGTGTGGGATATCTTTTCTCATCCTGTGACATTAAACTTTTTTGTGTTCTAATTTTACATATGTATCTCCTGTTAATGACATATGATTTTTAAAATCCCATCTGATATCTTTGGCTTAATCCTTTACATTTAATGTACTTGAATACTTACATTTTCAGTACTTTTGGGTATGCATGTTATACAGCAATATAGTTTATTTTTTAATGTGTATTTATTTTTGAGAGAGAGAGAGACCACAAGCAGGGGAGGAGCAGAGAGAGGGGAAGGCACAGAATCGGAAGCAGGCTCCAGGCTCTGAACTGTCAGCACAGATCCCAATGCAGGGCTTGAACTCATGAACTGTGAGATCATGACCTGAGCCGAAGTCTGACGCTTCAGTAACTGAGCCACCCAGGTGCCCTTAAAGTTTACTTAAAAAAATTTTTTTAATGTTTATTTAGTTTTGAGAGAGAGAGAGAGACACAGAGCATGAGTGGGGGAGATGCAGAGAGGGAAACACAGAATCTGAAGCAGGCTCCAGGCTCTGAGATGTCAGCACAGAACCTGATACGGGGCTTAAACTCACAAACCACGAGATCATGACCTGAGCAAAAGTCAGGTGCTTAATCAACTGAGCCACCCAGGTGCCCCTAAAGTTTTCTTTTAATAAAGAGTTTGCATGTACCTATTTTGTACAGTTGTTGAGATCAAATGATAAAAAATTATATAGAATTTCTGACATACACTATGTAATTAGAATTTTTCAATTCTTTCCCTGAACTTCAAGATGTAGGAGACTGAAAAACTTCAATGAACCCAATTGAAAAAGAAGGTGCATGGAAAACAGGGGTCATTCTTGCATTTTGTGTGTAAATTTAACCTGCTATTCTATTGTATATGAACACATAGGTCATTAGTTCTTATGATATTTACATCATATGCTCTTTAAAAACATGCTACGTAAAAATCAAGGTCAAAGCCGTAAGAAGTTTCCAAATGAAGGTACCAATGGGACAATTAGTTAGACTTGCCAATTTTAGGTCATCAGAAGCAGTAGCAGAATTTTATAACATGTAACAGCACTTACCCACCCGGATAGTACATCTTAGTCATTTAAAATTAGGTTTTAAAAATTCCTGATTTAGGGGTGCCTGGGTGGCTCAGTCAGTTGAGCGTCTGACTTCAGCTCAGGTCATGATCTCCCAGTTCATGAGTTCGAGCCCCAAGTCGGTTCTGTGCTGACAGCTCGGAGCCTGGAGCCTGCTTCGCATTCTGTGTCTCCCTCTCTCTCTGCCCTTGCCCTGCTCATGCTCTTTGTCTGTTTCTCAAAAATAAATAAACGTTAAAAAAATTTAAAAAATTCCAGGGGCGCCTGGGTGGCGCAGTCGGTTAAGCGTCCGACTTCAGCCAGGTCACGATCTCGCGGTCCGTGAGTTCGAGCCCCGCGTCAGGCTCTGGGCCGATGGCTCGGAGCCTGGAGCCTGTTTCCGATTCTGTGTCTCCCTCTCTCTCTGCCCCTCCCCCATTCATGCTCTGTCTCTCTCTGTCCCAAAAATAAATAAAAAACGTTGAAAAAAAAATTTTAGAAAATTCCTGATGTAAGGGCACCTGGGTGGCTCAGTCAGTTGAGTGTCTGGCTTCTGCTCAGATCATAATCTCCAGGTTTGTGAATTCGGGCCCTGCATTGGGCTCACTGCCTTAAGCTCAGAGCTCACTTTGGGTCCTCTGTCCCCCTCTCTCTGCCCCTCCCCTGTTTGGACTCTCTCTAGCTCAGAAAGAAATAAACATTTAAAAATTTTTCGCAATTTAAAAAATACAGATAAAATTCCATCTCTTGAGACTATTTTCAAAATTTAATAAAGTAATACATGTGAGTACTTTGGCATGAAATAAACATTCAACATATTTTAATCCCTCATTCTGCCTTATCTTCACTCTGCCTAAAATTAGAGAAAGTGGGACACCAGCTACTGCTTGGCTACTGCTACACAGGTTGGAAACGCTTGAAACACTTTTAAAAACACATGGTTTTAATTTTTTAAACAATGAAAGCAATCAACCATGGAGTTTCACTTTGGGCAGATTTGTAATGTTTTCTTAAATCCTTAAACTGTGTGTTTATAGCCACACACTTATGAAAAGACTGTGCTTTTTCAATCTAATTGTTTTGAAAAATTAAGCAATAAGTAAAGACTCCAGGGTCTCCATTGTGCCTCCAGGTTGTTGGGGGAGGGAAAGCATATGAGGAGGTGACTGACAGAGAATGCTTTTTTTTAATGTTTATTTATTTGAGAGAGAGAGGGAGAGTGAGGGAGGGGCAGAGAGAGGACAGAGAGATTCCCAAGCAGGCTCCACATTGTCAGCACAAAGCCTGACACAGAGCTCGATTCCATGAACCGTGAGATCACAACCTGAGTGAAACCAAGAGCAGGATGCTTAACCTCCTGGGCCACCCAGGTACCCTGAGAATGTTCTTTAATATGCAGGCAACTCATGCCATTCACAGCTAGATAATGAAAGAAAGGCACAGTGTAAGCATGCTCAAATCCTTCTAGTGTGTTCCTGCCTCTCCAAGCTTTTTCTATATGTGTGTGTACGTATGTGTGTGCATATATGTATTGTGAGCACACACACATGTATGTGCACGTCTATGTACACACGCACACAGGTATTGTCACTTGAAATATAGAAAACACTCAAGTTCCACAGAAACACAAATGAAATGGGTCGTGATGGAAAGATATTTTTTACTGTGTGTTCTCAGGCAGGACTCAGGCTGAGGCTGTAGTCATGGGTTTAAATGGAAAGAGAACACCTTGGTTTTGGAGACTTTGCACTCACCGCATAGTTATCGTGGAGATCGGAGTATGTTTGAATATGGTATCGAAGAGAATGGCGGACAGGAGCAGATGGACTGTTGGACAGGGTGGTGATTTAGGCAGGTAGAGGAGGAAGAACTCTTGAACTGGCCATGTTTAAATCTGGGATGAGCAGTTCTCCAACCAGCATTTCCAAGCCTGGTGGCAATATGGCGGCCTCCACAGACCCCAGGACACAAGCAAATGAAATCTGCATGTGCATTTAAGCAAAATGAACGGAGACAGCCTCAATATTTGCCTAGTTCATGTCTTTTTTGGCAAATCTTGATATAAATGAACTATTTTCTTTCTCCCTTCCCTTCCCTTCTTCCTATCTTCTTTCTTTCTTTCTTTCTTTCTTTCTTTCTTTCTTCCGATCTTCCCAATGATGGGGTTTTGGGGTGTTGGTGGGGGTTTGGAGCCGATGGCCAAGAACGAATTCTTGAAGACATCTTTGGTGCAAAGAAGACATCTTCGGAGATTTTATTAAAGCATAGGGACAAGACCCGTGGGCAGGAAGAGCAGCACTGGGGTTGTGCAGTGTGACTGTTTATAGACTGTGGAGTTTTGGGGGAGGTAAAGTCAACAAGAAGTTTCTTAAAGGGATTTCCGTATGCTAAAGAAGACTCACAGATTACTGGAGGCCTAGCTATTGTCAAGCTAAGGTTGTTTTCCCTCTAGCAAAGCGTTATCATTAAAGTAGTAGGGAGTTCCTGATCAGGCTATTGTTGAGATATTTGTAAACTGAAGGAAACTATCAGTTTAGCCATTTGTTTTCTGTCCTTTCCTTTGTTCTTGGGCAGCCAGGAAGGCCTGAGGAATGTCACACACATCCCACCTTGGGGGGCGGGGGGTTGCGGGGTGGTTGTACTAGCTTGTGCTTGGCCCATAGCTTGCCTTATGGTCTCTCATCACCACTGTGAGAACATAAACTCCGGGCATCAGAGAGATTCAGCACCTAAAATAATGTATTTTCACTCTTAGCTAGAGTGATTTAACTTGGTTCTTTTTGCCTTATTATGCCCTTCCTCAAATGCCATGAAAATTCACATGCATTATATGGTTCCTGTGTTCCAGAAAGACCCTAGGTTAAAACAGTGAAATCTGAGCCCATCAAAATTCAGCATTGGGAGGAGGAGGCAGAATATGATGATGTTAATAATGCAATTTGCTTCAGAAGCTACTTGCAAAATTTCTTCTCTCTCGTCCTCAGCACGGCTCAGGTGCTATGGGAAGCAAATTATTGTCAGAGACCCTGAATTTAAATTTTGAGTAGAGTGCCAAAAACCGCAAAGCAGGGAGGGCTAAATCAACTGCCCCTGAATTTCTCCATCTCTGCTCAGGACAGTTCAGGAATATTCTGAGGTACTAGAAATCACATGGGACAGAGCATTGTGGGCAGGCTGAGGGAGTTTCTAGGTATTCAAGAATTCACCTTGCTGGACATCAGTTTCTTTTTACACGACCTGAGAAGTAGCAAAGGTCCTGTTCAGTGCTGAAACAATATCTTTATGTGTTAAAGCCCAAAAGGTAAATTGTCTTAGGTAACTGAAAAATCCGGGTATAATACAGGCTTCGGGCAAAGTTAGACTCAGGGGTGGGGGTGGGGAAGGACAGTAAAAACATTATCATCACATCCGCCTTCTCTGCGGTGGCTTCACATTTATGAAGTTCCTTCAAACTGGTAGCAGAGATGTCTGCAGGGAATTTTAAACGTCATCTTTATACCTTCTGATCCAAAAGGAAAAAAAAAATCGTATCAAGAACATAATTTTAAACTCAAAAAGTCCTGTGCGGTTGGTTACAGACCGTCATTACTGACATCTTCATGGCTTAAGTTCCCAAAGGAACACTAAGGAATAATGCTTAGAGAAACTGTAAACGTAGTGATGTAGAAATATACCATGCTCAGGGGCCAGAACACTCAGTGTTGTTGAGATGCCCATTTCCCCCCAAATTGATCTATAGATTCAATAAAATCCTGTTGCAATCCTGGCAAGCTTTTTGACAAGCTGAATGTGGGGGAAGATTTTAAGCGCCCCCCCACCCCCACCCCACTCCGGGTATTTACGCCTCTGTGTAATCTCCTCCCCTTGAGTGGGGACAGAATCTGTGGCTTGATTCTAACATACAGATTATGGCGAGATGATGGATACTGCTCCTGGAATTACATATAAGATAAGACTGTCTTGGGGCGCCTGGGTGGCTCAGTCAGGTAAGCATCTGACTTCTGCTCAGGTCATGATCTCACGGTTGGTGAGTTCAAGCCCCACATTGGGCTCTGTGCTGACAGTTCAGAGCCTGGAGCCTCCTTCGAGTTCTGTGTCTCCCTCTCTCTGCTCCTCCCTGCCCAGGCTCTGTCTCTCTCTGTCTCTCAAAAACAAATAAATATTAAAAAAAAAAAAAAAAGACTGTCTTGTTGGTAGGTTTGTTCTAATGTCTCTGGCTCTGGCTCATTTGCTGGCTTGAAATAGGGAGTTTCTGTGAATTCTACAGCTGCAAGGAAGCGAAATCTGCCAACAACCGAGTGTTTTTGGAAGTGGATCCTTTCCTGGTCAGGCTTTCGGATGAGGCCCCAGCCCTGACAGCTGCCTTCATTGTGGTCCGGTGAGACCTCAAGCAGGGGATCTGGTAAAGCCGTGCCCAGATTCCTGAGCCACAGAATCGGTCAAATAATAAACGTGTTGTTTCCAGCTGCATGTTTCTGGTAACAGAATATTGTAACTCTGAATAAATAAATACACTGAGTCTAAAATTCGTACAGAAATGCAAAGGGCCTAGAATGACCATGGAGGGGCAGAAAGATTTCTTTGGCTGGTCTAACAGTTAAATTCGAGAAACAGATTAACAGGAGAGAAACCAATTCCGTACATACAGGAGTCCCTTAAAAACATGAGACTCCCCTGCATCAGGTAATTGGGGATTTTATACTATCCTGAGCTAGGGGTAAGGGTCTAAGCAACGGGGCTTCAAGGGGAGGCCATTCACAGGAAGCTGGGAAGAGTTTTGTAAACGAATATTTGCAGGTGAGTCTTTCTGATATAAAAAGTTATCTCTGGCTCAGTGGGTGGGGACATGTGACTCTTGATCTCGGGGTTGTGAGTTCAAGTCCCACATCGGGTACGGAGATTACTTACAAAAAAAAAAAGTTATCTCTGGTCATAGCTCTCTCTCTTTTTTAAGTTTATTTATTTATTTATTTTTAGTAAGCTTGATATGCCCCGATTCGAGAGATCCCCCGAAAACAGACCACCAGAGTCCAGAGTCAAAGCCAAGCGGCAAGGGTCATTTATTGCAGGTTCGAACCCGGTCCTCCGTGCACTCGTTGCCGGTGACGCTAAGAGGCCCCGAGCAAGGATCTTACAGCTTCTTTTTTTTTTTAACGTTTATTTATTTTTGAGACAGAGAGAGACAGAGCATGAACGGGGGAGGGTCAGAGAGAGGGAGACACAGAATCCGAAACAGGCTCCAGGCTCTGAGCAGTCAGCACAGAGCCCGACGCCGGGCTCGAACTCACAGACCGCGAGATCGTGACCTGAGCCGAAGTCGGCCGCCCAACAGACTGAGCCACCCAGGCGCCCCTACAGCTTCTTTTATAGACAGGCACAAACAAGTTAGGGATTTTTTGAGGTTACAGAGCTGTTATTGGTTGGCATTTAAATTTGAACGTTTAGCAGAACTTGTTTGGTTCCTGCCTTTATTTCAAACCACTCAGCAGAACTTGATTGGTTCCTGCCTTTATGTCAGACTACGACCGGGCGCGCCCTGGCTGGTTTCGGGAATGGCGGGGGAGGGGAAAGATCTTTTCTTTGCATTTGTGAGTACACCTGGTAATTTTTCTCTTAGCCTCTCAAGCTCTACACCCAACATGGGGTTCAAACTCACCACCCTGAGACCAAGAATCACGTGTTCGTCCTGCTGAGCCAGCCAGGCACCCCCTGGTAATAGCTCTTTTCCTGATCCAAGTTTCCTATCTAAATCCTTTTAGGCGGTTAAGGAGGATAAGGTTAAAAGTTCTTCCTGAGTCTCAGTTTGAAATAACCCACCTGCCACAGTGGCATATTTTGGGGTGACATATCTACTCCCCTTCAACCAAAACAATTGAATAAAAAGAAGCAGAGTTGGATAACTTCCATTATTTTATTTCACAGTATAACATAGAGCTCCTGTACTCACGACATACAGATTGACAGGCAGATCAACAGAACTGAGTTATACCTACCTACCCCACTGATAGTTAACAGTGGTGTTCTGACAATTCAGTGGCAAATTTTCAACAAAGACTGTCAAAAACAACACAGTAAAAACACATTAAAAAAAATAAAAGAACCTGGATCCTTCAGTCACTGCATTTCCAAAAATTAATTCAAAACTGAACCACAGATCACATTTAAGAGTTAAAGCTGTACCTCTTCTGGAGAGACCCAGAGGAGAAAATGTAAGTGGTTTTGAGTTGGGCCAATATTTTTCAAAATAGGATGAAAAGAACATAAACGGTTAAAAATGTTCATTTTGACAAATTAAAAATTAAAAACTTCTTATCTGCAAAAGATATTTTTAAGAAACTATAAATGCAATCAATAGATTGGGAGAAATTGTTTGAAAGATACCTATCTGATAAAAGACTTTTACCCAGAATGCAGAAAGGTCACTTACAACTCGATGTTAAGCATACAGATATCCCAATTAAAAAAGAAAATTTGCAAACGATCCTAGCAGACACCTGCAGAAAATATATATAAATGGTAAATGAGCTCAAGAAGAGATACTCAATGCCATTAGCAATTTGGCGAATGTAAATTTGATTCACGGTAGGCTATTATTCCACAGTCACCAAAGCTCCCAAGATTCAAGACCAAAATTACCAAAAGCTGGTGAGGATGCGGAACTACCCAGATCCATCTGCTTCCGGAGGGAAAGCAAAATGTTATGGCCACTTTGGAAAAGTACGGCGGTTCCTTTGAACGTGACGCAAACACTTACCATATGTCTCAGCAATTCCACTCCGAGGGGTTTACGCGAAAGGAATAAAAACTTACGTTTGCACCGAGATTCCAATGTACAAAACTGTTTTGTTTAAAATAGCCCCAAACTGAAAAGAGCCCACCACCCATCTGTGGAAACAGGATAAACAAACTGTGATGTGCCCATACAACAGAACACCACACCATCGCTGAAAAGAGCAAATCCCCCCGAAACAGAAATGCCTGTATGATCTCAACGCAGCGCGCCAAGGGAAGAGATCAAATACTGAAGGCTGCGTGACGTGTGGATTCCTTTGTATGGAACTCTAGTAAAATTCCACACGTAGGGATAGGAAGAAAAATCAGTGTTTGTGGAGGGCACGGACAGTGACTTCAGAGGCACAGGAGGGGACATTTGAGGGTGGTGACAACGTTCTGTGTGGTGCCTGCTACCTGGCTGATTATATTTGTCGACACTTCTGGAACGCACACACTTACCACTTGAACTGTACTGAATGTAAATTATACCTCCATAAAGCTGATGAGACATAATATGTAATATGAAATATGAAACATGAAAATTACGTATTTCATAGTAATATGAAAGAGTGCACTGCAGCCAAGGCAACATGAGAATAGAGAGGTGAATAAAACACGATCCCTCACCACCAAGAACTTTCAGTCTAGAAGAAACAGATGTGAATCAGGAGGTGTAATCCATGGCAAACTGCGATGAATTGTGTGATCGCCTATTAACTGAGATTACATTTGCCCTAAGTAATAGGGATTCACTGCAGTGATTCAATAATGAAAGGTTATATTTTTCCTATAGAAAAATCTAGTCCATGGGAGCACCTGGGTGGCTCAGTTGGTTACGCATTTGACTCTTGGTTTCAGCTCAGGTCATGATCTCTTGGTTCATGGGAGGGAGATGGTGCAGACTGCTTGGGATTCTCTCTCTCTCCCTCTTTCTCTCTCTCTCTGCCACCCCCCCCCCTTCAAAATAAATAAATAAGCAGTTTTTTTTAAAAGAAAGAAAAATCTAGTTGATGATATTAATTCAGAAATAGCCACCCACAGCCGCCAAGTAAAAGGAAGAGAAAAGAACAAAACTGTTGCTCCCAACAAAACATAGGTTGCTGAGGTTAGGGAAGGAAAGCAGAATTCTGGCTGTAGAGAAGGAAGCTGAGAGAGATTCTCAAGTACCAATCAAAGTTAGTGCTATGAAGACCCTGTAAAAGAGGGAGAAATCAATTTTATCCGAGAAGAAGCTCTTAGCCAGAATTTCACACTATGAATTGCAAAGTCTCTTTTTCCGTCGCTGGGATTTCAGGCTTTTGCTGGGGCTTCTAAGCCACGCAGGGTGAGAGCAGGTGCAACAGGGAGAAAACTGGGGTCTTGGGTTTCCCAGAGGCACCGATGCTGAGTAAGATTGACCTTCTGGATGCAAAAGAAATGACTCGTGAGTGTCAACACATCCGGACCCCAAGAAACGGAAAGTCATTCTGAGCCGATGAACCCCAGCAATGACCAGGAGAACTTTTCTCTGTCTCTCAAAATATCAGCATCTCAAAGGAAACCTTGCTGAATTTACCTGAATTACCCTGAATTTCAAGGTAGGCAATTTGTTTTGCATGGGATTTGTCATAGGATTCTACTATGGTGAGTTCGGGGAGGGTATTTAAATGAGTTAGTTGTAGTTTTCATTCATTCATTCATTCATTCATTCACTCACTCAAATATTATTGATTGATGTCGGTGAGCTGGGTACCAGCTAGACAGCAGGTGTAAACAGGCTTTCCCTCCTGGTGCGCACAGTCTACAGGGGGGGTGGGGGGGGGGAAATGGGACTAAATAATCACACTGTCAAATGTGAATTTTCCCCCGCGAGGTCAGGGATTTCTTCCCCGAGCAGTTGACTGTTGGTCTCATTCGTGGCAAATGTGGAAGCTGAGAAGAAGCAGAGGAGAGAGACAGGAGTCCCGGGTGGAGGGGTCGGTACGTATCACAGCCCCCCGGGCAGGAGGGACCATGACAAATACCAGGAGCTCAGGGAAGGTCCACGTGGCTAGAGCTGGAAAACGAGATGGACATGAGGGGGGTGGGGAGGAGGGAGAAGTGGGGGCCAGAGGGCTCCAGCGATTTGGAGGAAGACAGGGAAGTTCTTCTTGAACAGCGAAGAGGTGTCATCCGATTTGTGCTTAAAGCACCACTCCAGCAGCGGCGGGGAGATCAGGGTGGCATGGACAGGGCGGGGGTCCCGCCGTGCACGCAGCTGCTAAACGAAAGAGCCAGTGGCATCAGCGCGGTGGCTCCAGAAGCGGGACCAGCATCGAGAGGCACAGAGACATCTCGGGACTCTGAGCCCCATCCTAAGTGCTCGGGCTGCAATGTCTCAGTTACTCCTCAGCACCACTCCAGGAGGAGAGGAATACTAACCCCTTCACTGCGCAGAGGAGGAGACTGAGGCTCAGAGGAACGCAGGGCCTTGCCAGCGTTCAAGCGGCTTGCAGCGCTAGGGCTGGGACGCGAAACCGGGCGTCTGGGTTCACACCGCGTGCTCCGGGCCATGCAGGGCGGCAGCTCAGGTGGTACCAGCAGTCTCAGGTAATGTTTTGAAAGGGTGGGTTGCACACACACTGTCCCTGAATAGGTGATGAGCTCAACAAGACAGGTGGATATGAAGCTACGTGCCTGGGAGACGTAGGCAGAATTAAGGATTGTGACCATGCGTGCTTGCTGGGACCAGAGGGGTAAAACCAAGTTGTCCAGACCCCAAAACACGCGGTGGAAAGGTTTCGGGGACGGTGGACTACACACGGCCAAGCAGACGCAGACGCTGTCCCTTTGCGCCTGGGGTCTGCGGCTCTGCAGATGGGGAGTCCCAACGTTTCCAGATATCACGGTTTTCCCAAGGGCTCTCAGAGACCTGGCATCGAGTGGGAAACACGTCCCAGGCTTCAGATTCAGACAATCAACTCTATTTTTGTCTTGAACATTGTACAGGTTAAGACTGAACGGGCGACAGCAGATGGGAAACATGCCCTTAGAGAAATCACTGCCTGCAGAGGTCAGTTTAAAACCTCAAGATTCGATTTCTGGTCTGGGATTTGAGCTGCACTGTATTGTCGCAGGCGAGTGAGTGGTCTGTGCGCCGTGAGCACAGCCCCGTGGGCCTGGTGGCTCCAGTGGCCGAGTGTTTCCAGCAATCCTCCTGACTCAAGGCCGTGGGGACCAGCTCCTGCTACCCAAGACATGGGCTGCACGTCTGAGCCCAGAGGCACGGAAGAATGAGCTTGCATAATCGATCATAAGGCATGGCGTGCAAAGCCTCCAGGCGTATTAAGGGCGTTATCAGCCCAAATTACAGGATGTTTTCTACCCTCCACTGGTCTCTGCCCTGTGAGGCATTTAAACCACGGCATTGAATTACAGATTTAGTTAGAAAACCAATAGCGGGAGAAAAAGTAAGTTGAAGTAAGTGTACAACTTTCTCCCAAGTTAGAAGTTGTGCCCTCTTGCTGCTGAGTGGGCACTGGTCCCACTAACTAATTAGATTTACATACGCAAATGAGGCCAGCCAGTCTAATGTTGCCTCCACTCAACCTCCCGAAGTCCTAAATAGAACCCTGGACATACTGTTTGCCAACACAATGAAAATAAAATCAAGTTTGAACTGAAAGCCCACTGATTTTTGTCCCCCCCTATGGACAGAGATAAGATAATTTAGTGTTTTTCGAACTTCAACAGTTAGTATTCTCTGCCAGTTAAATGTCCAAGGAAGAAATGGTTCTGTATCTTAGTGAAATACTGAGTCAAGTTGAGGATCAAGGCTTTTTAGTGGATAAAACCTATCAATAAATACACCCATAAGAAAAAAAAGTGCATTTTTTTTTTTAATTCAAAGTAAACTCCATGCTTTTTCTTTGATGTGGAATAAGGATTGTTCTTGTGTTGTTATTGTTGTTGTATCTCGGTTTTGTTTTACTTTTTTTTTTTTTTTTTTTTTTTTTGAGCGGGTGGGCCGGGGAGGGGCAGAGAGAGAGAGGGAAAGAGTCCCAAGCAGGCTCTGCACTGTCAGTACAGAGCCCGATGCAGGGATCAAAGTCATGAACCGTGAGATCATGACCTGAGTGGAAACCAGACTGAGCCAGCCAGGTGCCCCAGTCTTGTTTGGCATTTTAAACAAACCAAATCCTTAGGTTTTATATTCCACAGGGGCAGGTACCGAAAACCGTCCAAAAAACCAACGTCAAATACAAGTGACCTTCCAGGGCGCTGGGAATGCCGTGGGTTTTTTCAAACACACCTGCTGTGGTTGCATGCAGCCCCCTAGCGTGTGTCGTAGGGTCTGAGAATCACGGGTGCCCAAATGTCATGGCATTCTGTATGATCTATACAGGAAGATTGTGGATTTGGAGATTTCAGAGACCTAGAAAGTCTAGAAATTAGGGATATGTGCTTTTCCTCTGCCCAGGTCTTGGATGAGCCTCACACCATCTGGGTTTCCTTTCCTTCTGTTGGCTCAGATCCGCGTCTCCCAGCACTGAAGGGTGAGGCTCTGCTACAGTACAAGCTGGTGTCCGTTTCCAAACGGTTAGCACGTGTAGTCTGTCTGGTACGATTGCATTCTGCCTTTTCAATTCACCTCCTAACCTTCTACTTGGAAGTAATACCGGTCACTTTGATTCCACCCCCTTTCTTCACGATTCAGTGCGAAATATTATTTATTTGCAGAAAAACTCTGGCAACCTTCTGACAACCCAGCTTCTAAGCCAAAGAGCTTCCTGCCTTAATGAAAGATAAACATCGCCTATGGTTCCTCAACTTTGTGATAATCCTGAAATGACTACTCTCCAAACCCGAGATCAGCAGTGAACATCTAAACCAGAGGCTCTCGACTGGGGCCAAGTCAGTCCTCTTGGGGAAACTCGGCAGCGTGAAGACATCTTGGTTGTGACCGTGCAGGTGCTGGAGACGAGGCGTTGCTACTGGCAACCAGCGCACAGAGCCCAGGGATGCTGGTGAGTGTCTCACAGTTCCCCGGACAGCCCACACCAGAGAACGTTCTGGCTCCGTGTCCGCACTGCTCAGGTTGGAAAACGCTGCTTTAAACAAAATGGTCTGAAATTTAGAAAGAGTTCTCACTTGAGGGAGAAGTGATTATGTCAGAATTGAGAAGCCACGCTCTTTCAGTGAGGTGCAGACTATTTTTATAACATGTTCGTGTCAGTGGTCATCACTGCACCAAGCCCCGCACTGATTCTCTGGAGACATAGATCGATTCCTGTTCATCACCAGAGAGAAAGCCGGAGCACTTCTCTGTAGATGGTTCAAATTCCCAGCAACTTCTTGGCAACGGGGAGTAGTGGTGAGTGACCAGGCCTGCATTGACTCAGAATACAAAGCTCCAAATGACAGTGTAGAAGGCGTCCAGATTGGATGTTTAAGATTAGTCTAGGTAATAGAAAAGGTTCAATAATTGATGGCTTTCACTAATAGCTCTAGATTGCAAATCAATGTTCTTTGTTCTTTTCTTCCACAAATTAATAGATTAAGGAGGGGGAAAGAATCCATACACGGCCCTTGACAAATTTTGCAATTTTCAAATATTATGCTCCTGCCCAAATGTCAGTATTTTTTTTTTTCCAGCCATGAGATAATCTTGGGCAAAAAGGTCAGTTCACAGAAGTGGTAGGCAACTATTCAACCTATATATGATATATTTCCTGTGAACTTTCTAATTAGATTAGAAACATGAAAGAAAAATTGTGACTCTTTTCTCTATCATAATTTAATGTGACATTCACAAATATTTTGACCATATTTTCAAACAGGTGTACCATAGGGGAACAGCCCCACCAAGGTGAGTATCCATGAACGAATCCACAGAGGCTCCACAAACAAAACCTTGACCACACCTCATCTGAGCTCAGAAGGACTCCTTGTAATTCTCCCACAGCACGACAGTGTTAGAGGCCTGCAGGGGCTGAGACCCTCCCCCCCCCCCCCCCCACAGGCTGTCGTGAGGCCTGGCCTCCTGGGTTCTGAGGAGGTAGGAGGCTTTTTGCTTCATATATCCCTAAGCATGGAACAGGGACCATAAACGCACTTAGCTGCAGTCTAGGACTAACTTAGGCCCAAGGAGGCAGTCACCTTTTGGTCCCTTTTGGTGTCATCCTTTCTGGTGTGGGACAAGGAACATGAGGAGCTAGCACTGTTCTCTATCCACATAGGTCACAAACTGAATCTACAAGAGGTTTATTGTGTCTCTCTGGGTGGAATCCATCTGGCCTTCACCTTGGCCTTGTCTGAGCATCTCATGCCTACCATGAGGAAGAGCCCAGATAGGATATCGGGGTGTGGGAACCAAGTAGAGAAAGCAGATAGGATGCTGACTTGAGATAGCTCATACATTTGGTAACTCAAATGCTAGAAGGTTCCGGGTAAGGCAACGCAAGGAAGGAAATGAGATTATTGTGTATATATAGGGATCAGTGGAAAGTGTGCAGAACCAAAGACATCAGGTCCTTCTACAAGGGGGCTGGGTGAAGCTCCAGGCAATGATTACCATGGAGAGATGTGAGCTTGAATTGGCTGTTTCTTCCCAGAAGTTCCATCAGCACATAACATGCATTTGACTCCATGCTGGTCACCATTTATACAGGAGATTCCTTCTGATTTCATTGCAGAACCTCAGTCAGTTCCTACTTATGCTACTTCCAGCCTTGGTTATAATAGGCAATTTTTTTTTCTATAAAAGAGGAAACAATACCAACTTTGATTAGTTTAGGTGATGTCAAATTAAAAAAAACTGAGATAACAGAAATCCGACTCCAAACTACCTTAGAAAGAACAAGGAAATTGCTCTTTTCATGCAATAGTATGGCTTGTGTACAATAGGCAGTCAGCTACATAGCAGGTTGATTCAGGGGCTCAGTGGTGCTGTGGTGTCATAAGAATATATTCTCTGTGTCAGAAGTGATCTTCACACACTGCACCCAAAGAGGCAATGACCGAGATTCACCAGGACAAGTAGCTTGAGCGGCAAGGGCAGGTTAGGGAAGAGCAAAATCCCCTAAAGACTCTAAACCACAATCTAAACCTGAATAGGAAGGAACACCTCCCAGCTCATTCTGTGATGCCCAGGGTTACACTGATACCAGAACCTGTAAAGACCTCACCTGAAAAAGAAATCTATAGACCGGTATCTCTTATCAATATAGATGCAAAAACCCTCCCCAGAAGAATAAAGAAATAAAGGCAATGTATGGAAACCAGGGTCACATGGGATTTATCTCAGCAATAGAAAGCTGTTTTGGGGGCATCTATCTGGCTTAGTCAGTAGAGCATGTGACCCCTGATCTCCAAGACATGAGTTTGAGCCCCACTTTGGGTGAAGAGATTATTTAAAGATAAAATCTCTAAAAGAAAGGACAGGAAAGGAAAGGAAAGAAAGAAAGAGGGAAAGAAAGAAAGAAAGAAAGAAAGAAAGAAAGAAAGAAAAGAAAGAAAGAGAAAGAAAAGAAAGAAAGAAAGAAAGAAAGAAAGAAAGAAAGAAAGAAAGAAAGAAAGAAAAAGAAAAAGATGTTTTAACATCTGGGAACCAACTGATGTGGGACACTTTATGAAAAGAATAAAGGTCAATAACCACACAATCATCTCAATGGAGTCAGAAAATATTTTGTGAAATTCGAAACTCTATCATACTTAAAAGCTTGACAAAATAAGAACATGAGTTTCTTTGACCTAAAAATATCATCTACAAACATCCCGCAGTTCATAACAAACTTAATGGTAAAAAACTGAATGTTTCCACCTAATGTTGGGAAACACAGATGTCTGCTTTTACAACTTCCTTTCAACATTGTACTGGAGGTTTCAGCCAAGGCAATTAGGCAAGAAAATGAAATGTAATGCATCCAGGTTGAAAAGGAAGTAGTGAAACTATGCTGTTTCCAAATGGCATGATCTTGAATTTAGAAAAGGCTAAGAAATTCATTTTAAAAAGTCTTAAACTAATAAAATAATTCAGTAATGCAGCAAGCTTGCAAGAGATAAGATTAATGTAGGAAAATCAATTGTATTTCTGTTTGCAAGGAATGAGTAATACAGAAACTAAATTAAGCAAACAATTCAACTTGCAGTAGCACCAAAAAGAACAAATACTAAAGAAAAATGTAACCAAAGAAACACAAAACTTGTAGTTTAAAAACCACAAGACAGTGTTGAAAGAAATTAATTTTCTACCTAAGGCAATTTGTCAAGGGAATAAAACAAAAGACATCAGAATGGGAAAGAGAAAAGTAAAACTGTTTCTGCATGCGGATGTTATAATCTTGTACACAGAAAATCCTGTGGAATCTACCTAAAAAGTAAACTAATTCAGTAATGTTTCAGAATAAAAGATTAATACACAAAAATCAACTGTATTTCTTAGGGCGCCTGGCTGACTCAGATGGAAGAGCATGTGACTCTTGATTTTGAGGTTGTGAGTTCGAGCCCCACATTGGGTGTAGAGATTACTAGAAAATAAATAAACTTTAAAAAGCCAGTTGTATTTTTAGACAGTAGCGATGAGAAAACTGTGAGTGAAATCAAGGAAATATATTTATAACAACAGCAAAAAAAATTTGGAATATTGTTTTAAAAGAGATGCAAATTATACTCGGAAGTCAAAAAAACATTGTTGAAAGAAATTTAAAAAGACCTAAGTAATTGGAAAGAGATTCCATACTCCCGGATTGAAGGACTTAATAATGTTAAGATGATGTGGCTCCCAAATTGATCTAAAGATTACACACAATCCCCGTCAGAAGCCCCGCTGACTTTTGTGGGAGTTGATGGGTTGACTGGGAGATTGACATGAAAATGAAAGGACCCAGAATAGCCAAGCCATCTTGGAAAAAGGAAAACAAAGTTAATAGACTCACAGTTCTCAGTCTCCAAGCTGAATACAAAACAACACTAGCAAAGCAGGTGAAACGTCAGCATGGGGACAGACGTGAGATCAACGGGCTGGAAGACGAGCCTGAACAAAAATGCCATGTGCTGGTAAGGAGGTGGTAATGGGGTTGGGTGGTCATGGAGAATGACTGCTAATGGATATGGGTTAATGAAAATATTTGAAAACTGATTTCAGTGATGGTTCTGTCACCGTGAATATGCTAAAAATTGTTGAATGATCACATCTTGAAGGGGTGGCTCGGTGTACAATATCTCAATAAAAAATAAGCTAAGGAAAAGTACCATTGCATCTGGCCACACTATTGCAATGTTTAAAAAATTATCAAATAATGATTCAGAAGGCACTTTATTAAACTTGAACTATGTATTCTATGCACGCCAATGCTTTCTTTGTGTTTTTATCATAAAGAAGAGTTTAGTAGAGATGACAGAAGGATTTCCTGGCTGCTTTTTGTGTTCATCATGATCCAGACCTCCTTCGCTATCAGTGGGGAAACACTTATGTTTTCCAGAAAAAAACTGATATGCCAAGAGACTTTTTCAAATAGGTAATGAGGAGGTGGTGTATTTATTCTGTGTCCACAGATATAATTCATTGGGTAAAACTCAGAGCAAAACTCATTTTAATGAAATGCTTTGCAAACCGGAACAGGGCGGGGGGTGGGGGGGGAAGATCAGCATCGCTGTTCAACAATGTTGAACTGACTAAACCATGATTACTTTTCTGAAAATAAAAATCGTTACATGAATACAAAAAGTAATCGTAATTAGGATTGAGAAGAGCTAGAAGAACTGAATTAAAAATGTTCATCTTTTATTGATCACATACATTTTTCATAAGGAGACTATTTTTACTAGCTCAGGCTAATAAAAAAAAACACATTATTTTACAAAATTGTGGGAACAATTGGTCCATGACAGCAGAAAGCTGTTTTCCAAAACTCTCATTTTGCAGGGGCTGGGAGAAACCAAGTTCACATGAGTATTTCCTCAGTTTCTAAACTGGAGACTGTCTTGGGGCGCCTGGGTGGCTCAGTTAGTTAAGCATCTGACTTTGGCTCAGGTGGTTCACAAGTCTGAGGCCCGCATCGGACTCTGTGCCGACAGCTCAGAGCCTGGAGCCTGCTTTGGATTCTGTGTCTCCCTCTTTCTCTGCCCCTCCCCCACTCACACTCTGTCTCTGTCTCTCTCTCAAAAATAAATAAAAAGATTAAAAAAAATTTTAAATCAGACTCTGTCTGTGAGACAGTAGCTACAGCCAGTGGTTCACATGCAGTCATGGAGTGTCACCAGCTCTCGCCTAATCCTCTGATTTCCCCCAGGGTGCCCTGGGTCGGAGGAGAACACAGGTCCGTAGCACTGGGCTCTGACCACAGGGCTTGGGAGGGGAGTGTGTCCCCCAACATGTAAGCTCCTACCTTCTGAGCTAAATCACATGAAGAAAAGCTTCTCTTACTTGGATGCCCAAAGCTCAGAAGAGCAAGACTAAGTACTTAGCAGACTTAGCTACTTTAATGATCCTTGATCCCTGCCTGCGGATGGCTTCACAGTCTTTCACAGAGAAACTCAGCAGTTCCTATCCGCTTGGCAGATGCTTCAAGGGAGCCACAGATAAGACAGTTGCAGCCAAGTTTCCACCTATGCTTCCCAGAGTGTGAAATTCATTTTCTGTCCAGGATCTACCACTGCCTATGTAGGCAGGAAATGGAGTTTTCTTGTAGCCATGGAGAAGGATAATAAGAAAGGCATGACTTTAAGCAATTCTTTGTTGAGCCTATGTAAAGAATTAAACCGAAGGCTTTCAATGAGGGGAGCAGGTGTTGGAAGAGTTTGTTTTCAGTGCCAAGTAACATAAATCCCCTACAGGGTGTAAACCTGTAAAGGAGTTATGTTCCTACAGGACAAGATCTGGATATGGGCAGCTTATAGATGCTGCAATGGCTCATGATGCCACTGAAAGCCCTATTCCTCTCTCTTCTGTCCCCCTAATTCAGCAGGTAATCTGGTCACGCAGCCACAAAATGGCGCCCCACCTCCATGCTTTATGCATAAATTTCAAGGAGGTAAAAGGGGTTACTGTCAACAGACACTTTGCTTTTTTTTAAAGTTTATTTATTTATTTTTAGAGAAGCAGGAGTTGCGGGGGGAGAAGAAAGAAGGGGAGAGAGGGAGAGAGAGAATCCTAAGCAGGCTTTGTGTGCTGACTGCATGGAGCCCAATGTGGGGCTCAATCCCACAACCCTGGGATCATGACCTGAGCCGAAATCAAGAGTTGGATGCTTAGCTGACTGAGTCACCCAGGTGACTCACCCAAGGCTTTGTTTTTTACTTGGATAGGTCTGCCTTCTCTAAAAGATTTCACTTCTGTGGCATTGGTTCAAACATGACGCTTCGTTGCAAGGAAGTCTGGAAAAGTGTTTTTGCTTCCAGTGCCCGGAGTAAAGGAAGACAGGAAAGTAGGGTGGCTGTAGGGTGGCCAACTCAAAGTATTTACCATAGAAAACTGAGTCCTTCAGTAAAATAAGAAGGGTACCCAGGACACCCTAAAGTGTGAACAAACATTTCTAGTTTGTACTTGCAGTGAATTGGCTTTCTTCTAATCTTAAAAAAATTACCATGTTTCATACTGATTAAACATGATTTTGACAGTCTACAAACATTCCATTAACAAAAAGGACCATAATTGTTTGGGGGCACGCACTTCTACTCAAATGGGTGCCTGGGGGGAGGTACAATCTGTAGACAGAGTGCAGCATCAGTGTTAAATGTGACTTTGCTGCCCAAAGAGAAACAGCAAAAAGGAATTGTTGGCATCAGTTATTAGGTGTGTGACACTTTAGCTTCACTCAAAAATAAATGGGGAGTTAATGCAGCTAATACCAGGGCAATGGTTCGCTATCCAACGTAAACCTGAGCTCTGTTACAGCCTTTAATTAAATCCGTTTTCTGTGAGAGGCCTCCATTCACCCTGACATGACTGGAAGTTTCTTTACCATTGACTCCACTATTTTACATGTCAGTGCAATCACATGACAACACGCATGCTTCTGTTTTGCTTCTGAAGGGCAACAATCTGCTCATTTTGTGGAAGTACTTTTGTCCTCAGGATAACAGCGGAAGGGTTGGTAATTAAGATGATGGGGTGAATTGCATGGGAGATTCTGGAAAAGCTGCCTGATGCAGTTATACTTCTAAATTTTTTTTTACTTTATTTATTTTTAGGAGAGAGAGAGAAAGAGAGAGAGAGTGCTAGCAAGGGAGGGGCAGAGAGAGAGGGAGACACAGAATCCAAAGCAGGCTGCAGGCTCTGAGCCATCAGCACAGAGCCCAATGCTGGGCCCGAACCCATGAACCATGAGATTGTGACCCGAGCTGAAGTCGGCACTCAACTGACTGAGCCACCCAGGAGCCCCAGACGCCCCTATGCTTCTAAAAGAAGACCTTTTACTCAAATGCACGGCAAACCAAGCTCCTGGGTTGAAGCTTAAAACAGCAGGTGTTCCATGCTCGTGTAGCAAACCCTCTTGAAGGGTTCCTGGACTCTTCTGTCCCTGTTGCCTTAATCTTTCTTGGTCAAGGAGAGAAGGAGGTTCACACTGAAAGGAAAATGCAAGCTTGGGACATGATAAGATCATAAGAGCAGGTATTTTCAGCACCAGTGCCGAGTGACCATGTCACGCAATGTATGTCTCCATAAAGGTTTTCAGGGTGTTCTTAGTTTATCAGTGTGCCTGTTCATCTGTTCAGTGATGGTGTCTCTCCTTAGCTTTCCAATTAATCGATGTCCGGGACTATGCTCAGTTATCTATTTAAAACTATGCGTTGATCTTGGACATCAAGCCAGGGTCTGCTCCCTGATGGAGCTGTGTTTCTGTGTGTTGTATTTACCAGGCTCCGGTCAGCACCTTGGAGAGCGGTTGAGCCTGGTCAGGGCTTCAGGTTAACTGCAGGGGAGGCTGACACTTTCTGGCTTCTCCCTCAGGGATCAGAAGTGCTCACAAAGCAGGAGGTCACCCAGGCATTCGAACAGTATTCAAGCTATGTTGGGTGTCCATAGTATGACAAATACACACTGCACGCGGGACACTCGGAGGGACCCTTGGTTGGGCACATCCATTGCAATCACCAGGTTTTAAAATAACACTGGGCAATCATCAGTTCTGTGGGGCTTTGATGATGTTTTGTGAACCTCTGGTCCTCACACACCCTCCTTCTTCCTGATCCTCAGGTTTACTTCCTCTGTCATCCCCGGGGGACATAGGTCTGGAGTTCAGTTCTACACCTCACTGTGTGAGGGCGTATGTTTCCAGGCTGAGAAATCCCCTGCTGTATGGCTGTTTCTTCCTGGGCGATTGGACAGTATGTTTTGCCTCTGGTTTTATTAGTTTCCAAGGTAATGACAACTGATAATAGACTTTCACGTGCTTCAAACATTCTATGCTGTGGATTAATAATAGATGCTAATTTGTAGGCAAATTCTGTATTGGATTTGGTTCTAAATGAGCTTACATCCTAGACTCGTGATATCAATTTAAACTCTTACGGGGACAGTGAATTTCCATACCTGAGTGAGAAGCTAGGTCTAGGAGACCATGGGACAGGGGTGGACCCGACGTCCCTGTAGGAAGAACAGTGCCCACTCAGGCCCAGCTGATTGTTGCTAAATCAGCACTCAGGTCAAGGATAAGCAAATTTAATAAATACCTATATTTGTTAGATAATATATGTTCAATTATAAAGTATAAATACTATAGCTTAGATTATATATTATAGATCATCTATATTAGATTATATATAATAGATAATATACATTAAATATATATATTATAGATGATACATATTAGAGTATATAGAGATAATATAGATAATCTGTTTATAGATTATATTTTCAGATAATATATTTTAGATTATATATTACAGATAATATATATTAGGTAATATAATATATATAATATTATAGATAATATTTATCTATATAAATATAGATATTTATTTGATCTAATAAATCTATATAAATCTATAATATATAAATATACATTTTATATAAATATATAAATATATATAAATTTTGTGTAAATATATAAATATAAATTTTATACAAATATATATAAATATAAATTTTATGTAAATATATATATACATTTTATATAAACGTGTACATTTTATATAAGTATATAACATTAGATTAAAAATCTAATAAAGCTGAAGTACTGATGCTTATCTGTAATCCTGCTATTTAAAAAAATGTTGGCAACGAATTAAGATTAAATTTAAACACAGAGCACCTCGAAGGGGTCAGCACTATTGGGCTGTTGGGCTGCAACTTGTTGGGTTTTCATCTCCCACCTACGTCTATTCCTTCAAAGGCCATCCTTTGCATTCGTTCCCTTACAGTGTGTGGCGTCATCATATTGACACCCCTTCTAGTCCTTGAAGTTGATATAGCAACCCCGACACACTTTGCATTCAACTTTTTAAAATGTTGGTATGGCCAGAGTTAACAGTTATATGGGGAAATATGATTTATGTCAGAAACCACACATGGTGTTAGAAAATGAAGTGAGCCCAGTGTGAGGCATCAGAGGTACAATGTGTGCCGTGTAAAAGAATTGTGCATGTTTTCAAATCTGTTCTGTTCATTCAGCTGATAAGATTGTAAAATGCTATTTTGCAATCATGGTTACCGTCAGGTTGGGTGTGAAGGGCTTTCTGGAAAGCTGTGTCTAAAATTACTTATTTTGCATATTTAGTTTTAATATTACAAATAGCGAGATGCTTTTTAAGAGTTTGTACCTAAACGAAACTGGCTTAAAGCAGAAGAATTGGAAAACAGTCATGCTTCCCCTAGACAGGCGTTACCGGGATGCATATATGAATGGATGAATCTAATTACACAGAGGCATCCCCACTGATTGCTAATGCACAGCCTTTTTTTTTATTACAGTGTCTGGAATTAAGGATGGCTGAATAACCTTTACTGTCACAAACAGGCTTACAAGTCATGGTTTTAGGATTTTGGTGTTTTCTTTTGTTGTTTTTTTTTTTTTTTCAGTGGAAACTGTCATACCCTTCTGGTATAATTCCTTATTTTCTTAGAGTTCAGTCTTGAGTGCAAGTAACAGGTAGGGACGTATTTCAGAGACTATAATCCTTTCTGCCATAAAATACTGTAAAATAAAGTGCTTAGACATTAAATTTTGAGCTCATTACTTTCTACTTAGACTCCAATTTCTTCTGGTGGAATAAAAAGTTTGTTTCATGAATAGGGTTAGCCATTTCCAATAGCCTCGCCAGCCTGGGACAGAGGTTCTTGGGAAACATGGGGCTCACGGTGGATCCCACACGGAAGGCAGCTGCTACTCTCTGTGCCCAGGGAAGGATGGACCGACTCGGACCTGGACTCTGAGTCTGGGGTAGTGCGGAGGGGAGAAAGGAGCCACTGCAGTCCTGAGGGTGGCCCTTCGAAGAAGGAGGAGCCCGGGAATGTCTGCACCCTGATAACAATTCCACCTGCTGTACGTGTTCTGAGTCTCTCTCCGAGTAAACAGTGGGCTTGTTGAGGCAGCTTCTGGAAATATTCAGCACATACTCAACACATGTGCTTTAGTGAATGGGTGAGTGGTCCAGGCAGGCACCAATCCCACATGAGGCCGCCGAGATCCTGAACACTAGAGTGAGAACTGAGCCCCAACCCAGGACTCGGACGTCTGCTCCCTGCAGTGGCCAGGACTCAGCGTGGGGTCTCCAGCTCTGGATTTCCTCATGGCCATTTGTATACCTTTTTCAAAGAAACGTCTGTTCAGGTCCTTTGTCCATTTTTAAGTCAAGTTATGTTTTACGGTGTACTTTGTGTTTCTGTTATGGAGTTGTAGGGGATTCTTAGAAGAAGTGGTTTTATCACAAAGCACTTAAATATGATACATTTGTAAATGTTGACTCTGCAAACACTTTGCAGGGACACAAATGTGGGAGACAATCCTGCAGATTGTTAGGGCAGACAGTTAGGAAGGTCACATTCTGGAGATGCTGTCTGTGTGGGTCTTGGAGAACGGCTAACCATCGCCAGAGTAAGGAGGATCTGGGGCCCATGGGTCCCCTCTCAGAAGGCTGGAGATAATTCATTTGCTTTTTTGTCATCTGTTCACTTGAAAACAATGAAAAGAAACAAAAAGATTCGTAGAAAGTTTTTTGCAGAGGCAACAGAGAAGTGCATAAATACAAATGCTTATCTGGAAAAGACAATCAAACACACGCATTTCAAGAGTGAAAAGATCCGTAGCCTTTTCTCATGTTTTCCCTTCTCCTCTTGATGAAGGTGAATTATTTAATGCAGTCAATAAATTTCCAGTTTTCAATTTAATGAGCCCCACATTTGGCGTGTTATATTCTAATAGGCTTTCAAGTAAACCTCAGAGATAAAAGGTATTGTACTTCAAAGAAATGTGATTTTTTTTGTACCTAGTATATTCAACTGGCATAAATTCAGACATACCATATCAGACCTCAACGAAATCCACATGCGAAGTTTCTCTGTTCGTTTTCAAAGTTCTTATAAAATGCCGTCTTCCAGGATATAATTGGCCTTTGTGAAGAAAGCAAGTGATGTTTGAGTGTGCAGATAAACACATTTATAGAAATCTACAGATTTAGGGCCTGAGTGCTTAAAGCATATATAGAAAATGTAAGAGAATAGCTAAGAGAATTAATTAAATACTAGAGCATGTAACAAAATTTTTAAAAATGGAAAATCAAGTTTATCCAGATTTGTAACCATGAAAAGTCCAGTCCTTGTCATGTGAATCACCACTCCATGCTTTGTGGGTTCTGTTTCCAGCCTCCCGCCCTGCCGCCCCACCCCACCCCAGCCTTGCCTACAGCAGTCAGTAGGACCCTGTGCGGACACTGGCCCACTGGTCTCTCCTTCGTTCTTGCAAAGTGGGAGCCCCGTAGACTGAGTTGTCAGGGCTGATAGACGTGGTGAAGTTTCTTTGCCCTGAACGTCGCTGAAATACAACACACATCCTGTATCCTCAACATGCTGTAGATAAAGTTTGATTTGAAATCAGACACTTGAGCTTTTCTGCTGTCCCCACTTCCCTGATCACTGGCCCAGAGTCAGATTTTCAAGCCTGGTCTTTGGCAAGGAGTGGACCCAAGATTCACACTTGGCCTTGGTGAGCACGGTTTAATGTCTTTGATTAAGGCGCTTCCCCATCCTGGTCCCCAGTTTTCTCTTTGACAAATACGGGTGCAACTTGTTTCTTCCCGGTCCCGCTGTGAGGAAGGACTGTGGTCCTGTCTGCACAGATTTCAAGCTCGAGGCCGGGCACATACCAATGTGTTGTTATTTTATGGAATGACAATAACCAGCATTTGTAATGTGAGGCCCATTTGCAAGCATTTGGTTATTTCATCGATAGGTTGTCTGTCACGACGTTTTTGCAGACAAACACACACTTGAGTTTGGAACTAAACGACCTTCTCAAACCACACAACCTGCAGTAAAGGTGGAAGAATTTATACCCATTCTTCTGTCCCCAGGCCCATGACCTTCCCTTCACATCATGTCGTCTCTTCAAGAGACACGGGTCCTGAGTGCCCGGCCCAAGTAGCTCACACTCATATGATTATAGAAGGAAGTGGACAAAGTGGAGGTCTTACTGGAGGCTTCTTGCAAGTAAATCCTCCTTATACTCTGGAATGGATCTGAGGTCCCCTTGCTTCTCCAGCCACTAAGCCACTGAAGAAGACCCATTTCCAGGGGCCACGAAATGGTGGGTGCAACCCACAGAGAGGCGAGGAGTATATTTTGTTTGATTCCTAAAACATTAAGAAAACCTTTTATATTATGGACATTTGCAAACTTATCCATAAGTAGAGAGGAGGATATAACATTCTCCATATACACATCATCCATTTTCAGTAATTTATCAACTGGCACCACACCAAGGCGGTGTGCCAGGTGTCACCTGCCAGGTAGTGAAGACATGTGGGTTTGGGATCCTTTTCAAGTGCTGATAAAGATAAAAGACAGAAGAAGTTGTTTGGGACCTCAGCTCCCATGCAAATGAGATGAAAATCTGGTGTTAAACCCACAGCATGCATTCTTTTGGTCATTGATAAGCTGTGGGGAAACCCACGGATTCTCAACCTGGAGGCTTCATGGGGACCAGAAATCAGAACTCCCCTTTGACTCACATCCCCATCTCTCCCCCACATTGTGGCTGTCCTTCCCAAACCCCACAATCGATGCACAGATGCTTGAAATCCTACAGCAGAGTGTTTGCTCTGGCAAAACTCGAGCTGCAAATTATTCTCACAGAGTGGGTAACAGAGCTGTCAAAGGGGAAGGGCAAGGAAATAAATGTTGCTGTGGATTTGTCAAACCTTTGCTAACAGAAAAACAAGTGACGTGGAGAGAATCAAGTCGAAAATTAATTTCATTTTCATGTTTTCCTAGATAATCCAGATTGGGATTTTTAAACAAATGGCTCTAAACGGGTCAGAATGAGGTCTTGAGAACATGGAATTTCACAGTTTATCTTAGGCAGATAAAGTGAAATATTAAAAATCAAAGATATCTATAGTCCTCTTTTCTAATTAGTATATGCGATTATTGAGACATCCAGGCAATCTGTGTCATAAAAAGGTTCATCAAGGAGGGGCTCCTGGGTGGCTCAGTAGGTAGGGTGTCTGCCTCTTGATTTTGGCTTAGGTCATGATCTCACAGTCGTGAGTTTGAGCCCAAGTCAAGCTCTATACTGAGTGTGGAGCCTGCATAACATTCTCTCTCTCTCTCTCTCTCTCTCTCTCTCTCTCTCTCTCTCTCTGTCTCCCTCTGCCCCTCCCCCAACTCTCTCTCAAATAAAATTAAAAAAAATCAATCAAGGATTTGGTTTGAAATCATACAGAATTCTGTTCTCAGTTTACTGTGAAAATGTGGACACAGTACGTAGTTGTTTATACAATAGAATAGAAGTGCGTTTTGGTCACAGTGGCCACTTTGGAATTGCCTTCACCGTCTTTCTGGGGCTCCCTTCTTCTTCTCGTGCACCAGTCTCCTTTATATCAGACCCTGTGAATTTCTGTTGCATGGTTTATTCCCTCATTTTGGCAAAGCACTGAAATTATAGTAGACAATTTTTTTGAGATCTCGAATCACTGGAAAATGTCTTTATTCTACCCTATTTTTGGTCACTGCCTATCACACTTTAATACATAAATCGATTTCTTTCAAAATTTGGAAAGCACTGCCTCACAGGCAGATAGCGGCAGAAAGCAGGATTGGATTTTTCAGGAAGATGAAAGGTATAAGAGATTCTACACAAAGAGGCGTTAGACACCTGGCAGAGAGTTTGAAGGAAATTAATGATCGTGATCGGTGTGGAGAGAATCACAAACACACACAGTTGATTATCAACTCAAGAGAGAAAAATTAAACATCGGAAAGCGAAATATTCCTAGACTACTACAAGTCTCAGTTTGAATAAGGTTCAGATAATCATGCATTTGAACAAAATGGCCAGGCAATGGCCAGACCATAAACGACAGTAGAACTTGTACCCAAACCACAGCCTCTGCAGTAGCCCATCCAGAAGCCATCAGAATGTCCGAAGCAACTGGCCTGGAGAAGTCAGGACTTGGTCAGTGACTTCCAGCCTCCCTAATTTTGTATCCCCATTTCCAATTCAAGACTAACCAGGGTTTGCTCCCCGAGCTCTCACGTAAGATGTCCTGCTTTCAGTTAGTTACCCAAAGATGTCCGGTTTGAGCACCTGCAGCCCCTCCCCCCAGCCCTGCTTCTCTCTGCCTCTTGGCTGAACACGGGTGATGGTCACCGACTCCCTTGCTGGAGCCAGCTCTGAGTGGTGCCCCTGTGTGCTCTCCGCGTGGTGGGATCCATCTGTTCCCACCACAGAATACTGATCTGGCAGAGGCCATGGTCTACCTCTGTGGAGAGGAGGGGGCCTGGGAAGGACATGTGTGTGGTGAGGGTGGAAACGGGAAAGAGATTCATGCACATCTTCCAGCGGGAAGGGATCGGTAACATCCACAGCCGAGTGAGATAGTACGATGCCAATGTAAGTATGTAACGTAGAGGTTGGGAGGCGATCCCAAAGGAATGAGACATAAATGCTTGACTGTAGTCAAAGACGAATGGGCAAGCGATGGCTGTTTTTGTGGTAAGCCTTTGAGAATTAACTGAGTGAGAAAATATGACCTCAATAAAACTAAGACAAAACATACATTTCAAGACAAATTGCATTTATTTCCATGAACGCACACACACACACACACACACACACGCCAGTAACACGGGACATGCTTAGTAATGCTACAGTTCCAAAGGAAATGTGTTGCTATGTGTGTGGTTGGACACGAGGTAGAAAAGAATCTGGGTGAATGAAGAAAATGAAATAAAACAGAAGTGATGCTTTGCACAGACCAAGTCTGCGTGCCACACAGTGAGAGGTGTGAAAAATCACATCTCTGCACTGGAAGTAAAAAAAAAAGAGAGAGAGAGACAGAGACAGAGACAGGGACAGAGACAGAGAAAGACGGAGAAGAGGAAGAAAGTCTTGGTAAAATGAAAGGAAATAGACATTTTAAAGCATCCTTGCGGGGAACTCTGAGGGTCCAGACGATGACCGTGGTTCTCCCAGTGGATCTGGGACTCACATAGGAATTGACAAACTTGTAGTGAGTTACACTGGTATCCAAATCTCAGCCTACCACCTGCTTTCCAGGTGACCCTGGGCTCTGGGCTTCTGTTTCCTCCCCTGTGAAGGGAAATAATAATACCTACTTCTTAGTGTGGGTGACAATTAAATGAGATAATACATGGAAATCTCCTACCACAGGGCTTGACAGATAATTAGGTCTTGGTGAGTGTTTGAAATTATAATTATGCGGCGCTCTGTTTATTTGGATTTTTAATGGAATTTCCAAAATTACGTCTTAGGAGAAAAACAGATGTGTTTTAATTTCATTTCTGCCTCTCCCCAATCTGCAGCTCTCAAAAAACACATTTGCATGTTTAATTGTAAATGAGTGAGAAGAACACATTTTGGTGAGAGAGACGAAGACAAGGAAAGAAAGGGCACGCGGACCCCCAGGTCCCAGCTAAGGGCCGGAGCTGTGGGTTCTCGGGCTTGCAGGTGGAAAGATTACCGGACGGCAGCGAGTATTATCCTATCCTTAGATCTAACGGATGCAGGCAGGCCAGTCTGAGGACCCAGAGGGGGTCCTGCAGGACCAGCCTAGAGAGGGTCCTTGGCTTTGCAAGGTTGGTAATCAGGTGTGAGCCAGCAGGAGGTGAGAGCAGACTTTATCAAAGATACAGAAAGAGCATATACGGACTGAGTCTGTGTCCAGGAGATTCAGAAAGGAAAGGAGAGAGTCTCGTCTTTATTTGGGGGCCTGGGATTTTTATTGAGGATGGTGGTTGTCCTGTCCCCTTAAGCATCCAGGTTAGAAGAAAGACCCAGGTGTTATTCCTTTGAGCCAGGGGGTGGGTCCTGGCGTTGAGATGCTTAGCTCAGCTGGTCTGGAAGATGCATCCAATAGATTCATCTAATCGTCCTCACCTGGTGCTTCCTTAGACACTGTCCATTCTAGAGAAATCATTAACCCTTGTCCCTTACCAAGAGGACACACTATTTGTACTGCAAGGCTTGTGTAGAGTGGCGGGGGTGGGGGGCAGGTCCTACAGGAATAGAAGCCAAGGGAGAAACAAAAGAGAAAAAAAAGCTTTTTCTCTCATGGGGTCCCTTCGATTTCCCTGTCTCCTAAGTTTGGGAAATCAAATGTCACAGGAGCTCCAGGAACCTTATCTTTTCTCAAAGCACTGTAATAGAGACACGAGTTTGAGACCTGTTTCTCTTTCCCTTTGTCTATGAGGAAAACGACAGCCCAGGCGTGGGGATAAAGGGCGTCAGACGTTGGTTCCAGTGTGAGGGAGAAACAGTGCATGGCAGGGATTTTGCAAACCAGAAGATCCTGATGAAAAGAGGCAGCCGTGCTCGGCTCTCACTGTGGAGGCAGGTCCAGGATCCATCTTCTGAGACACAATAGAAATGCAGACTATTATGTGAACTTGCCTGATTGTAAAATGTTGCCTTAGCAATTACCACGATCCTGGTTGAACCAGACAAAATGTGTTCCACGTCTCCAGGCCAAATGTGGTCGGAGATTTGACAAGTTTCGAGCGTTTTCTTAAATTCATGGGAGAAGGATGTTCTGGTGTCCTTTTGTTACAGACTGGAAAACTGAGGCCCAAAGAGGGGTCAGGCGTGCTGAAGTCATTTGTGAGCAAGACTGCGGGCTGAAACGGGGGCTCACACCCTCAGCTGTGCGTTCCAGGACGCCGGAGCGGAGAGAAGTCGGCCGTGACCGTGCGGAGGAAGGAAGCCAGACCTCAGCTCAAAGTCAGAAGGTGGGAGGGTCTCTGTCAGCTTGTTAAGTATGCACCTCGAGTTCATGTCCTTAAGAGCATGCATATGCTGTGCTTTATTATGAATTTATCAGGAAGCATGAATTATTAAAATGTAAACACCTAGAATACCATTTGGGTCGCGCTTTCTGATACGTCTTTGTCTCTGACATCCCAGGGATCTCAAACATGAAGGCTGTGCAGTCTGTCTGGACCTTTGAGAGACCCTGGCTAGACCGAATGGGCTTCCCTTTCCCCATCAGGAAAATGGGGATCGATTGCGGCATCCCATGCGTATCGTGAAGAGTGAATGTGTCGCACTTTCTGGTTAATCCCCCCTCTTCTGTTTCACCTAAACCAGAATTCCATTTTACACATGAAAACACCAGCAATGTGTTCTTATGCACATGGAATGGATTTTCCTCTGGCAGAGTGAGCTAATGACTAATCTATCACTCTCAAATGGTTTTACGTTAGTTAAGGCACCTTATTCCGTAACAGACAACTCGTAACAGAGTTCTCTTGCCTTCATGTGAGTAAGTGCAATTGGTTAAAATTGGTTTAATGGCCCTCGGGCTTCCTTCATTCAAAGACCATGGCAGAAACCCACCTTATCCCATTTCAGAAGAAGTTTCATAAAATGTCTTCTTTGCATCTTCAGATGATTTAAATCGATCTCCTATAGCTTGCCCCACTTTTGTGTTCTTAGCCACAGACCCAAGTGTGGCTGTCAGGCGTGAGGCAACATGTTTCGAGGACCCAGGTTCAGTCACACTGCCTTTGTCAGGGCTTCCTCGTGCCTTACCTTTTTTTTTTTTTTTTTTTTTGCATTCATAATCTCAATGAAAAAGAGGTCTGAACACTACTTTAGGATGGATATATGTTCCACCTGGAATATTTACATTTTGCAAGAGAGGACATTATGGACGGAAGTGTGTTCTTCTCGGAGCTGGGGAATTGGAGTTTTTCTGAGCTGATTTCAATGTGTTGCGTGTTGACAGGATGGAAGGGGAGCATCCAGTCCTGCCCCCCGGCCGGTGGTGTTCCACTACTGGCCCTCAGTTCTCGGGAACATAAGGTGTTACGTGATGATGGTCCCCCAGTGAACCAAGACTTCATTTTGGGTTGAAGGACACCTGCTTACCCTGGGGACATCACAGATGAGTGTGAACAGAGGGGATTAGATCTCAAGATCCATGCTAAGGGAAACATTTTAGAAGCAGAACAAAAGTTAGGGCATCATTACTTATATGGAAAACACCAAAAAGGTACCACGTATTTTCGATGTGTTTTTCAGGGCAGTTGCGAAACATGTTAGTGTCTCTGAACAGAAAGGGAGTGGACGTGGAGGTAAGGAGGAAAAGAAAAAAAAAATAGCCTAAAATACAACAAAGGAGCTTCTTGTGAACAAATAGTGATAATAATATATTCATGTATATGTTTGGGGATGAGACGGATGAGCTATCTGAACACTGTAGCAAAGCTTCAGGTATATTTCTCGGTATGGGGGGCACCTGTTGTATGCGGGTCTCGGCCTGTTAATAACCAGTATTGTGGCTGGACCAGCCCTGTGTTTCTTATGCAATGACCATAAGATGGTCTCAGCAATGACCATCAGGAAACCTTGGGGGGAAACAAGGAAGAAAAAGCAATGAGCTTTGGGAAATGAGGAAATTACATGGCATGCCGGGGCCACATAGCAAGATTACAGGTAGAGGGAGAGACAGGCAAGGAGCCTGTGGTTCTCCTTTTATTGGGGGTCAAGGATGGGGACTAGGATTTCATGGGCTCACTCTTTGTTGGTGGATTTAAAACATAAGAGTGGAAATTTAAATTGAAGAAAGAGGAAAAAACGAGGGCCCGAGTAGTCAGTTATGGAAAGCAACCAATAGCTCTGAAACAAAGGACGCTGGTTGGGGGTGGGGTGGGGGTGCCACCTCTGTATCTTGGTCCGTGGCTGTCCATGCGTATGTTGGGATTACACTACCACACCCCAACCCTTGTTTTGTAGCAAAGCCCTGCTCGGAAACTACCCAGCCCCATGACCCACCCCTGCCCATGCAATAGACCATCTACAGGTAGAAAATCCAACATAGTCAACGCAGGGACGGTCCCAGGCTCAGTGGGGACGATGCGGCAGATTTCCCTCTTGCTACAACAAAGCAACGTCCTTTTCATAGCATCCATCCCTGCACGAAAGGAGAACGGGTTCTAAGGGAGCTGACTGCACCTGCAGTGACTCCGTGGGTCAGAGCCAAAGTTACATTAGGCAGAGGAGCTGCACAAAAGGCAAAGCTGCCTTCTTCCTCCTTTTCCTCCTCCTTCTCCTTCCCTTTCTTCTTCTTTTCCTCCTCCTTCTTCTTCTCCTTCTCCTTTTCCTCCTCCTCCTCCTTCTCCTTCTCCTTCTTCTCCTTCTCCTCCTTCTCCTCCTCCCTCTTCCCCTTCTTCTTCTTTGTCTTCTCCTTTCTTCCTCCTCCCTTTCCTCCTCCTCCTCTTCCTCCTCCTCCTCCTTCTTCTTCCTCTCCTTTCTATTTACTTCTTCAGTATTATGGGAACAAGCGGCTCCACAGTTGGAAGAAGGAGCAAAGGAAGAAAGGGGGAGATAAGTGATTCTCTGCTTTCTCTTTGACTTGCATTGACAGATCTGGCCGATGGCTTTCCTGGTATTGATCTTACACGTGATCCACCATGAGGTCGTGTAACCCAAAGAGCCTTTCTTGTTTCTCTCTGATCAAGAAACATCAGTCAGTAAACCTTTCCACTTACTTGTTGCCATAGACAATATTTAACCCAATTTCAAAGCTCAACGTCCCATAGATCAAATGTAAAGTTTAAAAATAAAGTTCTACACAAGGTGAAACAGCCATACCAGGGGCTTCTCTTGGTTCATCATTTTCAACTTTTGTAGGCACATGTTGAAAATGCCCTTTAGAAAGAATTCAGCCTCTTGTAATCAGAGGGAAACTGCCCTCTGAGGCACAGGAGAGTGGTTTATATTTTTCCAAATGCTAGAAATCAAGTATCCATCTTACATGCAAATTTAAGTGATCACTTGTCATTCAGATCAAAGAGAAACCAATCATAAAACCATAAATCTACATTAACTTCAGATTAATTTGAAGTCACCTTTCCCACAGGAGGTTGGTACATACCCACAGGTTGTGGGGTATGTATCACCTTTAAAAAGGAAAAACAAGTTTTGAAATTTAAGAAAAAAAATTGAAATGATGTTCTAATGGCAGGCTGGTTCTACATAGCTCACAGATGGGACTATGTCTCATTTATCTTGATGTCGTGGACACAGAGCATAGACATCGTACTTATGTTCATTGAATTAAGTAATTAATCAGATAAAGTGATAAATGGGTAGGATGCAAATGAGAAACAGATTTTACTGGGAAATCATGTGGGAGATGGAATATCTCTGGACCTGCCACTTACTTTCTGACCTTGGATGACATGAATTAATGTATCCAGGCTATAGTTTAATCCTCTAGGCAGCGAGGGACTAACCTGTGTGTCCTACTGCGCCCTGGCTTTCTGTCATATTTATTACTCCAGGCCAGAGATAAGCATGGGGATCTTTTGTGTAAGGTCGTGGGCTGCAGGCTCTAAATGGACCAAATGGACAGGCCAAGACTCGCTGCTAAATGATTCACAGTAAAGCACATGGCTTTGACTCTGAGAATGAGGGAATGGGGGTTCCATAGCATGGGCTCCACCTCACAAATGCACATTAGCCACATGTTTATGAATACATTTTTTGAGAAGCAAAGTCACCTGGAAACATTTTCCCATCCCATTCTGGTTCTCCCCTGGATATTCTCCTGCTTTAGTTTTCAGAGTTTTTCTAGTTTTTAGCACATGGAAATTTCTGTATCTTCCTCATAAGATTTGCTCGGCATTTATGCAAAAATGATCTTCAATCTATTGTGTCTAGAGGGTGGTGAATGGGAGGGTATTTGGTTGTTTTACTCTCCCATGCTGCCCTTGGCAAATTATGTTTTCCAAAATGCCCACTGTGATTTCTTCTGTCCCACACACTCTTCTTCAAAGTGGGGTTGATACGTCTCCCATCGAGAGGGGCGGTCTATGTACCCGCCCCTTGAATCTGAGTGCACCATGTCATTATGGAAGAAGTCATACTATGTGATGCTCAGGGCTAGGTCATAAAAAGCTTCCTCCCAATTCTCTGGGCGTACCTGCTCTTGGAACCCAAGCACCATGTTGTGAGGAGCCCCTGGCGACTCCCGTGGGGACACACAAGAGAGAGGCCACCTTCTCACAGCTCTGGCTGAGCTTCCGGCAGACAGCTACCTGAGTAAGCCATGTTGAAAGTGGATCCTTTAGCTCCTCATTGAGTGACCTCTGCCGATGCTGTGTGGTGCAGACGTGAACTACCCCTGCCCAGTGTTGACCAAGTTGCAGATTTGTAAACAAAATAAATCATTATTTTTCAGCCTATAGGTTTTAGGGTGGTTTGACACGTTGCAACAGACAAACCCAACTTTTCTTTTCTTTTTTGCTCCAGGAAAAACACTTACCATGTTCGATAAGATGGAGTAAAGGTGTGAGGAATAGATACATTTTTTTCCCTTAATTTACTTCCAATAGCCTTGATGTTTTCTTCCAGATTTAGAAGTTAGAGGGCCCATTTCTGTGGGGACAGAGGATACTTTTGTTTATATGTTACCTTTGTTTTATTTATTTTTTTCATGAAAATGTTAGAACTATTACATTCCGTGAGTAGTAGAGTAAATTGGTACAATTTTGTGACAATATCTGATTAATCTGAAGACACACATTCCCCATGATGTAACAAGTCTACCCCTCATTATTTACCCTAGATAAATATACATGTACATGCCTCAGAGTTCATGTTTTAAAATATTCATAGCAGCTCTAGGCATAGAGTAAAAGGAACTTTAAAAAAATTAGAGGGGTGCCTGAGTGGCTCAGTCGGTTGAGCGTCCAACTTCAGCTCAGGTCATGATCTCACGGTTTGTGAATTCGAGCCCTACATCAGGCTCTGTGCTGACAGCTCAGAGCCTGGAACCTGCTTCAGATTCTGTGTCTCCTTCTCTCCCTGCCCCTTCCCTGCTCATGCTCTGTCTCTCTCTGTCTCAGAAATAAATAGAACATTAAAAAATTTAGAAAAATTAGAAAGAATTAAGAGGTATTTACACCAGGGACAGCAAGCAGACACCACGAGAAACCAGAAGTCTCTGATGAACTTATTGATGGAAGCAGCTTGGGGTAATGGTTGTGACACAGACGCTAATCCCAGGGTTCCTGGATTCAGATACTGGCTACGATGCCTCCCAGCAGTGCGATCTTGAGCGGGCATCCTAACACCTTTCCCTTACCTGCCAAATGGGATTACTAGCAGCACCTACTTCATAGACGTCTGGTGGAGATCAGCTGAGTTGGTGCTGGAACGCCCTGAGGTGAGGGATTAACGTCTATAAAGAAGAAAAGCAGGTGTAAAGCGTGATGTTACAGAGACAGTAGTTAGGGGCCAGAGCACTCCTGTTCTGGGAGTCCAGAACTATTGACATCAATGCTAGCCCTTTTCTTACAGCGCTGGCTGCACAGTGAGATTAGATTGTAAATAATCTAATATATTAGATGGAAAACAAACAAAAAGGGAGCACATGAGAAAGCTGGAGGAGAGCCGAGGTGAGAAAGGAAAGTAGCAGACAAGGGGATGTGGTCAAGACTGTCACTCACAAAGTCACATCAATAGTATAATGGGTATTTATATTTTTGTGGGAAAATAAATGCCTGGGGTGCAGAATTAAAGACCAATACCTTTTAATTCCTACAGGCTGCACTGCAAGAAGGAAGGGTGTCCTAGATCTCCAGGACATCAAAACTGCAGGCTTTCTTTTCTCCTTCAATTTACCCCAAATTTCTCCCATTGAGGAATGGGATCACCATGAACGTTCCTTGTGACCTTCACGGGAGGAACAGCTTTTCATTCCTCAGTTAAACTGACTTTGAAATAAAACTTTAATATGCATTTGAAACGAGGTCAATCTATGTTTTTTAAAGAGATCAAATACACCTTTGAAAACAAGGAGAGTCCTAGTATTTGTTCAGAAGAACAAAAAGGAGGGTGACTTTGAAGACCCATAGAGGAGTCATGATGGCTGTTTGAAGGAGAGACACTTTAAGAATATTTTTATTAATTGGGTCTTTAAGCAAATCGAGGTCAGGAAGTTCATTTGATGACGGAGACCTTTGTCCACATCAGTAGGGTACATATAGGTTCCCACCATGTGTTTGTTAAATAGATAGTGGCTGGAATCATCAAAGGCTGGGGCATTCAATGCTCAGCCCAGTCTTATGGCCTTGGGTATCACTCTTTACCAGCTGGTTATTGGATGAGCTAAGTGTGGTGTTGAGAAGCTAAATAATTTAACGACCCAAGACACCGAGCTGGAGAGCAGTAGATCTGGGATTTGAACTCAGGCAGCCTGACCTGAGTCTGAGTCCTCAACGTCTCCAAGGACTAAGTGTCTGGGGGAAGAGAGGAAGGAGACATATAAAGCAAGAGCAGAAAAACAAGATGGAAGAATGAGGAAGCATCCCATCTGGACGCCATCAGCAATTAGGATTCCGCCGGCTGTCTGGGGACACACCAGCCTGGGATGTCCAACTCACCACCTGGCATGAAGCAGGGGCTAACGTTGTCTTCTTCCAGGAGCCTCGGAAGGACCACAAAATGTGTCTGGGAAGTGCCCGTGTAGCCAGGAAAAAGAATAAAAAACACCAGTCACTGCAGGATTATTTTGGAATTATTCAACTTTTTAATCGTGCCATTTTTTTCAGGAATGAATCTCTTGTGTAAAATATATTCCCCACCATGTTCTTCTATTTTTAAATATTTAATTTTGTATAGATGAGATCCCAGGAACTGCTATATTCTTACGACTCCGAGCCTGTGTGAAATCGTACCATAAGGATCGAAATAGTATCCACCTCATGGAGATCCCATAAAGATGAACCGAGATCATATTTGCTAAAAAGACTCATATATACTGTCCCCCCTTCTCTTTGATTCAGACCCCAAGTCCCGATGTCAGGGTGAATTAGCTCAAGATCACTAATATTTTTATTTTCCTGGCTGAATTGGTACCAGTGGAGCAATATCATTATCTAAGTTTACAATCTATCCAGCAGACCAGCTGTGAAATAACGTGGCTCCTGATGAGTTATTACTAATTTGGGCGGTATCTATTACTTCCAATTATTCAAATACAGTAATATTGAATTAGCATTTCATATCGACAATGGTTCAAGTGCCATGCTTCAAACTTGGATAAAATGTAACTTCACTATGGATTCACAGAAATGCAAGTTTTCCCCTTTTGTGGGGACTGGTGTTGGTCCGTCCCCGCAGGCTGGGGGTTCTCAGTGGTGCTGGCTGGCACCAGGTTTTCAGGAGGGGACAGATGATCCTCACTGAGGAGATACAGCAAAGACCCATCTCTCCTGAGGTCAAGGGAAGAGGGAGACAAGGGTGGAGAGGACGACGGGGAAGGACGTAAGACAGGAGGGAGGCTGAGTGATAGGACACTTTCCCACGACCCCGGATGTGCCCATACGGTGGCTGAATGCGGGTTTATCCCCCTTGGGACCACTGACATTTGAAGCTGGGTCATTCCCTGTGGTGGGGGCTGTCCTGTGCACCGTAGGATGTTTAAGAGCACACTTGACCTCTACCTACTACATGTCAGTGGCACTTCCTTCCCCATCGCGACAAGCAGTAATGTCTCCAGACATTTCCGAATGTATCCTGGGCAGGGGTGCAAAGTTTCCCCTGTTTGGGAATTAAACCTCTGAGATTCTTGCTGGCATTGGACATTACAGAAACAGAAGAAAGGGCTCAGTTTGGTGTCTGGATTAACAAAGGGAGAAGGAAAATGAAAATGTGGAGAGAAATGTACAGAGTTGACCTAGAGGAGGTAGGACCCCCAGATATTTGCAGACAATGTGTGCATGTGTGTGTGTGTGTGTGTGTGTGTGTGTATGTGTGTGGGGGGGGGGCAGGGGAGTGGCGCTGATAGTCACAGGTCCTAGTAGAGGGGTTCATATTCACAGTCACCTTAGATTTTTATAATCCTCAAGACAATATTCTGGCAGGTAGCACCAAAGTATCTTTTTTATTGAAAAAGATATCTTTTGTTTATTTTTTCCCCTAATTCACACTTTATTTTTACTTTTTAAGCTTATTTATTTTGAGAGAATGAGAGCAGGGAAGGGGCAGCAAGAGAGGGGGAGAGAGAGAGAATTCCAAGCAGGCTCCACACTGTCAGCACAGAGCTTGACATGAGGCTCTATCCCACGAAATATGAGATTACAAGCTGAGCCAAAATCAAGAGTCATTCCTAATTCACACTTTAAAAGTATCATTCAGGGGCACCTGGGTGGCTCAGTCGGTTAAGCGTCTGACTTCGGCTCAGGTCATGATCTCATGGTTCATGGGTTCGAGCCCCGCATCAGACTCTGTGCTGACAGCTCAGAGCCTGGAGCCTGCTTTGGATTCTGTGTCTCCCTCTGTCTCTGCCCCTCCCCTGCTCATGCTCTCTCTCTGTCCAAAAAATAAATGAACCTTTAAAAAAATAGTCATTCAGGTGAGCTATGGAACTGGACAAGAAAAAAACAAATTACATTTGTGTGAATATTTAAGGGAAGGGAGCTTTCACTGAAAATGGTTGGGTGGGTGGGTTTTAGTGTGAGTGAGTGAGATTTGGAAAAATGTGTGAGAAATTGTTAACAGTGCTTCTCCTTGGAGTATGGGCCCTGTGACAGATGATCTTAGGGTGGCTCTCTCCTTATATACTCATGAATAAATGGTGTATGACTTCTGTAATTTAGAAAAGGAAAATATGTTTAAAAAATGCAATAAACTCAAAAGTTACCTTTAGAATTAAAATCACACAAAACATCTGTGTGTCACCAAGAAGCGACAGTGACGGCCCGTGGAGGCCCTTACGTGGCAAGAATGACCTCCTCGCCTCAGGTCCTTCCTTCAGGGGTTTCTCCTGTAGGACAATTCTGAATATTCCCAGACCCCGTTACAGGCTCGCGGTGATTTGTGTCTGCAAAGCCTAATGGGAACTTCTCTACATAGCGACTCACTGATGTGTTTCCTCTGGCCCATGTGCACCAAGGAGATGTTGCCCTTTCTTGCCTCCTCTTGACTTCCAAGTGATGAATGTGTGAGGTGGAATCCCATTAGTTTGCAATTTTATTTAGGGATATGCAGTAGATTAAATGGAAGGGTATTTGAGGCCGATGACACATTTTTCACATCTACAGACTCTATGGATGTGGCTTTTATTAGATGCCAGAAGTTCGTCCGTAGTATATCAAATTCATGCTCAGGTTTTCCCATTAGCTTCTAACAAGCTAAGATCCAGCTAAATGATACAGGGTGCAGGGAACTGGTTGCCAAATAATGCAATTTTCTCCCCAGACCCATAAAAAAGCCTCTCTGAGACAATAAGAATGGAAATTAATTGTTAGCCCTTCAACTCAATAATGCAGGGAGGGCCGGCCTGGCGCCCTCATACCTCCGTGTGTGGGGCTCAGAAGCACATTTTTCAGGGATTTGAAATTGTTTATCAAGTTCGAGATTCCCTTCCAAGGGAACTGCTCGTTTAGATTGTTCACCTTTTAAATCAGACTCCAAAGTTCACGAGGGAGCACAGCAGGGTGGATAGAACGTTCCCGATTCCAGGGACTTCATATACTTTGAGAAGTGGTTTGTTCTATTTTTATTCCTCTTTGATGCATAAACTTTGAGTTCCTGCTCCACACAACTCACCCATAAGCCGATGCCACTATTGAAGTCTTTCCTCTTTAAAATAATATTGTAAGTTTTGGGAAAGCTCCACCAAATGGGAGGACGAGGCTATTGGCTGCACTGTTTCCTTTTCAAAAGATACCTGGGGAAAAGAACCGACTTTGGGAAATGTCTCCACCAGCTTTGAAGATAGCTGTTGAACGTTGAACTTGTCTGACTAATTCCAAGCCAGCCAGCTGAGAGAGTGGCCAACCTCATCAGAAGTGTACCATCATCCAAAGGCTTCAATTAGTGTTTCATCCAGGAGGTGTGAGGAGTATTAAATGTGCTCCATACAAACATACAGAGCAAATCCGTTGCAGACACATGAGCTCCGGGGAAGGAGGCAGAGTCTGCGGGAAGCAAGGCTACTTAGGACTTGGGAGAAGGAAATGTGTGAGGCGTTAAATGGAAATCAATCCATCCGAAGGTTGCCTAGTGGTGGTCTTGCTTCATAGGCAGGAAGGAGATCCGCTGATCATTGATTCTTTTTTTTTTTTTTTTTACAACCTTTTTTAATGTTTATTTTTTAGAGAGAGGCAGAGTGGGTCTACGTGCCCGCATGGGCGAGGGAGCCTTCTCCGATTCAGAACAGCATTTGTGAAAACACACACCCAAACCTCCTGTTGAGAAGAACCCAGTGTGTGTTTTAGAGAAAATACCTCTTATTTTCTAAACCACTGGCCTGTTGGCTCGGAGAACCCAGGAGCTACCACTGGGTAGCTCAGTCCCGGTACTCAGAAGGATCCCATGAAATGTCTCCAGACTCTTGATGCACTGGAGGTTGGGAGCTGGGAGGAACGTGAGGGGTGTTGTGTGATTGGGAGATTGCAGAGGGATGCAGACAGAGGGGAAGGTCCTTTGTCCACAAAGCCTTGGAACGAGCATGTGTGTCCTGCTTAGAGGCAGCGGTAGGCACACGAGAAACCTCTTCAGACCTGAAACACGGGGCTGGCACGGGGCATAAGCTTTTGATCCTTTTTGTCCTGGGATAGTTGGTTCCTCAGGAGTGGGGTTGACTAGTACCGAAAGAGAGCGCTCATTTCTGGATGCTCTTGTATGGTTGGGAAGGGGGGAGGGGCTTTTGTTAAGAATATACTTGAGAAAGCTCATTTTTCCTTTATTAGACTGTGCTAATTCACTTCCCTGGGACGATTTACAGCAACGAATGCCAAGTACAGCTACAGAGGAAGACCAGACAATGAACGCACTCGCATGTGCTCGGAGAAACGCGTCCCATGTGGAGATCACATGCTGTGTGCCACGGTCATTTATACCCTTGGCTTTAATTCCTGCAAAATGGATATTATGCATCTCAGTCGCCTCAAGATCCCACGTCCTTCATGTCAGTGGTTTATCCTCATCAACGTCACAGGCACTGATTTTGCTGTCATCTGATGCAGGCCATTGTGTCAACGTTTATTTGAATGAGAAATTTCTGGAACTTTGTTGCATCAAAGGGTAAATCATCTTTCAAACTTGAATTAAGAGTTGTTTATGGAGAGACAAGAACCTAAGGGAGGAATCTGATGTAATTCCTAAATATTTTCTGTCTGTTCATGATCAATTGTCAGTTTTGGACCAACACAATCGGGGCCCAGCAGACTGGATGTGTAAAGGGACCTACAATGCCACACACAGAAAAAAAAAGAGTTGTAATCATTTTTTAAAGATTTTAAAGATTTTGTTCTTTAAAAAGGAATATCTATACCCAATGTGGGGCTCAAATTCATGACCCCAAGATCAAGAGTCACATGCTTCACTGGCTTGGCCAGCCAGGTGCCCCTCACCTCATAAGGATGTTTAAATGATTTCCCCCACCCCCCCAACTCCCGTCAAATCTTAGGTACCAAAGATCTTGGGTCTGGAAATACTGCAATCCATAGATAATTCTCTGGGCAAGGCTGTTCACAGAGAAGGACAGCAATATTTCTATTACTGCCCAACCAGCTTTTCCCTTAATGAAGAGTGAGCTTCCTTACAAGTGATGGTGATTGGAGATAAAAATCCATTAGCAAAATAAACAAGCTGATAAACCTCTACTAGACTCTGTGGAGAGCTTTTTTCCTGGTGTTCAAAACTGAGAGCTGATTGCAAATATCATCTGTAATTACTACACCCTATTACCTGGCCAGGCACTTAAAGACATTATGCAATTGTTTAAATAGAAAGGACCATCCCCACAGTCCTGGTCAGAGCCTAGTAGAAAATGCACTTTCTTTAATACATGGCCCTTAAAACAGCTGAGGGAAGAATCTTCCCAAGCCATGATTGTCTCCCATGTATGGTGTTGCTTTAGTCCCAGCCTTAATGACGTGAGCTGAACAATAAGGCAGGATCACCAGACACGAGGTGATGGATGTGACAAAGCATCCGTCAAAGGTGTCTACAGACACTTGTTACCTGTGGTTTCTCAAAGCTGAATGGAGTCCGGTTATTTCGGACGGCTTAAGCAAATATCGGTCATATTTGCCAGATAGACAAATATCACGAATATCTACCTAAGACAGATCTCTGTCAAGTTTCCCAGGGGCTGCTGATGAGACACAGAAGCTGGGTGGCCGGCCCAAAGTCACACTCGATGGGAACACAGGGCGACAATTAGAAGACAGGGCAACCTGACTGGACAAAGAAAAAAACCCCAAGAACCTGTGTCCACCCACGGAAGAGAACCCACGGATGACCGAGGGCAAGAATGTCACTGCTGGAGGCACGCGGGTGGCTCAGCGGGTTGAGCGTCCGACTCTTGATTTCAGCTCCGGTCATGATCTCACGGTTCATGAGTTCGAGCCTTGCATTGGCCTCTGAGCTGATAGAGTGGAGTCTGTTTGGAATTCTCTCTCTCTCTCTCTCTCTCTCTCTCTCTCTCTCTGTTCCTCTCCCCACCCCCCATCCACACGAAATAAATGAGTATATTTAAAAAATGCCACTGCCGAGCACCATCAGCTGGGCCAAACAGCAGAGCTGTCTAAGATGGGGGGAATTACGATGCCTGCCATCCTGAGCCTCCTCATGAAACCACAAAGCACAATCTCTTTATTTCCTAACTCCCTTTTTAGAATTTTTTAATGTTCACTTACTTTTGAGAGGCAGAAAGAGACAGAGCACGAGCAGGGAAGGGGCAGAGAGAGAAGGAGACACAGAATCCGAAACGGACTCCAGGCTCTGAGCTGTCGGCAGGGAGCCCAACGCGGGGCTCGAACTTGTGAACCACGAGATCGTGACCTGAGCCGCAGCCGGACGCTCAACCGACTGAGCCACCCAGGCGCCCCATTTTGCCCCCCTAACTCTTAGAAAAAGTGTTTTGCCATAAGATGGTGGAGAGAGGTTACCCATAGTCTGGATTCAAGGTACAAGCGGAAGTATTTTTAGATGCAAACCTAGATTCTAGATTCTGTGGAGGTCATAGGCTCTAGATCCCTGTGTCTGGATTCTGTAATGACAGCTGGCCAGGACTGGTCTTAACCTTCCCTTCGACGGTGCGTGCTCCCTGCCTGACACACTCATCACCAGTAGGTTTCACCTGCTTATATTATGGGTCCGGAACCCTCCAGGCACTGGACTTTGAGAAACCCCAAAGGAAAAGGGGAGGCACGAAATGGCCTGTTACTGCTCCTTGTCTCCTCAGTTGCAGAAACTCTTGCTGCGCTCAAGCCCATGTGGTTTTTCCAGACGCAGAGCCTGACGGGGGGTGTCCCAGGGTAAAAAGATGGCTTCCCAGCAGGTGCCATTTGATGACCGTTCCGTGGGCTTCCTGTTGGTGCTTTTCTGCCAGACTGATGTTTTTTTTTGGGGGGGGGGGAGAACGCCACTGGTTTGAATTTTATTATTTTTTAAAAGAGCCATCTGTGTTCTGCCCCCCAGGTGAACCTAATATAATCTCGCCCTCACATCTGTCAAGTTAATCCATTGGCTGTCAACTTGTATCTTGAGTCGACACAAATACGTAAACTACGTCTTTAATTTATAGCACGCATTTCTTTAACTCACGTGGGACTAAAAGACAGGCTTTGTTTTTATCCCACGGTGCACTCTGTGAGTACCACTTAACATCACATTTGTTTGGTGGGTTGAATAAATCTAACCGCCCGGTGTGCTGGCAGCATTATTAAAATATACTCGGTCTTTGAATCCTACTCATTCTTCCCAAACTTGTGCAGCAAAAAAATTCTCCTTCGTCAAAAAGAAATACGTAGGCCACTTACTGAAGTGATCTTTGCCCTGAAAACTGAATTGCAGAATAGTCTGACTTTTCTTTTCTGTTATTAAGTGATTTTAATCACTTAATAAATAAATAAATAAAAAAGCGTATCTTTTTTTTTTTTTTAATTTCCTTAAGAGTTCTGCCCCCACAATCGAGTGAAGCCCGGATAATAGGAGTTATAATCATTGCTGCTAAAGCTGTAGACATCACATTGTGCGACATGTACTCTCCCAAAGGTGATCCATTTCATAAGCAAGTGCCTCTTTTTATAGAGAATTGAGTTTGAGGGGCGCCTGGGTGGCTCCGTGGGTTAGGCATCCGACTCCTGAATTCGGCTCAGGTCGTGATCTGACAGGTTCACGAGTTTGAGCCCCACGTTGGGCTCTGCGCTGACAGCTTGGAGCCTGCCTGGGATTCTCTCTCCCTCTCTCTCTGTCCTTCTCCGCCACGCCCCACCCCCTGCCTCCCCCTCTCTCTCAGGATAAATGAATAAACTTTAAAAAAATAAAGAATTGAGTTTGAGCTGCAGAGGGGCCTGAGGTCTGTGAATTTCCCTAGTTAGGGGACGCGATTTCTCACCAGTTCCCCCATTCTTACCTGGGAGAATTGCTGTCTTCTACGGAAGAATGCAAAGGCCATATTGGGGTCAGGATGGGACTCTAAGGTTGACCGAAGAACTTTTGTTGGCAGACACATAGCGGATAACACGAGAGACAGACTGAGGCATAGGCGTCTGGCTCCCCACCTCTCCCAACCCCTGTGATGTGTCGAAGCTGAGCCCAGTGGATTCAAAGTCCAAGGCTCCCCGTTTTCTGATAAAGTGTCTTTTGTGCGATTTTCACCAAAGAAGAGAAAAATATATGATGCAGTGTGAGAGTAGATGCTGCCAGGGACGTCCCCTTAAGGGAGAATTTCTGTTCCGATTGTATGTCAAACAGGACTGAGTCCTTTATTTTCAGTCCTACTCGTCTGATAATTGTCAAGGACAGCTGCTGGATGCGGTGCCGGGCTGAGTCCCTGTGAGGAGACCCAGCCTTCTCCCCTGGCTGTCGCTGGTGTGTGGGGGCTAATCTCGGCCACCCAGGAAGATATGCGGTGCCTCCTTCTGGTTGGGAAACAAGAGGGGTCCCTTGCCTGGGACCCACATGTGGCCATTACCACTCTGCTCTCAGTGCCCAGGAGGGCGGCTCCATGCGGGACTGGCAAATGGGAGAAGGTGCTGGGGGCCTCTATTTACAGACTCCCAGACCCCTTGGGGGATTTGTCACCCAAGCACTGTCCACTTAGAACGCCTCATATGCTTGCTGGCTACTTCTCAGACTTTCTCTGACCTGTCCTCAAGCACCGGGCATCTTTATTCTAGGTGAACGGGAGAAGCTCATTCTGTCAATCACATCTTCTTTGCCTGTAAATAGATCGAAACCTAAAATCTTGAGGCGCCTGGGCGGCTCAGTTGGCTAAGCGTCTGATTTCGGCTCAGGTCATGATCTCTCGGTTTGTGAGTTCGAGCTCTGCATCGGGCTCTGTGCTGACAGCTTGGAGCCTGGAGCCTGCCTCAGTTTCTGTGTCTCTCTCTCTGTCCCTCCCTTGCTCACTCTCTCTCTCAAAAATAAATAAATAAACATTTAAAAAAAAAACCCAAAAACCCTAAAATCTTAAATGCAAGAGAGCAAAATTCTTATAAGTCCACCTCTTCCTTTTTTTTTCTTTTTTCTTTTTTTACCAACCCCCCCCCCCCCTCCGTTCCATCTGGAAAGTTCTGGCTCTATTTTGACTTTGAAATTTCTATTACGCATCTCAAAAGCTGACCATAGAGCTGTCTGATTTTCCTTTGCCTTTCTACTGTAAGTGTTGCCATTTGGACAATAAGCCAGAAATGCCCTCGCTGCTTGGTTGTCAGCAAAAGGACGGGGAATGTGGGGCAAATATCTGGCTTAATATCTTATGTCGCCTGACACAGGTGTGGCTGTGTTACTGCAGCAGGACCACACGCGTTTGGAAGGAAGCCATTTCCAACCACAAGGTCTCATGGCCCCCTGACAAATGCTCCGGTCTCTGCAGGGTTTGGTTGACTTGCTGTGTGGCTTCCTCAGAGCAGGAGATACTGTGCTCACCGGAAGAATCAGCTTATATGGAGAAAACCAAGATTGTGCCCAGAGAGAAGACAAAATTAAACAAGCCCCTTCCTTTCCCTAGCGTGTGTTGTGTTCATTTAAATATTTACTTAGAGCAAATGCATCCTAATGAATTTCCAGTTAAAGTTAAATCAACTCATTAAACCACATGTAAGAGATCAGAAATGTACAATCCATGCTAGGAGCAACTTGCAAATTTCTGCATCTGACTGATTTGGACCCGGGGAAAAATGGCCCCTGTGAAGGTGGTGTTCTTTTTTCTCAGTACCAACAGCTCTGCACACTGTCCAAGGCATCTTCACACTCACTGAGTCGTGAGCAAAGCTGGGGTCAGAGTCCCCATGATTCGGGCAAGGAAGGCGGGGCTGTAAGAAGCTGAACAGCCGTGGGGACCCTCAGCCAGCAGAAAGCAGGAAGCAGAAGAGAGAGAAGGTTTTCGGAACCAGCCTCCCTACCATCAAATGGCAGACCCCCAGGGGACGTCCAATCCCCATTTGCCTGACACTGACAGCGGGATCTATTTCCTGGCCTTTGGGCTCCGTTCCGAGCCTTAGAAAGCCTTTATCTTCTGGCTTCCAACTGGATTTGCCAATGGGAAGTACTAAGCAGTCCCTGGAGAGCAGGAGGAGAGACAAACAGGGCGTCTCTTCCCCGCCCCTTCTTTGAGTTGGGGCCAAGACATTGGACGCAGTTGTGTCTCTCCAGGATTTCGGCTTCTAGAAGACTGTCTCTCCTCCAGGGCTCCAACCCTGAGTTTGGTAACCCTGGATCCTCTTGACGCCCTTTCAAAACACAGCCTGTGTTCTACTCAACCCAAGTGTATGTATATAAACGTGATGGGGGAAAATATCACCACCTGTATACAAGTTTCAAAGACACGTCCTGTGCGTAAGGATAAATATAACGCATCTCAATTTCTCCACTCAGAACCCCACAAGACATAGCTCACGGAAGGCTTGCAGGAATCAGACTCACAAAGTGTGTTGCCTCAAACTCATAACCTATAATAGGAGGCAGCTCCCCCCCGCCCCCCGCCCCTGGGTTTGTATTTTAGAACATACACCATTGGCCATGAAAGCTGCGTTCCTGATAACGTTGTACGTGAACATGTGAGAGAAAACTCAGAGAGATCCAGAAAAGAATAAAGTAAGGTCACAACCTTATGAAGGTCACAGGGGAATAGTACTGGTCCCCAGGTGTTTTAAGAGTTCCCATGACCACCCCCAGCTTTAGAGATTTTCTAGAAAGACTCACAGGAATCAGCATGGAGAGGTACTCCCAGGTAAGGTATATTACATTTATTATTTTTTTAAGTTTACATATTTTGTGAGACAGAGAGAGAGAGAGAGAGAGGGGGAGACAGCATGAGCGAGGGAGGAACAGAGAGAGAGGGAGAGACAAAGAGTCCCAAGAGGGCAGACCCTGATGGGGGGCTCGATCCCACAAACAGTGAGATCATGACCTGAGCCTAAATCAAGAATCAGACGCTCAACCAACTGAGCCCCCGAGCTGTCCCTATTACATTTATTATTATTGTTGTTGTTATTATTATCATTTTTATTATTATTGGCATAGGTATGATTTTCAACAAAGACACTGGCGGAGCTGTGGGAGTCCACATGCAGGGTCCCCATGCTGTCCCCTCCCCCTGTGAGGGTCCCACAGAGCACACTCTCCCCCAGCTAGGAAAATGCAGCCACACACATGCCAGTTTCTGCCCAGCGATGCCCATTAGTGACTCCGCACCCAGGGCTCTTACTGGGGCCCGGCCACTTGGGCACCCTCTGCCTGGCACGGACCATAAGGCAAGCAGGCGTTCGGCAGAAACCTTTGCCCAGATAATGCAGACACAGAGACCCCCTCTTGTCAGTGAGCTACTGACACTCACAGCAGGTCAGCAGACGCCCGTGGAGGCCCTGCCTGCAGGCCATTATCCCATTCCAAGGACAATGGTCTCAGATCCGCTGGGGCAACTTTCTTCCACGCATCCCGCATGGAGAGCCCACGGTGAGCGGGACCCCTTGTCTGTGTCCTGGCGTTACACCGAGTCCACGCACACCTAAAGTATAGGAGCTCTTACTCAGGGGACCCAGGCACAGGGCAGTGGAACACAGTTGCCAAGGTCACAGAGCTGGGAAGAGGCAGGGGCGGGACTCAAACCCCACATCCCGCTCACGCCCTCCCCCCCACCCCCCCAGAGAGCCCGATGGAAGAGGCAGTTTAGAGCCTCCCGTCACCTCTTAGCTGGCCCTCCTGGCAAGCCCCTCACATCTTTGACTTGTCCCACGTGGAAATGCGAGGTTTCCAGTCAGCTCCCAGGTCCCCACAGCTCCCCGCAGGGTGTGTGGAGGGGTCACAGGGGAGCCGAGGTGGTGATGCTCTCCCGAGTCCTGAAGGCGGTGCGCTGTGAGGGCATTGTCTATACTCCCAGCAGCCGGATCGCTAACTGCCTCCCTTGGCGTGTCCAAAGCCGCCTTCCCTGGAGGCCGGCCTCCTAGGCGGTCACATGTAATCCCAGCCAGATCAATGCAACCTTGTTTACATTCTTACTCCCCTGCTTCGGGCTTTAACAATAAACGTTCTTGTGTTTTTCTCACGTTGCTTGGGTTATGGGGTGTGTGCTCGCTGTGTGGATTTCACTGAGCGAGAATAAAAAAGGCAGAAATCAGGCCATTCTCCTTTTTTTTTCTTTTACTTTTCTCCCTCTTTGCTTAAGAACTGAGAAGACTCTGACATTTTGCATGCGCGATGGAAATGCATGAGATGTGGTAGATAAAATTTAGGCGGCATCAGGGTTTTGCAGCCCATCGGAAGTGCAAACCAGCTAAAGAGCCTTTCCAGGTAATTACGAGTGTGTGACAATAATCTAACTTGAGGCGTTCGAGATTGAGTCCACAGTGATCGCTCTAAAGCAGTTGTAAATACATTAATTTATGGCTAAGTATACACGGTCCCCTGAGCTGCCTGCGGTCGATGAAGCCAAATCCAATTCTGAGAATCCCTCAGAGAAGACAAGCATTGTTGGAGAAGCAAGGGCTTGGGAGAAATCGGCGAGTTTAAAAAATATATACGTGGTGATAATTGAAGTCTAAATGGATTCTGGGGAGAAGGGTGGTGGGGAGCCCCTTCTCACTCCATAATCCTGAGATTGAAGGATCTGCTGGTCTAGTTTACGTGGTACCTACTTAAGATAACCGACTCTTTCCCGATACATTGGGGCACAACGTGGCCAATGTCTTTAGGCGAAATGAGTAGAGAAGGAGGAAAAGGAGGAAAAGGAGGCAGAAGAGGAGGAAGGGGTGGGGAGGAGAGAGGTGTTTTGCTTTCTTTGGAATACAAAAAAAAAATAGTCATATTGTTTCTATCCAAATTAGAAGTGCTCTTTCGGGAAGAGGCAGGGGCGCAGTCATTTTATTCCTGGACTTAGTTGATTCTGCAGGTAGTTAGCGCATCCTGTGGAACAGAAGTCATGCGCTCAGCGGAAAGAAATGTAATCCATCCGCCTAGTGCCGCTTCGGGTTCGCACGCCGGCCGTGTGGATGCGGGCCTGGGAAGCGGGTGAGACGTGACGTGGCCAAGCTCCCTCACGCGTTGCCTTCGGGTGGTTGTTCCGGTTCCCAGTCCGCCCTTCTCTCGTTGTATTGAAATGCCTGCCTACAGGGCTGCGAAATGCCCTGCGTGCGGGATTCAGGAGAGGTAAGAACGTTCCAGAAGCCAGAGGGCAAGAGCCAGGTTTATTCCGGGGGCACCATAATAACACCCGCGTTCCTCGTTGCATCGCTTTAGGGGGGAATGCTAGCCTCTGTCTAAAGACAGGGGATCGCACCCGGTGGCCACATGCTTGGATCACGGACAGAGGGACAGGGGAGTGTGAGAGTCATGGTCTCACCCGAACCTTCTCCTGTCTGACCATGAGCAACCCTTGTGGGAGCCCCGGCCAGCCACCAGCCCTCAGCCCAGAGCCAGACACACACACACACGTTAAACACGGCTCCACATCAGACGCGTCCCAACACCCTCACCCCCACCCCGGGGCCTGCTGGGCGGATCCCTGGAAGGCTCGTGTGCACAGCTTGAGCTGTGCCATTGATGACATTTGGAAAACACCCAGGTGCTGCGCTTCTCACCTCTTCTCTTGAGGAGAAAATAGCGGGAGTTCTGTGTGCTTTTTTGCCGGCACGCGGTAGAATGTCCAGAGAACGTCAAGGACAGGGAACTCGGTGATCAAAGGCAAGAAAGGGGCCGACGGCTCTGGGGCTACATGGAGTTCTCAGCAGGTTCTGACCTCACAGACCTCACGCCGGTGCCAGCTGTCTGAGCCGTAAGTGACGTCGGTGACGCCCTCTTGCGTAAAACGTGGAGCGTGTCACGAAAAGAGCACGTGAACCCCCATCGTCAAAGAACTGTGGTTTCCGAATTTAAATTTAAAATTGTCGTTATAAGTAGAGAAGAAAAGAGAAGTCCCCGTAGCCCCACCTCCCACTGAGAAGCAGTATTAAGTTCCAATATTATTTCCATGTGCATATGTATAAGAGGAGACCATAAACATAATTTGTGTCTTTGCTCCCCCTTAGTAGAGCACCGTTAACATTTGCGTGACCATTAAGATGTCTCTGCCAACAGGATTTTTGTTTCCCAAGTTTTTATTTTTATTTTTTTAATTTTTTTTAACATTTATTTATTTTTGAGACAGAGAGAGACAGAGCATGAACGGGGGAGGGGCAGAGAGAGAGGAAGACACAGAATCGGAAGCAGGCTCCAGGCTCTGAGCCATCAGCCCAGAGCCTGACGCGGGGCTCGAACTCATCGACCGTGAGATCGTGACCTGAGCTGAAGTAGGAGGCTTAACAGACTGAGCCACCCAGGCGCCCCTCCCAAGTTTTTATATAAGCAATACATCATCACGATAAGAGAAAATATGTGAAATAGGCTGGTAAGCAATGAGGACATCCCTCCCTCTCTCACCTGCCAGAAGTGTCACTGCTCATTAGTCCCAACGTCTTCCCATTGACGCATCTGTGTAAGAGGCGGGGGATATTTTGGCGATAGGAGCTCGAGCGTCAGCAGCCAGGAGACGGCATGACCCCGGAGAAGATTCCAAAAGCTCACACAGCCTGGGAGCAAAGAGCCGTGACTGTGCTCTCTGCTACAGAGAATCAGACGCCTCTCCGTCTGTGGCCCCCTCACCTGCATAACAGCCACACTCCTGACACATTCTCCAGAGGATGGGCTAGAGGCTTTCATTCTCAAAACCAGTGGGGTGTCCGGGTGGCTCAGTCGGTTAAGCACCTGACTTCAGCCCTGGTCCTGATCTTGCAGTTCGTGAGTTCGAGCCCCATGTCGGGCTCTGTGCTGACAGCTCACATACCCGGCACGCTGAAGACAGAAGAACATCCAGCGGGGGAGGCTTCAAATCCGCTCAGGAAACCAGGCATCAGGACCTTCTGCAGAAGCACCAGGAGCCTGCTGTCTCTGAGGGGACCCTGTGGACCCTGGGCAGGAGACCCCAGGGCAGCAGCCAGGATGAACTGGAGACCGGAGGCTTCCTAGATTCTTCCAGATTCTGCAAGTCTCTGTGTTCCTGGGAATGGCAGACAGTGAGGGGGATTTTCCAACAAAACTATCTGGCCACCTTTCCAGCCACTGCAGGTGCTGGGCGCTTTGCCAGACTGAATTACACGTAGAAACATGAGGAATGGGCTTTGCTTTACCTCGAGTGCTCTGTGCACTCACGGTTTTACTTTGTACCTTCATGGATTTGCACAAGTGGGTGTAGTCAAGCCCTACCAGTGGTCCCAGAAAGGAGAAGAAAGGAGCAAGCCATCCGGAAAGGGTGTTTGGTGAACAAGGATGCACCGTTTCTTGACATGGTGTCTAAACACGGAGACAAGAGGGGTGGCCTGACCTCCGAGAGCTTCAAAATAGCACCGACCATGAGCATCCCTCCAGGAAGGACGTGTCTATCATTAGAACCTTTCATTTTGGGTTGAGGTTTTTTTTTTTAAGTTCATTCATTTATTTTGAGCGATGGAGAAAGAGACTCCCAAGCAGGCTCCACGCTGTCAGCACAGAGCCTGATGTGGGGCTCAATCTCACGACCCTGGGATCATGACCAGAGTGGAAACCCAGAGTGGGACTCTTCATCACCTGAGCCCATGTTGAGATTTTGAAGGGGACCAGAGCAGAAGCCTATGAACTTGGGTCAACAGTAGTGAAATAAATGGAAGGAAAACACATAGTTTACAGACTTTGTCTGGGCTTGGCTAAAACTTGGTAAACCCAAGACGTTCTCTTGGGGCTCAACTGTACCGTGTTGCTACTTCTTGGAAAAAGCAATTTCCATTTTAGTTTTTACACGATAAGTTAAAAAAGAATCAATCTACATATTTAAATTCTTTTTTTTTTTTTTTTTTTTTTTTTTTTTTTTTTTTTTATTTATTTTTGGGACAGAGAGAGACAGAGCATGAACGGGGGAGGGGCAGAGAGAGAGGGAGACACAGAATCGGAAACAGGCTCCAGGCTCCGAGCCATCAGCCCAGAGCCTGACGCGGGGCTCGAACTCACGGACCGCGAGATCGTGACCTGGCTGAAGTCGGACGCTTAACCGACTGCGCCACCCAGGCGCCCCTCAATCTACATATTTAAATAACATGACAATGACATTCCTAAATGATTTAGTGAAAATTAGATGGAAATATTGAAAATCATTATTTTTCAGTAGTAATCTGAATCTGAGTTCTTTTCTATCTATATGCAAATGTTGGATTCCTGAGCTCCCTTTCTTCCTTTTTTTTTTTTTTACATTATTATAATATTGCCTGTTTCATAACGTTAAAATTAATGGAGTTCTGTTATGATAGGGAGGGTTTTTGATAGCAGGTCTGGAAGATTCATACCTGCATGTAAATGTCACTATCATACGTTCTTTTTTGTCGGCCGGAGGCTATGTTTTACATTTCTGATATTTAAGTAGAAGTTATTATTTTAATGTTTTCCCATTAATATGATTTATTGATTCTTTAAAAAAATCAGACGTACATATTTTTTAAGTTTATTTTATTTTATTTTTGAGAGAGACAGAGAGACAGAACGTGAGCAGGGGAGGGGCAGAGAGAGAGGGAGACACAGAATCCAAAGCAGGCTCCAGGCTCTGAGCCGTCAGCACAGAGCCTGACGCGGGGCTTGAACCCACAAACCGTGAGATCATGACCTGAGCTGAAGGCCGACACTTAACCGATTGAGCCACCTGGGCATCCCCAGGCTCACATTTTTAAATAAGCATCAGCTTCTTAGAAGGGAGCCACTGCTCTCTGTACAAGACCTTTCAGCTCTCTTTTCTCTTTGCTCCTTGTTGTTTCCCCAGGTTTTATTCGATTGCGTATGTTTTAACTGTAATTTAAGCCTTCTTTGGGAGGGCAGCTTCTTATGAAAGCTGGTCCTCATTGTGTGTCTTTATTTCACTGTTGTCTAGTGAGAAATTATAAAACAATTTGGTGCACGCTGGGAGATGGAAGGCCAGAGAGCAGTTGTGGAGGCGGGAAGCTCTCTCTATTTTTAACCTGTGTGATGCAGAGCAAAGCCTATGCCAGCACGGCATGCTTCCAGGGCTCAGGGAGACGGAGAGGGGCCGGAGGAGACAGGGCTGCTCATTCTTGCCAGGGCCACTCCCTGACACTTGGGTTCAGAAAGAACACTGGGGACTTTGTGTGATCCGAAGCAGTCACTGCAGCCCAGTCCTCTGACTCTCCAGCTGTGTGACCTGGTTGGCAGTTAGGACCGTAATATATGCTCCGCATTTTTCTCTTGTCTATTCTACTCGATTCCCCCTCTTCGGCCCCATCCCTCATTAACCTGGGTCCTTCCTACAAGATGATCAATAAGAGAAGAATCCTATCAGCATGAGCAGTACAAGGTTTGCATGTTTAATGACTTGCCTGAGAAATCCTTGCTTGTATCAGCAATGCGTTCATTATAGCCCTCATTTGAATATAGCCTAATCAACACCAGACAGGTGCCTCGTTGCAAAAATAAAGAAATAAACAAATACATAAGTGGGAGAAAGAGAGAGAGAGAGGGAGGGAGAGAGAGAGGCAGCAGGTGGGAGATACAGTGTGTCTGTGGTCATCAAAGGGCATGAGTCCTTTCCATGGGTATAGTTTGCAGAAGCCTTCGTAAAGGAATAACAAAACAGCTTTGCGTTCTGTTACAATATCTTCCATTGTCATTAATTCTCACTCTTTACTTTTTTTAATGTTTATTTATTTTTGAGAAAGAGAGAGAGAGAGAGACAGAGTGTGAGCAGGGTAGGGGCAGAGAGAGAGAGAGAGAGAGAGAGGGAGCCACAGAATCAGAAGCAGGCTCCAGGCCCTGAGCTGTCAGCACGGAGCCCGAGGTGGGGCTCAAACCCATGAACCGTGAGATCACGACCTGAGCCAAAGTCGGACACTTAACCGACGGAACCACCCAGGTGCCCCTTAACTCTTTACTTTAATAATATAGCTGTTGGTAAGATTCTGGAAATGGTGGATCCATCTGGCAAAAATGTGGGTTCTCCTCTGTGGTTATGGCCACGGCCACAATCTTCAGGGACTCTATGCAGCCCAAGCCTCTATCCACCGTCCAGGGTTTTGGCTGTGAGAACCAAAGGAAGGGGGTAAGCCTTCGCTGAATGTTTTCGTATTGGTCACTCAAAGAATGTATGAGAGTGCATAGAAGTAAGGACAGGGCTCTTCAAAGCATAGAGAAGGATGTCAAAGTCTGGGACGCACAATTCAGCCTGTAACGGTGGGACTCATTACCGTGTGGCCAAAAGTGAAGTGTTTAGGGCTCTGTGCTCTGTGGGACCACCTTCTGCAGATCTCACTTGGGGTCATTGTGAGTCCTTGTCAGAGAATCTTCTCTTTGGACAGTGACCCGGGAGAAGATCTGCGGTCAAGGCAGTGCAGGGACATAGCCCCTTCATTATGGATGTTATATCTTATTTTTTGACAGATGGTCAGACAAATGACCAGTGAGTACTCTCTGGATTAACCAGTCCAGTTTTGGAGTCAAATAGCCTCTGAATTCTGGCTCCCGGCTTTTGTGACCATGTAAACTTGAGAACGAGCCTTACATTTTCAAAGCTTTCATGTTTCATTTGTTTTCTTTTTTTCATTATTTAAAAAATTTTTTTGAATATTTATTTAGTTTTGAGAGAGAGAGAGTGAGAGAGAGAGCATGAGTGTGGGAGGGGTAGAGAGAGAGGGAGACACAGAATTGGAAGCAGACTCCAGGCTCTGAGCTGTCAGCATAGAGCCTGACATGGGGCTTGAGCTCCCGGACTGTGAGATCATGACCAGAGCTGAAGTCGGATACTTAACCGACTGAGCCACCCAGATGTCCCTCATTTGTTTTTTATATAGCAGTGACAGTAACCCTACATAGGAGGTGACAATATTGTGATAACTCAGTGAACCACTGTATCTAACACATGGGGAGAGAGATTCATGCTAATTACCTTCATCAGCAGCAGCAACAAAATACTACAAAAATGTGTGTGTGTATGTGTGTGTGTGTGTGTATAATCTCAAGATAGAGAAAGCTTTTTAAGGTATAATTAAGATCAAAAATTATTTTTTAATAGTGATAACTTCTGTATCCTGGTGTAGAAATTAGTCTTTGGGAAAAGCTTATATTTTGCCCAAGAAAGCAAATTTCTCCAATTAAAAAAGAAAGTAATCTTGCTACTGATGTCCTGTGTTAAGGGGCACCTGGGTGGCTCCGCCGGTTCAGTGTCCAACTTCGGCTCAGGTCATGATCTCACGGTTTGTGGATTCGAGCCGCACGTCGGGCTCTGTGCTGAGAGCCCCACGAGGGGGTGAAACAGGGAATATAGCATGAAATGTATGGTGATGTTATCTGGAGCTGAAACACAGAGGGGAAAGAGCGTCTGGGGCCACACGGAGAATTCCAGCATTGAATTTATTCCATTGAATTGGATTCCAACGTTGAATTGCTGAGGGCAGGAACCCACGGTCTGCAGCTGAGACCTACATCATAAACCAAAGGGAGGTAGAAAAGCCAACCAAGTATGGAATCCAGAAAGTCAGTGGAGGGAGTGTTTCAAGGAGGAACAGGTAGGTTGGAAGCTGTGCTTTGGAAATGCGCCTCTTTGATTGAGGAAGTGGGTACGAAGTCCAGCGGGGAGGTTTGAATGAGGGCTGAAAAAATGGGGGCCAGGTCGGACAATGCAGACCAATGGTGGAAATGGTCATCCAAAGGAGTCTTGCTTTGAAGGGGAAGAGTGACGACCAGGCACTGGAAGGGCAGTACAGAGTTGAGGAAGCCTTGTTTTCCTCGATAGTTTGTTGGAATAGAGACACCTGCATGTGCTCGTGTGTGCGCCCAGAGGGGAGAATAGGGTTGAGAGGCTGGCGACACAGGAGAGGAAGATTTGGATCCCAGTCGAAGGCTCCAGAGAGGGATGGGAGCCAGTCACGGCAGAGGGACTGACTTTAGAAAGGACAGTCCCTTTGCGTTACCAGGAGGGACGGGGTTTGGGAACATCTACAGGCAGAACTCTAAGTTCCGTAGAAGGAAACTGGAGAACATTCTGAAGGGCTTAATTGAGAGAGAGAGAGAGAGAGAGAGAAGAAAATGTGTCAGGGTTTCTACACCTCACTGAGGACTTGTTCATGTAACACGATGTCAACGTACCCTCGTCTGCGACTTTCTCTAGTGGAGTTTGACCCCTGAGATCCAGGGAGAGAAACCAGGTAATAAGTTTTACTTAAGGCTGTAAACACAAGGATGGAGGGTGGAGGGTGGGGGTTGCTTAAAGTATTGCCGAGGATGATTTAGATGCACATTTGCAAGGCACCGACTTAACTGGTGTTTAGAGAAGAGTCAGTCGGCCATCTCTCTTGGTTATTGATGTAAATGTCTATTTTCTTAAAATACTCATATAACAAACGTCTAGCTTCACTCACCCTTCATTTACGTCATCAGAAGATTGGGCTAAAAAAGGACGGATAGAGTGTCTCCCTCATAAAGTTTGTACCCACCAGTGGCTTAGCAAAATCTCTAACCTTCTTGGTATGCAGAATTAACTCTGGAAAGTAAAGGGCTCAATTTTCATACAAAGTCCAGGACCTCCTGGTGGGGTAGAGCTGAATACACCCCTTCCTCTACCCTGAGGAGCATTTACCTGAAACAAAATCACCTCTTTTGGAAAAAGCACACCCGGTTAGTGTCCTGGCTCAGCTAAAGGTCATCCAAGGTCCGAGGACTCCTTTCAGACCAACGTGAGGTTGACTCTGGCAGTATCCATGGAACTGAGGTGGTGATCTGGAGAAAATGGCCCAAAATGTACATGAACTCTAAAGAGCGGTAATTTGGAGGTGCCTGGGTGGCTCAGTCAGTTGGGCATCGACTTCGGCTTAGGTCATGATCTCGCGGTTCGTGAGTTCGAGCCCCGCGTCGGGCTCTGTGCTGACAGCTCGGAGCCTGGAGCCCGCTTCGGATTCTGTGTCTCCCTCTCTCTCTGCCCCTCCCCCGCTCATGCTCTGTCTCTCTCTCTCTCTCAAAAATGAATAAACATTGAAAAAAATAAAAATAAATACGAATAAAGAGCCGTGTTTTGGCACTCAACCGTATCCTGCACTTTGACGCCTAAGCAGCCGCTGACAAGCTCCGTTAGCGAATCTGCACAGACGGGCTCCTCAACACTGACACCGTGTGGCCGTGAGGGGCAGTGACACTGGCTTCAGCTTGACACTGAAGCTTTCCTCCTTGACACTGCAGAGAAGAGGGACTGCCTTTGAACTACACATTAGCACCCACGGTCCTGAAGATGTTCCTATGGGAGGAAATCAAGGCCAACAGTCTGCTCGGTTTTTTTTAATGTTATCCGTTCTTGAGAGAGCGCGAGAGAAAGAGAGACAGAGCATGAGCAGGGGAGGGGCTGAACCGTCAGCCCCTGAACAGTCAGGGCACTGGCCTTCTCCACCCTCCCTCATCTCTATTGTTTTTATTTCGGAGTTTTGTTATCTTAGGAGGAGATATTCCGCAAACTGCAGCTTTGTTCGTTATTGTAACAAAAACATACATTTTAGCACAATGAAAAAAAGAATTTAAATGCACATTAAAACTAAAACACATTCCCCAGTTACATGTAAGAAAAACACCACGCACGTCTACTGGATAAGTCTATCTCCAATGGGATGGAAGGATGCATTAGGAAATGTGTTGTTTAAGATCTGCTTCCTGACTTGACAGGAGATTCCACAAGGGGGCAGGAACCAAGTGTCTGGTCCCCAAACACGTAAGGGAGGGCCTGACAAAATAGTTGGGCCTCAGAAAACACCTGTCACCTAAAAGCTGGATGAGTCGAGAAAGGTCATGTCGCACTCCTCGTAAACACCGAACGTCGTTCCGGAATTCCAGTGCCTCCTGCGTTTTGACTCAAGGACACCTTCTAAGCGAACAAGGCAGGGAGAGCTCTTCTTGGAACTGAAATTATTCCTCCAAACTTCTGATGTATGAGAAACAAATACCCAATTCACGCTCCAGCAATCGCTCGTGTTTGATTGATTGTATGTCTTCAGAGGTGAAAGGTTCAAATAGGCTCTAAAAGAGAAACTCACCAAGGAGCAATTGATTCGCTGCAAATGCACCAGGGGCAGGGCTGGCTCCCGAGATAGTACCGTGCAGAGTCATAAATTGCACGTCTAGAATTTCCAACTGCAATTCTGTGGCTATTCTGGACTGAGTTGGCCAGCACTTTTCCAGTCGTGGATTGAGTCTCCCAAACCACATTGGCTCCTCCAAGAATAACACGTGTCTGAAGACTTGTTTGTCTGGGGTAAGTAGATTTGGATGTGTTGAAACCCTCAAACTTAGGTTGCCTCGTGGGCAAGGGTTGGTTCGACTGTACTTTCCCAAAGCGAGTCCTACTCAGGGCACATAGGACTCCTTTCAGAATAGCATGTATTTAGTTGCCCTGTGTGGGTTATGAACTTAGCTATTTATATTCACCTGGTCTTCAGAGATACGGTTTATTTTCCCTATTTTCCAAACGACAAAATTCAAGGTTTACGATAGTTGCACCTGTGTCCATTCACCCGGAGAGCAAGTGACAGGTGTCGAACTTAGGATTTCGACTCTCAGGTCCAAACCCTTTCCATGAGGAATGATGGCATATTAGTGCATTTATCAAATCGGGAAGAATGGTCTCACTGCCCAGGGCTGTGCTGAGATTTTTCTGAGAAGGGAAAGTATCAAGCTCCACTAATAAAGTCTTCTGTGGGTAAGAAGGATGGAGTGGCTGTGGCTTAGCGAGAGCTATGTGTGTGATATTCCTGTCCTAAACCATAATTAATTTCCAAAAGAGCCAACTTCACTCATGTTTGTTCTATTATTCTAGATTCAGGCATTTTTTTTCCCATTCACTAATTTCAGTAGATTCTTTTTAATCACTCAGTGACAAAAAAAATCACCCTAATTATATTATAGAATATACCCTCATTCTTTCCTGGAAGTAAAGATGTGCAGGGTAGACAAAGGATCCTGTTCACACGGCCCTCGGACCTCAGAGTTGGGTATTGACTTAACGAGAGCGAGCAAGGTTAAAAATATGGTCTCCGGGACGTCTGGGTGGCTCAGTGGGTTGAGTATCTGACTTCGGCTCAGGTCATGATCTCGCGGTTGATGGGTTCAAGCCTCGCATTGGGCTCTGAGCTGACAGTGTGGATGGAGCCTGGAGCGTGTTTCAGATTCTGTGTGTGTGTGTGTGTGTGTGTGTGTGTGTGTCTGCCCCTCCCTCGTTTGTGTTTTCTCTCTCTCTCTCTCTCAAAAACAAATAAACAAACATTCAAAACCATATATATGTGTGATCTCCTTCTCAACAATAGCACACAAAACATTGTATATGCTCCCCTCTCCTGCTGGAAGTGTCCAGATGACCAGGGCTGAATCTGCTGCCTTAGGAATTCCTCCTCCAACCTCCCCTCTGTGCCTTGTCTTGCCTGTTCTCCCATCCACTTCCAGAGCCACGTCGCAAAAACATCTTAAACTCAACTTGTCCAGACCATACCATCTGGCCCCCCCCACCCCCCGGAAATCGGATTTTTCTTTTTCTACAGTGTTCTTTGTCTCAGTGAGTGGTGCTGGCATTTGCCTAAGTCTGTAAAGCAGAAACCAGAACACCATCCACGACAAGACCCCGTGCCCCCTCCTCAGTTACCAAGTCATGGCACCGTCACCTCCAGATGTCCTCAAGCCCGTCCCCCTTTCTTCCTTTCAGGCCCCCCCCCCACCTGGGCTGCACCTGTGCCCCTGCTGCCCCACCCCTACCCCGGGACCAGCTGGCAGCATCCTGGCTGTTTTCCCCACCTCCGCTTGGCCCCTCCAGCCCCTGTCCACCCAGCAGCCAGCTGTGGTATGCTGCCTTTCACAGAAGAAGAAAGAGGACCTAAGAAAATGCACGTGTTTCCATACGTCTGCGTAAAAGGACATACAGGAAGGGTAACTCAGGAACTAATGTCACCCGCTAACAACCCAGGGTGGCGGGGAAGTGGTGGCAGGAGAGGGGGCCTGGGGCCAGGGGGACAGGGAGGCGCAGGGCACTTTTCTGACGGTAGCTTTTTGTACAGTTCTGACTGTAAAACCATGGAAATGTCTCACATATACAGGAAATAAATAAAAAATAAATAACTGGGATGTGTGTGTATCTGGAGGGGGTGGGGGTGGGGGGTACCTCAAAGGGAATACAAACAGCAACGAATATGTCTAACTGTGCTTTTAATGGATGTTCTAGCCACATTGAGGCTTGTGGGGAAGAAAATCACCAAAAATAAAACAAACAAAACAAAACTGTCTGCAAAATTAACTATTTAATCACAGATCTCATAAGAATATGCAGGAGAGGTATTAGGATGGAAACATATGACAAGAGAGTCTGAACAAGTTTATGTAATCATGATGATTCCATTTAGCAAGTGAAATTTGGGGTAAGCTTTTGATGAGTGGGATTAACTGGATAAGTGAGGACTCAGAACATTCCAGAAAGAAGGGGTAGCAGATGCAGAGACCTCAGATAAACAGTCAAGTGCTTGTTGAGAACTGAAAAATAGCTTACGTGGTTGCCATGCGAACCATAAGAAGGAGTATGGCCTGAGCTGAGGTTAGGGGGGTCAACAGGGACCAGAGCAAATGAAGGACATACCTTTTGGCCACTTGAGGAATGAGAGCCATTTTCCTTAAAGTAAATCATGAGCTACAGGAGAATGGCAGGTAAGATCTGGGTGCTGTGAAGAAAACCAATTAGGGAACCCAGGGTTTGGGACTTTGGTTAGCTTGGACTGGGAATTACACAGAAGGGCTGGATTTTAGGGAGCAGGCCATGATTGCCTGGTTCTGAGAAGAGCACACACCCACTGGAGAATTCTAGATTCTTAGCACTTGGATATAGGGGAGAGTCATTCATTGATACAAAAGACCCTAGAGAATGAGTAGGTTTGGGGGGGGACGGTTTACGATGAGTGCCATTTTACATGATGAGTCATCCTGATATTTCATTAAATAATAGATATTCCACAGAATATTCCATAGAAGATGGGCGCTAGAGAGTAATTTGTAGCAGGAAATCCATTCATTTAAGTTGTGGTGTTTGGGTACTGACTATGTCTAGAACACTGTCCTAAGAATGTTGAAGAGGACCAACATGCCAAGAGGACCTTGCCATGGATTCTGTGCCAACAGAACACAGAAGGGGAAATGAGACACGGATAATAGGAACAGAAGGTAGAAACAGTTTCCTTACCTCTACCGTTCAATAAGAACCTCCCAGTAATAGCGTCAGGGAAGCAGCTGAAAGGGTGAACAGCAGAAGACCAGGTAAAAATTGAAGGTTAACCTCATCATCTCTTCTTGAAGAGTGAGGAGGAGGTCCAAAGTATTCTGAAGTCACTGAGGCTCCTGGGGGAGATAGACTGAATATTTACATTCTAGAACAAGACCTTTGCTTCCTACCTGTGCAGATCACTCATGACTGTAGGTCAAGGAAGATATTCTGTTCCATGTCTGTTATCTGAGCTGATCTGAGTCAGTGGTTTAACTAAATAGTTGCTGGGTTTAAACCAACCTAGTATGATGAACCTGGTTTCCAACTTTACAGTTGGAAAGTTCCAAGAGTGGATTCCTATAACACACATTCAGAGTCTCAATAATAAAGACCCACATTTATTTAAACAATTATAACAAGCTTTTCAAAATGATGGAGAATCTTTTCTTTTTAAAAAAAATTTTTTTTTAAAGTTTATTCATCTTTGAGAGACAGAGCATGAGCAGGGGAGGGGCAGAGAGAGGGAGACACAGAATCTGAAGCAGGCTCCAGGCTCTGAGCTGTCAGCACAGAGCCCGACGCGGGGCTCGAACTCACGAACTGTGAGATCATGACCTGAGCCAAAGTCGGACACTCAAATGACTGAGCCACCCGGGAGCCCCTCTTTCCTTTTTTTAATAGAGAAAAACTCAAAGTTATGATGCCAAAATACAGACCAACATAAGTATGACATAAATTTCCTGGGAACAGGAAACACACATCAACAGCTAATTGTCAACTCATTCTTGAAACCATCTGTGACATTGGGTTCTTCAAGTTGCTGTCAAGTTTGCTGCTCACCAATCAGAAAAGAAGAAGAAGAAGAAGAAGAAGAAGAAGAAGAAGAAGAAGAAGAAGAAGAAGAAAGAGCCCCCAGTATTATCTTTAATGTTTAACCAAGGCTGACCCAAAGAAATTTGGGCTAGTTTACCACAATCTATTGTCCAACATACTTATCCTCGGTCTCCGATCGCCATTTTAATAGTGTATTTACTGCTCACTTTCTAAACAGCTATCATATCTGCCAGTAAGCAAGACTCATCCTTACCCCAAGGCGACATATTTACCCCTTGTCCAGTGCACCGAGATAACATGTGGAAAACCCAGCAGGGGAGGAGAGAGAACTTACAGACTATGCTAATGTCCTTCCCTCCTAGTGGCAGAAAACTGAAATACAAACACTACAGAACGGATTGGAGATTCCCATCCCAGCATGCTTTTTCTGCAGAAGTAACAAGGCATTAACCAAGCAAATGATGAGAGGTAGTTGGACCGGGTTGTTTCCTCAGTAGATTTAAATTTCTTACTGCCACAAGCTATGGCTCAGAGAGGAACGGAATTTCCAGGAAATTCTAGAAAGAAGAGCGTAAACTAGTTTCTATTAGAATTCATTTTGGGACAGAGAGAGACAGAGCATGAACAGGGGAGGGGCAGAGAGAGAGGGAGACACAGAATCGGAAACAGGCTCCAGGCTCTGAGCCATCAGCCCAGAGCCTGACGCGGGGCTCGAACTCACGGACCGCGAGATCGTGACCTGGCTGAAGTCTCAGGGTTGTGAGTTCAAGCCCCACGTGGGGTGTAGAGATTACTTAAGTAAATAAAAAAGATGACTTAAAAAATAGGAATAGATTACACGATGTAAGAGCTGAACAAATCCTGGCTAGTGGGAGTACACATAGGAGGTTATGTGAGATGTGTGTGTATGACATAAGTATGTCATACTTATGGGGCTCCTGGGGGGCTCAGTCAATTAGGCGTCGTCTGCCTCTTGATTCCGGCTCACATCATGATCTCAAGGTTCTGAGTTCGAGACCCGCATCAGGCTCTAGCTGACGATTTGGAGCCTGCTTGGGATTCTCTCTCTCCCTCTCCCTCTGCCCCTCCCCTGCTCACACACATGCTCTCTCTCTCTCTCTCTCTCTCTCTCTCCAAAACAAGTAAATAAACTTCAAAAAAAAGAATTCATTTTTCTCCCTGGGCACTTGTTTGTGTGTGAAGAGCCAGACAAATATTGGCTTTTCCTGCATGTATGAGAATGACCTTGGGGTTTCTTCAACTGTATGTTTTACTGTACGTTTTGCACTGATTTATACAGAAATACTGGCTCGTCAACATGCACTCCGGCCACCTGTGTGGGAATTCAGTCAAATTTGTGCTTTCTTGTTGCTTAATCCCTTTGCTTGCAAATAGAAGCATTTGTCCTTACTTCATTTAGTTTTATAATGTGACTTGCTTTTTCGTTGCCAATATTTTCTGAGTCTGCAGTACTGACATTTACTTTTATAACACCACAAATAAGGAATAAAAATCCATTTGCCAGTACTTTCTGTGACATTTCTTCTCCTGTTTTGTACCAATATTCACTTAAGCCAACATATTTCTTTTATTTATGTGATTTTATACATTTTTTTCAGAGCTAATGGACTATTATTTTATATTCCAATCAGTTTCCCACTCCATCCCAATATAGATTATGATGTATTTACATGGGAAGAATAACATATTTTTTTTCTACAAACCTCTTTAATCACTCTCAGTGAATTCACCATAAAAATCACTGAGACCTTCCGACAAATAGTCCACATTAAGTAAGGATGTTTTATACTCTGATGTGTCTAAAATGCTGGCAATTTGCTGCTTCTTAAAAAGGGGCCCTGAGTGAACAAAACTGAAACCAGCATTTGCTGAGCATAGATGCCTGTCTGTGTGAAATGTTTTCTTTCTTTTCTTTTTAACTTTTTTAAATGCTTTTGTTATTTTTTTCTGAGAGAGAGACAGAGTGTGAGCAGGAAAGGAGTGGAGAGAGTGGGAGACACAGAATGCGAAGCAGGCTCCAGGCTCTGAGCTGTCAGCACAGAGCCCGACGCGGGGCTCGAACCCACAAACCGTGAGATCATGACCTGAGCTGAAGTCGGATGCTTAGCCAGCTGAGCCACCCAGGCGCCACTGAAATATTTTCTTTACCTTCCCAAACACCTGAGGTTATGTTGGACCCCAGAAACTTGGAGTGGCAGCTCTTCAAAGTGGACACCCAGACCCCAGCAGAAGGAGCACAGCCAGCGGTTGGTGTTATCTCGAGGGCATGGAGAGGGTCCCCGCGGAGCAGAGACAGAGACCTCTGGGGAAGCAGCCTGCCAAGGGAGGCTTGTGTCAGCTCTGTGATGAGGCTGGTTCTGGGAGTATGAAAAGAAGCTGGATATTAGAACCCATTACCCTCGATGGAGTGCGGGGCCATTGCTGGGGTGGCACTGCGGGGGACAGTGGGGGAGTCTGGAAGGAGCAAGTCTCCTTCCCCATCTCTGCTGCTACAGTCTCTCTCTAGTGGCCCCTGTTGGCAGAGCCCAAAAGAGGGGAGCTGGCAAAGCAGAGATGTGGTTTGCAGAGCCCCAGTCCTAGTATCCCAGAGAAGCAGAGATGGGGTTTGCAGAGCCCCAGTCCTAGTATCACAGAGAAACAGAGATGCGGTTTGCAGAGCCCCAGTCCTAGTATCCCAGAGAAACAGAGATGGGGTTTGTAGAGCCCCAGTCCTAGTATCACAGAGCAACAGAGATGCGGTTTGCAGAGCCCCAGTCCTAGTATCACAGAGCAACAGAGATGCGGTTTGCAGAGCCCCAGTGCTAGTATCACAGAGAAGCAGAGATGAGGTTTGCAGAGCCCCAGTCCTAGTATCCCAGAGAAACAGAGATGCGGTTTGCAGAACCCCAGTCCTAGTATCCCAGAGAAACAGAGATGTGGTTTGCAGAACCCCAGTCCTAGTATCACAGAGGACCAGAGATGTGGTTTGCAAAGCCCCAGTCTTAGTATCACAGAGAAACAGAGATGCAGTTTGCAGAGCCCCAGTCCTAGTATCACAGAGGACCAGAGATGTGGTTTGCAGAGCCCCAGACCCCAGCATCACAGAGAAACAGAGATGCAGTTTGCAGAGCCCCAGTCCTAGTATCACAGAGAAGCAGAGATGGGGTTTGTAGAGCCCCAGTCCTAGTACTACAGAGAAGCAGAGATGAGGTTTGCAGAGCCCCAGTCCTAGTATCACAGAGAAGCAGAGATGAGGTTTGCAGAGCCCCAGTCCTAGTATCACAGAGCAACAGAGATGCGGTTTGCAGAGCCCCAGTCCTAGTATCACAGAGGACCAGAGATGTGGTTTGCAGAGCCCCAGACCCCAGCATCACAGAGAAGCAGATATGCAGTTTGCAGAGCCCCAGGCCCCAGCATCAGAGTATGGATTGATGGTTCTGGAACTGAGGCATAATGGCTTAATAACTGGAAAGATATTTCTGACAAAACTTTCCTTCCACAGTAGAGATGAGTTTTATCTCCGCCGTGTCTTAGAGACCAGCCCATAAAACATTCCAGATTGTTCTGACATCGATGGCGAAGCAGTGAGATGGAGCCAGCACTTCCTGACATTGTTCTTTGTCCGCCCTGCCTCATATCGCCCCCGGACAGCTGCGAGGCGGGTGTGCCCTTACCTCGCTTCTGCTGGTGGAGAAGCTGAGCTGGAGGAGGGGGCAGGGCCAGCCCAGAGCCTCCGGGGGGCCTACCCGAGCCCGGTTCCTATCAGGTCCTAGGGAACATTTTGCTCCCTGACCTCAATGCTACAGAACCCAGGATCGGGCCCTGCAGACTGGGTTTCGCCTACTTTTGCCTTTTCATAGCACCCGCGGTCCTGCGGCCGGTGGGCCGTGTGCCAGCGTCCGAGGAACGAATGAGCGTCAGCACCCAGACAGCTGCCCCCGGGATGTGAGCTCAGAGCCAGCTTCCCCGGGGGCTGAACTTACCCGAAAGTTTGTTTCCGTGCTTATAGAAGGGATGTAAGGAGAACGCCTACATCGAGGGCTTTCGTGAGGATTAAATGAGTCAATCCAAGCCTTACGCTTAGAAGGGCATCCACTGTAACGCTCAGAAATATTATGGTTGTTACAAGCTAGAAGGTTTTTATTTCATCTTTCCGAATCTCAGTTTCTTCTTTGGCAACGTAGACTGATATGAGGTCATTTTACAGCATTATTCCATCCGACAAACGGTCACGAGTCGCGCGCTGTGCCTGGCGTGGCTCAAGGGGCTGGGAAAGCAGTCTTGGATCCGGTCCTGGAAGGCGGGACAGGGTGACCTTGGGGACAGATAAGAGGCAGGTAAACAAATACAGGAACAACACCACGAAGCCAGGAAAGGCCCATAACGAGTGCTCAGTAAATAGTAGTTATCTCATCGGATGGGGCTTAGGATAAAACAAATCTTCACCCAGGAAGAGACACAGGCAGACACAGCGGGGTGAGGATCTGGAGGAAAGATAGATCAGGCACTTTGTGCGTGAGGCACGCGGAAATGCTTTGTGCCACTCTCGCCGTGGGGCTGTGGATCAGGACACGCATTCACTCTGCAGCTCAGAGAGGGGGACGTCCGGTGCTGAAAAGGGGTGCTCGGGGGGTCCAAAGTGCAGATTTTGAGCCTGCCAAGAGGAGGGAGAGCAGGGCACCTCCGGGCTCGTTTTTACAGCCCTTTACGAGGCTTCGTTGTTCACTTGATCCTCTAGGAGGAGGGAAAGGTAACTGAGCCCCATTCATCAGCCGGGCATAACGGGCTCCGGGGTGAGCTCAGCATTCTGTGGGTTTGTGTGCGTGTATCTGAGCTGGAGGGAGGGTGGGGGAGAGAAGACAGAGGAAGAGGAGGGGGGCAGGGGAGAGGGGAGGGGGGAGGAGGGGAAGGGGGAATCCCTGCTACTTCAGGAGGACCAGGCAGCCCATCTCTACTTTATAAGTGCACCTGCTTCTGAGGTCATACCGGGGTTAACCGAATAAAAGGAACCTTGGGAAATTACCGATGATAGCGTGTTGTTAAAACAGCTCTCTGCCCCCCGGTCCTGTCAGAACCCACTCTTAGCTACCGCCCCCCCCCCCCCCCCCCCAGGGCTGCTGAAGTGTGTTCTCGGTGGCCTTCAACCCGGGCCGGGTCCCGAACTCTCCCAGGTTCCATCCTGAGCGTCCCGCTCTCGTGCCTCGCGCTGTGTGCCTGACTTCGGGCACAAACGTGGGTTTTCAGTTGCACGGATTTCGCTCTTTTATTCGCATTCAGTCGCGAGATTTTACGCTTTCTTTTCTTGCCCCGAGACTTCTCTGCTCAGGATGCCCTCATTTGCCCCAGTGCCGGAGCGATGGCGGATGGTGACACAGGACACAGTGGGCTTCCCTGCCGAGGCTGGACTGAGCCTCCCGGGGAGGCAGCAGGGCCCTGAGCGCAGGCCTAGGAAAGCCCACCCGGGGGCCACAGGCCTGGGGCGCGGGGTGCATGGAGGGGCGGCAGCACGGAGCCCGGAGGGGAGGGGTCTGGCTCCCCTCCCCCAGATCCCAGGGGAATAGAAAGGCCCAGACCCGGCTGAGGCTGAACAACCTCGGGGAGCCCAGGCAGGCGTGGAAACCGCGGGAAGGTGAGGGTCGTTACGCACGCACGCCTGACGCACAGGCATGTGTGCACCTGTGTGACTGTAGATCCCCGTTCACACTCGCTGTTTCTGTTTCATTCTTCCCCCTCTCGTGCCCCGAGTCCAATGAATGCGAGTTTTCATTCCGGAAGTGACGAGCCTCCGAGACAGCAGAGCGATTTATAAGGACGACACCCGACCGCCTGCCTGGAGGAGGCGTCGCCGGTGGGGACTGGTGGGCCCACGGAATTTCCCCGCGGAGGGGCTGGTCAGGCTGCCCAGAGGTCACAGCCCCGGCGACAGCAGCCCCGCGCCCCGCATCGCCCCGCGGGAGGGGTGGCTCGCCTCTGTGGCGTGCGCGGCACCTGTTCAGCTCGGTCGAGGCGGGGAGGGTACGTGTGTGGCCAGTCTGAGGGGTGGGGACGGGCCTGGCGCCCCCGCCGGGAGGGACACGAGGGTGGGACCAGGTCTGGCTGCGGGAGCTGAGCGGCGGCAGCGAGGACCGCGCAGGTGCCTGGCTCGCCTCGCACGTGGGTCCCCTGGCGTTGGCGCGCCGCAGGGGAAGGTGAGGCAGGGGCGGCGTTCTGTCCTTCTGCGCTCCGGGGATGTCCCCCCAGACTTCCAGGGGCGTCCCGGCGGAGGGACCTGAACTTGGGGTCGGACTGGGGGCTCTGGTGTGCGGGACGCCCCATCCCTGGACTAGAGGACCCTGCTGGGCTTTGCGTACCCCGTGTCCCCCTACCTGAGGCCACCCGTGGACCCAGTGCCGATCTCTGGGCGACTGGGAGACGAGGGGACCAGGATGGGGTGGTTCACAAAGTCTGCTGGCCCCCATACTCTGGGGGACAATAGGACTCAGAGTGGGGAGCCCAGATTTTGCCCTCCCTTTTCCCAAACCCTGGGACCCCACCTGTGTCTCACCCCATTTCGGTCACACTGGCACTGGGAATCGTAGCGGTGAACTGGTCTTTAGCCTTTCCCAGCCCTGGGGCCCAGAGTGTCCACCTTGGCCCAAGAGGACAGCTGCTGGCCCTGGGCGGGAGGGTCTCCCGAGCCCGGCAAGACCCCGGGGGGTTAAAGCCCCTTCTCCACAGTGCAGGGTACCCCAGTCTTAGCCCCAAAGCCAGATTTTCCAGGCTCTCTCTCTCTCTCTCTCTCTCTCTCCAGCTGCTTTGTTCTAAAGCTCTTTCCGCTCAACCGGAAACTTCTTAGGAGGGGCACGTGCCAAGTCAGATTTAAAAAGTAACGTTTGCTTTTCAAAAGTCATGCACAGGCTGGACTTCTAGGGAGAGGTGCCCTCCTTGAGGCTGCAGGTTCCCTCAAGAGCCTAACTGGATGTTCAAAAATGTTTTCTACAGTTTTAAAATAATGCTGTTTCCTTTCAAGGGTTCCGGATGGGCAGGGATGGGGGTGGGCCGGGGGACCCCTCCCATTTCTCTTGTATTTGAATGACAAGACTGACAGCCAGGACCAGGGTGCAGGATAAATGGAGGTGAGGACACAGTGACCGGGGGGTTTGTGGGTGAGGTGGGCGGGGAAGTGTTCTCCAGGGAAGCTATTTTTGGAGTAGAGACCTGAGTGAAGTCAGGCACCAGTGTGGTGGATATTTGGGCAGAAGCTGACCAGGCGGAGGGATTTGTTAGTGCAAAGGCCCAGTGGCCGGAACAGAGTGAGAGGAGAGGATGGGAGGTGGGGGGATGGGCTCGGGGAGGAGGGCAGGGACCCCACCATGTTGCTGGGGATAGGCCGTGTGTGTCCCAGAGTGGACGTGTCCTCCCTCTCCTTTCCTTCCTGTCTTCCTCGGGAACAGAACTCCTGATGGTCAGCTGGGTGCTCAACCACCCAGAAAAACCACCGTCTCGCCAATCTTTGGCAACTGCGTGAGGCCCCGTGTCTGGCTCCCAAGTTCTGCTGTGTCAGAAACACCTGCAGATTCCAGGGAGTTATTCAGTGAAGAAAAGTGCTCTCATTGTGCCTCTGTCATGGCTGAAACGTGGACCGTACAAGGGGGCTCCAGCAGCTATTTTGGGCCACGAGGTATTCTTGAGAATGGAAGCTTTGGAAGCTTTGCACCTGGCACACCCCAGCCCAGGAGCAAGTCTCCGTTCCCAGTGGCTGGGGCGCCAGAGGAGGGAATATGGGTCTTCAGGATCGCCGAAGTGTCACCCGGCCCTGGGCTGATGGCTCCTGAACCCAAAGCCGGGTGATACCCCGTGGTAAGGACTTTGCTGCCTCTTACGCTGCCTCGCGTGCCTGACTAATGGCGTGTATTTCACAGATATTAGATGTTTCCTGGCGAGAAAACTAAATGTGCCGTAGCTCGCATTTTCACGAGGACGGTCTGACACTCTTGAGAAAGGGATATGGATGCGAGGTAAAACTCGTCAGGCATCTTTCTTCAAGTTCTCATTAAACATGGGCCCTCGCCATTTTAGATGTTTATGAGTCATCATAATACGAGAGCTATGCTTCTTGAAAGGACGCTGCGTCTGTCAGAATGCTGCATGTGTGCACAGCTTTTTTTTTTAAGTTTATTTATTTTGAGAGAGTGAGAGAGCGGGGCGGGGGGGAGGCACAGAGAGAGAGGGAGAGAGAGAGAATCCCAAGTAGGCTCCGCAGAGCCTGACCGATGCAGGGCTCGATGTCACAACCGTGAGACCGTGACCTGAGCTGAAATCAAGAGTGAGACGCTTAAACTACCCAGGTGCCCCTTGTGCACATCCTAAGATAAAAAGTCAGGGAAAAATGTGTTTGGGAGAAAGAACAATTGTTTGTAATCTAAATATCTAGAAGCATTTTGAATTACAAGTGAATGGCGGTCTTTTAAATACCCTTCTACATGGCAGATATCTACATCTACAGCTATATCTGTATCTGTATCTGTATCTGTATCTATCTATGGTCTGTATCTTTCCACTAAGTCATTATAGAGATGGGCAATTGGCCCCGTTCTGAGATGGTCCCAGAAGACTCGAGAAAATGTTATCCTTGGAAGAGTCAAGTTGAGAAAGTCTTTCCTCAGTTTACAGGACAAAGTCCAACTCATCCTCCTGGGGTAAGGTCTTCCCCAAACCACTTCTTCAATTTCATGGTTCTGTTGCTCTGCTTATCGCTTGATCCACTTGCCCCGAAGAATATATTCCAGAACCAAGAAACTGACCCTCTCTCAGAACCTTTCTGCAGAGGCAGATTGAATCATCGCTCCTAATTCTTTACTCTCTTTCTGTGTTAGAACGGACATCCTTTGTCACATGAATTTGCAATTTCTCCCACTGGAGGGTTCAAGGTATGGATGTTGGCCTGTCCACGTGACGTGTTTCGGTCGATGGAACGTGGCAGAAATGGCCTGGAAGCATTGGTAGTGGGTGGTTGTCCTGGGAGAGTGGCCGTCATACTTCCACCTGTACAGGCAGATAAGAGAGGCGACAGGTCTATGGAGACCACACTCTATTGGAGAATAACAGCTGAATGTTGTGGGCTCCTGACTTATTTTGGGTTTTAAACTCGTCCTCAGGCTGACCTTCACCATGGTAGCATGAGGCTTTGGAGGCAGAAAGGGTGAGGCCCGGGCCCTGATGAGAAGGATGAGTTTTCCCCCCTTCGTATAAGCATGACTTTCTTAGATGTGAGCTCACCCGTAAATGGCCGCTTAGCTTTGAGCCATCGTCTGCCCTTGGCTTTCTTGACTTTCGTCCTGGCAGGGGTGTAGTACAGGTGGTCGGTGCCCCGTCCCTTGCCACTTCCCGCCATAGTGCCCATAAACCCAGACACTCATCTTACCAAACTTCCTTTCATCGCAGGGTGGCCATGCGACTCAGTTCTGGCAGAGCTGAGTCAGAGTGGTTGTCACGGCTTCCAGACAGTCATTGGAGGACACTGTTGACAAGCCTGTGCTTCCCTGACCAAAGCAGAACTGGAGCTTCCCTCTTCTTTCCCATGAAGGCGTGGTGATGGCTGGAATGGCAGCAGCCATGTTGTGGACATGAGTTGCTGAGCATGAGAATGAGAAATCACCGTTGAGGGTGCCAGCGATGAACTTTGGAGAGGGCCCCGTCCCTTGACTTCGTTGCCAAGACACAACACCACTTAGAATTGCCTGTGCCTAGATTTTCTGTACTGGGAGGTAGTTCAGCGTCTCCGTTGTAGAAGTCGTTGTTTAGGTATTTTTTAAGGAGGGTCAAAAACTGTGGTAGCACCTATAGTACCTAATTTATTAGGATCTTCATAGGCCTCTGAGAAGTACAAGAGAGGGAGATACGCTACCTCTGACTTATGTCAGGAGGCAAGAAGCAAGACACCTGGAGGGAAACAGAACGCTTGGAGGAGATAACGCACCAGGGCCTCGTCTCTCCAGCTCGGCTGTTCTGTGCTTGCTCACCAGAGAGAGGGAGAGACAGAGCATGAGCAGGGGAGGGGCAGAGAGAGAGAGGGGGAGAGGGAGAATGTGAAGCAGGCTCCGCTCTGTGAGCACAGAGCCCGAGGTGGGACTTGAACTCACAAGGTGAGATCGTGACCTGAGCCGAAACCAAGAGCGGGACGCCTCATGGACTGAGCCACCCAGGCGCCCCTCTTCCGGTGCCTTTCTCTGAGTTCAGTTTTTTAGATTCCACATAAGTGAGATAATAAAGTATTTGTGTTGCTCTGACTTCTTTCACTTAGCTGCCCTCAGTGTTCATCCAGCTGTAGCCTAAAAATAAATGGCAACTCCGTGATAGATGGCGGGGGGGGGGGGGGGGTTGGCCAAAGCTGTGGCAGTAAACATTTCGCCGTAGGTAAGTGGGTCAAACTGGCATGTGGTAGCATGGTAAGAAATGGAATTGGTTGGCTGTGTTACTCATAAGTTCAGACAACAGTAGCTTCAGGTGTGGCTGGATCCAGCTCCTCAAGCCCTTTTATCAGACCTGCTTCTTCTTTGTCTCTCAGCTCTGTGCTCCTCTGTGTTGGCTTCCCTCTCAGGCCAACCCTCTTCAAGGAGCAACCCCTGACAGATCCGCCCTCCTCTCCTCACAGAAGTGGAAGATGCTCTTTTTTGCTGCTCTTTGGAGCAGTTTCGGGGAAAGTCCTGGATCTGGCATTTTTTCCCGAATTGTCTCACACCCGTCCCTGACTCAGTCACGCTGGCCAGAAGGTAGAATTTTCTGAGTCATGTGCTCTCTCCAGAGACGTGGGTCGCATTGGTTCCAAACACGCCAGGAGAGACAAGAGCGCAGCTATGAGAGTGGCTGGGATGATGGCCTCGGGGTCAACACAGATGCATCACACACCGCTCCCAGGTGGGCATTTTTCAGGGAGACGCCCATAGCACGGGCCCCTGCCACCATGCCCGGCACGCAGTAGGTGCTCAGAAACTGTCTGCTGAATGCAAAGCTGTTGAGACAGAGAGGGCCGTGCTGGTACTTATGTGTGCTTTACATTTCATATAAATCGGAGAGAATGTCTTGGAAAGCAAACTTGTTACTTATGCTGGCCATTTGGAGGATGGTGTTGAACTTTAAAAGTGCAGTCCAGAAGACGAATCGGCACATTTTAAATTTGTTTTCGTAGTATTGTCGGAAAATTTGATCACAGACACAGTTAAAAAGGGCAAGGGGTGCCTGGGTGGCTCAGTCGGTGAAGCATTGGATTCTTGATCTCAGCTCAGGTCACGATGTCACAGTTCTTGAGTTCGGGCCCCGCCTTGGGCTCTGTGCGGACGGCTCGGAGCCTGGAGCCTGTTTCGGATTCTCTGTCTCCCTCTCTCTCCGCTCCTCCCCCACTCGCACTCTGTCTCTCTCTCAAAGGTAAATGAACATTAAAAAAAAACTTTCAAAAATAAGAGACGAGGAATTTCATCAGGCCTTGCCATAGACTGAATATTTGCGTCTGTCCAAAAATTCTTATGTTGAAATCCTAACTCTGTAGGTGGTAGTGTGTTAGGAGGTGGGGCAGAGGACTCATGAGTGGGATTCGTGTCCTTACGACAGCGACTCCAGAAAGATCCCTCGCTTCTTTGCTCTGTGGGAGGATACAAGGTGGAGATGGCCTTCAAGGAACCAGGAAGGAGGTTCTCACCTTGACCTTGGACTTGCAGCATCCAGACCTGTGAGAAATAACCACCTGCTATTCAAGCCACTCGGTCCTGAACAGCACTTCTGTTCTAGCAGCCAAAACTAAGCAATCGAGGTGGGGAGATCCTTGATAAACTGGTTTCATAGACTGGGGACCCAGAAGTCCAAGGCTGAAGAGACTGAGGGGAGAAGGAGCACAGAGAGTCCTTTGGAGTGGAGTCTGACTGAAGTGTGGTCAAGGACGGAGTCTTTGCCAGAAGTGAAATGGAAAGACCAGAATCCAAGCCTTAGCAGCAAGTCCTCAGCTTGTTCCCCCGACTCCGCGATTCTGAGTTCCCAAGAACAGTGTATTTGCATCACTTTCCTTCTGGTGCAGGTGTCCTGGCCATACAGCTGGGACAACAGGTAGGAAAACTTTATGAAAGGATGATTTACTATAAATGGGAATATTACAAGTTGTAGGCTTGACGCTCTTCTATCAAAGCATTATTAGTCAAAAATTATGTTGTCTATGGCACCACAATCCATATATATATATATATATATATATATATACACCCTAGATATGCTGGTATAATTAAAGGCATCTTTCTAGTGAATTTTAAAGCCTCCAATTTTCTCAGATTCTACTTTGCAACTCCCTACACTTGGTAACCAGTCTGTCAAGCATAATAAACATCTTGGGCTGGAAGTATTTAATCCCGTGTGAATGGGCTTATCAGAATGTCTTAGGAAGACAATATGTGACTTCCCAGCAAAGAAATGGCTGCAATTAGGCGGTAATTATGCAGTGCCTTCTTACTTCGATTTTGAAAACCTACCAGGCTAATCCTGTGATAGAGGAAGTCAGACGTTGTAACTAAGGGTTCAGAACGTGGTGACATTAGGGGATGGGGAAGTTGTGGAAAGACATTGGCTCAAGACCCGTTTGACCGTAGGGTCTGCTTCTGAAATCTCAGGGTCCATTCGTGCTGAGAAAGAAGCAGCTTTGACACGTGACTCAGTGGACACTAGAGTGTTTGGCTGTGGTACCGAAGTCCTGGGAAGGGTGATGCTCTTGGCTTTATGGTGCCCTCATGTGTTTGGTAGCACTGGGGGCTTGCACCCTCTTGGTGTCTGGGGATTGCATTCCCTAATTCTGCATGAGCAGAGGCAAATGTCTTCAGGGTAGAATTAAGTCACTTTGTTATGACTTGCCAGGAAGTCATATCTTGCCTTTCTACCAAAGGTCACATGATTTGGCTTTCTCCTCATTTATTTATTTATTTATTTAATGTATATTCATCTTTGAGAGAGAGAGAGAGAGAGAGAGAGAGCAGGGGAGGGACAGAGAGAGAGAGAGAGAGACAGAATCTGAAGCCGGCTCCAGGCTCTGAGCTGTCAGCACAGAGCCCGACACGGGGCTCGAACCTGTAAACCGTGAGACCATGACCTGAGGCAAAGTCAGATGCTTAACCAACTGAACCACACAGGTGCCCCACTCCTCCCCATCTATTAAGGAGCCATCACTTCTGACCATCCTTTTGAATAGGAGCAGAACGTCTAGAGCACCTGATCTTTTGAAGAGATTTGAAATCAAAAGAAATCCAACTTATTTTGTCCTGAATTTGGGAATCGCCCGTCCAAATGACGCTGTGACTCAGAACCATGTTGCAGACAAATGGGGCAAGCTTTTGAGTTGGATTTTAATAGTCTTGGTGGGGGGAAAGTCAGTCAGGATGTTTTGGGCTATTTAGGGGAGATTTGAATATGAAATATAATCTTTAGAATCCGGAGATTCGTCTGAATCTGGAGATCAAAGATGTGCCTAAAACAGGAGACCTATAGAGACCTGAAATATTATTCTGTCCCCAGGAGGAAGGAGCAATGACTTTGAGATTGGAGATCGGAGGTGGAAATTGGTTTCGTCCACTCTTGACTGGTGGAGGTGCCATGTTGGATAGTTCCATCAATGAAAAGATGTTTCAGATTACTTAGCAATAGCCTCCTTGGGAAGAGACCACTTCAGGGTGGCAAGGAAAGGTAGCTGGTGGAGCCTCAACCAGTTCGCCCCCCTGTGATCCTCTCCGCCATTGGGAAGGCAGAGATCCAGATCTGGTTACAGTTCAAGGACCGCCTGGTAAGTGGACTTTGGCATCAGACCTAACGGTTCATCCAGACTCTACCGCTTAATTAAGTAGGACAATGTGGGCAGGTCACTGACCCTTGGAAAGTCCTTGTTGGAGAGACGAGCCCTGGGCTGGCATCTGGGAACTTGGATTTTGGGAGGCTGCCAACCATTCCCTAGCTGATGAAAACGGCTCATCTTGCCTAGACGGTGCATAGAAAAGATGGTTTATGCTCAACATGTGCCTTCCTCCTGGGAGTCTGGGTTTAGGGGACACCTCGGTAGACAGCGTCTACGTGGCCAAGAGCCACTAGAAACTCTTAGGTGCCGAGGCCCCAAGTCTCCACTGGGCTTCTCCGAAGCATAACGTACCTGTTGCTTCCTGTTTGTGGCCGGGGAAGACTGCTCTGTGCGACCGTCATGGCAGGGAGAGGGTGGAGGAAGCCAGCACACAGAGTTCTCCAGACTCCCCCTCTGCTTCTTCCCTTATGATCAAGATGTGCATCATTCCTGTGTCATTCTAATAAAACTCAGCTGTAAGAACAAGCGGGGCCCGCGTGCTTGGTGGCTCAGTCGGTTGAGCGTCCGACTTCGGCTCAGGTCATGATCTCGCGGTTCGTGGGTTCGAGCCCCGCGTCAGGCTCTGTGCTGACAGCCTGGAGACTGGAACTTGCTTCGGATTCTCTGTCTCCCTCTCTCTGCCCTTCCCCCACTCACGCTCTGTCTCCCTCTGTCTGTCAAAAATGAATAAGTGTTAAAAAATTTAAAGCAAAACAATAAAGGAGAGCATCCTGCTTCTGTTGGCCGTCCTGAGCACCCCTGGAAAAAAGGGAAGGGTAGCAGATGACCGTCCTTCTGACATACAGCAGAAAGGACAACAGCAGCCCCAGGGTGGGTCACATGCATCTGTCATCCCCCTCCCTCCTGCCCCAGGAATATTTACCGTCTCTCGAGGAACAGGCAGTGTAGTACAATAACATACTTTGAGAGCGAGCGCATCCACATAACTTTTATTGCTGTATATCATTATAACTGTTCTATTTTATTAGTGTTGCTGTTAATCTCTCACTGTGCCTAATTTATAAACGAAACTGTATCGCAGGTGCGTGTGCTTAGGAGAAAACCTCGTATATAGGGGGTCGGGTACCATGTGGTCTCGGGGGTGAGCTGGGGTCTCGGGGGGGATGCCCCGGGGGTGGGGAGGGGGCACCTGCATGCTGTTTTAGAGCCCGTGAGCAGAAAGCAGGTGCATGGGGAGAGAATCGCGTCTGACAGGAGTAGGGTGGACAAATCAGCCAGTGTAGAGGGGAGGCTGGAGGGAAGGGTGGGCTCCCATTTGGGACAGGGGACAGCAGAGCCCTCTCCGAGCAGAGGGCAGCGGTGGGGGGCACAGGGCGGGGAGCCCCAGGTGCTACAGTGGCTTCTCTGAAGGGCAGGCTTTCCTCTCCTTTCCTCACTTTCCCCCGTGAACTCTGTGTCTGGTTTTCGGGCCCTTTGGCGTGTCCTCCGTGAGGTCTGAGCCTCGGCCGCGCAGGTGCCACTGTGGGCAGAGTGACAGGGGCACACGGTGTTCCGTCAGGGGGCGCTGCTGCTCCCTCCGTGCTGAGCATCTGGGGACATGATGCTTGCAGAACCTGTCACAAATCCTTCAGCACCCACCCCCTCCCGTGATGGCCCTGACATTTTTTTCGAGACGCTACCGAGTGATGTAACTCACAGAGCTGGGCTCTCGCCCAGAGTGTGAGTCCTCACTGGTTTTGGAACTGACCTGGCCGTTACTGCGGGATTCGGGCTGCATGGAGGAGGAGGGCAGGCTCGTGAGGTCACCAGGAGAAGGCATGGCTCTGGTCCTGTGCCCCGGCCGAGCAGCACAGAGCAGAAGTGGGAGTGAGGTCCAGGAGACTGAGGAGTGTGGCCAGCACTTTCCCTGCCAGCCCCACTTCCTGTCCTGCTCCGTCCCCTCTGTTTCCTCCAGGAGCAGGTGCCCAGCCCGGCCCTGGGGGCTCCAGGCAGGTGTAAGGACTGAGGTGCAGAAACATGGCTCAGAGCGTTTCCGGAAGCTGGCCGGGCTGGGTGGTTGATTGCGCCGCAAACGACCTCTAGAGTCACTTTGAAACTTGGCTCCGAAATGATGCCGAGGGACCAAGGCTACTCGTTAAATTTGACTAAGACCAAGTTGGCTGGATTTTAAAAACTCAGTGTGTGTTACCTGACTCCAAATTTCATAAACACGCCGAAATAGCCCTTGGGAGAGATTCCTGCCCGTGTTTTGGAGGGAGACCCCCACGTTCTCTTTTGAGGGGCTCCAATGTACGTTTTTGCTACAGAGCGGGATCTGGAGAGATGCGGGCACGTATGCCTGGACCAGCCCTAGATGAAGGAAGGGCAGTGAGCTGCCCGCCCACCGAGTGAGCACGGCAGTGATCTCGGACGATGGACCACAAAGACCGGTACCCACTCTCCTCAAAGCCAGTGGCTCTTTGCTCCTTCCTGTGTCATCAAATCTACGATGGACGAAAGCTGGGGAAGGTCCTGCTTGGAAGGATTCACATGATTACCTTGTGCTCCCTGGACAACCCGGGATAACGGCCCCCGTGTCCAGGTCCTGAAGTTAATCACACCTGCAAAGTCGCTTTCGCCGGGGAGGCACCACGTGCCCCAGTTCTGGGGATTGAACGTGGACGTCTTTGGGGGGACGTTATTCTGCCTTCCACGGCTTGACCCAAAGCTTCGTTTCTCGTCCTGACTTCTATCGACCGTGTTTGAGTTTTTACTTAAAGATTAATCATGAGAATAATAATGGATCCATCCTCTTACGAACCAAAACAGAGTTACACATAACCATCAGGGCTCCGCTGACCAGCCGCTTCAAGTTCTGGTTCCCTCTGCAACATTGACCGCTGTTAGTGTTCTGGTGTGGCTTTCTTCTGGAACTTTCCCTACGTATTTCCATTCATGTATGCGTGACCGCAAAAAATATATATATGGTATGCTTTTGGCGCGTGGGCATTTTTAAAATAAAGGACATTACTCTAGGTGAGTTCATCTTTACGTACAACGATGTGCATGTGTTTGATGAATTTACTTGGTGTAAATAGCTCTATCTCATTTTTTTAAACTGCTGCATATTAATTTATAGTATGGGTACACCAACTTGCGTCCACATTTCTCCTGTCCAGGATCACTTAGGCTGTTTCCTCCCCCTTCCCCCCTTCCTCCTCTCTTCTCCTTTCTCTCTCTCTTTCCTTTCTTCTGTAACTCGGTCTTGTTAAGCCTTATCCGGTGGGTCTACAAACCGTGCTAATTGGTGGCACTTTGAAGTCTCCTCTGGGATCGACAGGAAAGAAAGCTGGGCTAGATTGGCAATGCCAACCTCGGCTGCGGGGAAGGGGAAATGGTATTGTTAGCATCGTGTGCCTGTGGTGCCATTTCTGCATCGTGTGGTGGGGTCAGCCGTGTCCCCTGTACCTCCTCCCTTTCCAGAACTAACACTCAGAAGCACGACTCCAAAGGCTCTCCAACGTTCAGCCCCTGATCATTGTCAGGAAGAAAGTTTTAGTAGTATGACTGGATTCTGTTGATTAAACAAGATTTAGGCTCTTGAAATTTATTTCTGCTTATCCGTCAGTCCATAAAGCCATAGAGACACTACCTGTGTCTCTATTTTCCCCACAGCAAGTTAGTCGGTGATTTTGGGGGGGGGGGGCAGGGGGCGTATATCACCTACTGGTCTGCCTTTCGTTTGGTCGTGGGCTTCCAGAATCAACTCCAGGCAGATGTCACTTTTATGTTCTCTTAGAAACCAGAATGAGTGAGGTGTTCTGCAAACAGCTGTTATCTGAGTTATAGAAAAGTGATTTCACAGTTGAAGGGAGCGATTGTAAAATGTCAAGGAGAATGTGTATGCCCAGTGGGTACACTGTGCAAATGACCAGAAATAACCATCTCTGTCTGGCCTGATTAAACACTGTGTACTTTCTAAATGTTCTCTGATGTAATTGCTCAAGAGTGGGTGGCCACACTTCAAACTTGCCAGTGGAATTCAGCTGCCCACCACTAAGTACGGCTGCCGTGTATGGAACCTGACGGTTATATTCAGTAAACCTCTTACGCCAATGTCCCCATGGTAGAGCCGCAGACACGGGAACGTGAAATTAAGAAATGATTTCTCTGGAGAACGAACTGGATCCCATGAGGTGGAAAAGAAAACGGAAAGAAACCACTCCTGCATTTAGACAAACCTTTGGGGACATATTATTCTCAAGACAGAAGAGGGAGAAAACACCGGCTACCGAACGCTCAGGAGAGGGACTGGTGTCCGTGTCAGCCAGTAATAGATTCTGGGTATTTCTTTGGCACAAACGTGACACAACACATTTTTCTTTTTTAAACATTTTTTTACATTTATTTTATTATTGAGAGACAGAGAGAAACAGAGCACAAGCAGGGGAGAGGCCGAAAGAGAGGAGGAGACACAGAATCGGAAGCAGGCTCCAGGCTCCGAGCTGTCGGCCCAGAGCCCGACGCGGGGCTCGAACCCACGAACCGCGAGACCGTGGCCTGAGCCGAAGTCAGACGCTTCACCGACTGAGCCACCCAGGCGCATTTTTCAAGGGTCTGTCGAGACCGTTGATATTTATATCTTTAAAAAGCAGCTGCTGGCGGCATATCCGTTAAATATTTGTTTTGGTAAAGGAAGTTTTATTGGAACCTGGCCCCTGTGTGTTGCGTTGTGTCTGTCTACGGCTAATTTTCACGACAGCAGCGATGCTGACGAGTTGGAACAGAGACGTGCAAGGGCACGCGTCTAAAATACACCCTTTCAGCCCTTTTGTGGACAAAGCGTGCTGACCTCGGGTACCATGTGTCCAGCTCCCTCTCCGATTGATAACTCTGTGATCTTAAGAAGGCTACCTGGGCTTTGGAGCCTTGGTTTTCAAAAGGGGTAAAATAATTCCTACCAGAATACATCAGTGGTGAATTTCGAGGACGAAAGGCAGTAATACGGGCAAAAGCTCAATATAGAGTCAGAACACGGGAAGTCTGAGGGATTCCTTTCATCCTGAATTCTGCATGCTTATAAGAGGGGCGGATTTCAGGACATTTGTGGGCAAAGGTGTCAGAGCTCCAACCAATCAGAAGCAAGACCAGCTCTACGCCCGCAGGTGCAGTTTTGCAAACTTCCAAGTGTGGCCATTGATCAATTCTAAGTGTTTTGAGATCAAGGAGTAGATTTTCTGTCTGTTTTTACTTCTTTGCACCTCTGCACCCTCCACACATGCACCACCCCCTCCCCCCCCCGCCCCTGCCCTGGGGAGGCTGGGTGCTCAGGAACATTTCCGTGTCGCCGTGGTTCTGTAGTGGGGGACCTGGGCGTGGCTACATCGCCCTGCCCTGCAGCTGGTGGCCCAGACGGGGTGGGGGGGGGGTCCTCTGCTGCCTGAGCCCCCCATGCTGCCACTGTGACCGCACCCTTCTTGACCTGCAGCCACACGAACCTATCACCTTGCTGGTTTGCAGGTTAGGCTGAACTCAAGGTGCGGGCAGATCTGGGTTTCTCCTCGGGACAATCTGCTCTCCGTTCCCGTAGGTTGTTGGAGAATTCAGCTCCTAGAGATTATGGGACTGGGGTTCCTGTTTGTTGTTGGTGGTGTGGATTCGGGGCCATTCCTGGCTTCCGAAGGCCACCTGCCCTCCTTGCCTCATGGACCCCTGACCCCATTTGCAAAGCTAGCATTGTCCAAGGTCAAAGGTCTCACCTTCTGACGGTCTTTTCTGCCTTTCCCTTCTGCTTTCAAAGATCCTTGTGATTACATTGGGCTCATCCAGATAACCCAGGATAATCCTTTTTTTCTTAAAGGCAACTGGTTAGAAACCTAAGTTCCATCTGCAAATTTAATGACCTTTTGCCTTGAAAAACAACATATTCCCAGATTCTTGGGATTAAGCCACGGGCATCTTTGGGGAACCATTATTCTGACTCATACACTTACCTAAACTGTGATTTTAAAGCCAGGCAGCGTATCTGACCTAGAGTGAGCTCAAATACAAGTAGGAACCTGACTCTGAAGCCCCCAAAAATCTGGGGGTGATCTCTGGGAGCCATTCCTCATTGGTCAAAACAGTATAAGTGGCCTGACTTCAGACACTCACCCAGCTCAGCTATGGGGCTGGTGTTGGGACAACCAGGAGAGGGTCTCACATCCGGGAGGTGGGGGCCATGGCCACATCGTGAAGCCTGGAGTTTCCTGAATCAGACCCTGATGACCTTTCCAACCGTAGGAGCTGACAAATGTCTACTTCTACAAGCAATCCTGAGACCACAGTGTACTGGGGTCCCCTCTGTTTCTCTGCATGTTGTGGCCTGAGTAAGAGTTTAGAGAATTTATTCCCTGGAGGTGAGTGACTGCTTATTAAGGGAGCCCTTTTGTGACGAAGTGACTGTAGTCTTTTTGTGCGGTCTGCATTGTTTCCGTGCATCCTTGGAAATGAGATCGCTTGTTCCTGAACCTGCATACGCGCAGGTGCATAGGAGCCGGGCATGAAAAGTGATCCATGAAGGAGCAGGATCTAGGCCCTTGGAGAACGTGGGGTTTGTGGGGATTCTAGAACACCGACGCTGCATCCAGGGACAGCGGTAGCTACTCAGCCGGCACTGACTATTGTCAAGCAGGCATGTGGACCTCCCAAGTTTTTGATTTTCCAGGAGAAACCTGAAATCCGTGATTTTTATCGTAAAGTCTCTAGCTACTGATCTTTGTAAGCACTGCAAAGTGAGCCTGATGCGCCCGCAGGCCGGAGGCCGCCGGGGGACAGCTACTCTGCCACTCCCACTTGGGTCACGTGCGGGCACCTTCTCTGCGGACTTCCTCTCTCTCAGGAGCTTCCCATGGCAACCCTGTGTCCATTACTTTACGGAAAAGGAGCTGGTCTCCTTTCCATTTTCTTTAGGGAGGTGACTTTGATGCTGATAACAGAAGTGAGCATCATTTAATGCTTGCTCTGGATTTTCTGGGTCTCTTGCTATCTTTGTCTGGCCTGCTGTGACAAGACGCCACAGGCTGGGTGGCTTTTAAACAACAGAAATGTATTTTTCACAGTTCTGGAGACTGGAAGTCTAAGACCAAGATGCTGGTACAGTCAGTGTCAGGTGAGGACGGGGCTTCCTGGTTCATAGACAGCCCTCTTGCTGTGTCTTCGTGTGGCGGAAGGGGGGTAAGGATGCTCTCTGGAGTCCTTGTGTAAGAGCACTAACTCATTCACGAGGGCGCCTTCCTTACCTCCTCATCTCTCTTAAAGACCTCATCTCCCAACACCAACACATTGGGGAGGCTATCAATTTTGGGAGAGCCCAAACAGCCTATAACCCTTGCTTTTCCATATGAATTTCGTGCTGGGTTTGCCAATCTCTGTGGCAAAACCCGCTGGACATTTGATAGGGATCACACCAAACCTCTAGATCAATGTGATGATTTTTGCTATCTCTACAGTATTAGTCTTGTGACCCACAAACACGTCTGTCACAGGTAGATGGGGGCTTTGTTCAGCCTTGTCCCCCCTCTGGAAAGTTCATCGTCACTCGGGACCCATTCTTCAGCTGGAGTACTGACCATGTTTCAACGGAGCATCCAAGAGCTCTCCATGGTCCTGCATGACATTTCAATGTTCTGGCTGGAAACGAATCGTGTTATTTCCCCTCACACAGTCTGAGTCCTTTGAATCTACCCAACCTTGCTGTGGGCCAGGAAGTATACCACGGCCTCTGCATCCTAAAGAGCAGGACATCCTTGCTACTGATATAACTTCTGATGGTCAGCACCTTGCTGTTCTGTGTTAGGAAATTATCTCTTGAGGGCCTACTAAGTTGATTTCACGGCTCACAAATGGCTGCAGGCTAAATCAGAGAATTCTTCTCTTCTCTAGGTCAGCTTGACTTTAAGCTAAAACCTGAACATTAAGGAGAAAATCTTCTAGAAACAGGGAAGAGCTGAGTTGAGCGCGTTCTCGGAACTGGAGGCACATGTGTGAGTGTAGGGAAAAGTCAGATAACGTTAGATCAGACAGGCAGGTAGGGCCTCTCCAGGCCACACCAAGAGTGTGGATGTTTTTCTGGGAATATGAGGATATACCATGGACTTTCAATCAGAGGAGAAGCAACTTCTCACGCGTGCATAAGTAATGCACCCAGGAGCCCGGTGGGTGTGTGGGGGGATGGACTGGAGATTGTAACAATCCTGTGAGAGGTGAGTGGCTTGTCGTAGGAGGAGGCAGTGGAACTACCAACCAGCACAAATGACCAAGGTCGCTTTGCCAGGGGAGCCCCTGACCACGAGTTTCATTCTCTCTGTGACATGAGAGGGAAGCATGAACCATGAGTTAGAAATATGGCACCAATGGTTCGGCTACGTTCATGGTCACGGGGCACCCCCAACCTGTAAGAAATGGGCAGCCCGCAGGAGGAGCCCAAGAAGAAAGCGGTCTAGGCATTGTACAGAAAGTCACTGCAAAAGAGAGACTCCAGCAGCTGTTGTGATACATCGTTTGCCATTTTTAAACACTTAAAAAAAAATGCCCGCTGAGATAACAAGCAGTCTGTTGGGACAGCTGCCAACAAATGCTAAGGTTAATCTCCTTTATTAATGAAGACAAATGTTTCTCCGTGTGCCTGTGTCGCTGGCTCGATGGCACCGGAGTTGGGAAAGTTCAGGGTCTCGTAACCATCTGAACGGACCCTGGTCTTCCTCTGAGACCCTGCTGCGTGAGGTGAGGATTTCTTTGTCAAGCTGCTCATTCACAGCGTTTAGGTGGGGGCTCCTTGGGAGACCAGCGCAAAGCCTCAGTGTCTATCAGGGGCGCTGGCCCTTCATCGTCCTCCCCTAAGATCCCACAGGGGAGGCAGGTGGGATGGGGGGGTGATGCGGCTCGTGTGTCTCCCCTCCACTGGCCTGGGAGTGGACTGAATGTCTACCATGTTGAGCCAGCTTAGCCATGAAGTGAAATACATTGTATCCAACAGAACAGAGAACGGGCAGAAGAGTGTTCTCGATAGTGTTACAGGGGCCCTAGGGGCAACTCTTAGACTAGATCCTGGATGTCCAGGAGCATTTCGGAAGCCCTCATTTACAGAAGCCCGCGGCCAACTCTTAATTACCCTGCCCGACTTAAACAAATGACCCAGGCCTTTGGCAAGCTCCATTTTGAACGAATCAAAGAATACCGTTCTTTAAGGTTGCTCTAAGTGATTACGAGTACTGAGAAAAAGTAATCCAGCATTTCTTTGAAAAATACTTGCCGGTTCAAGGGGCGCCTGGGTGGTTTAGTTGGTTGAGCATCTGACTCTCGATATCGGCTCAGGTCATGATCTCAGGGTTGGTGAGTTCGAGCCCCGCCTTGGGTGTGGAGCCTGCTTAAGCTTCTCTCTCTCAGGCTCCCCCTCTTTCCGAAAAGAATTTGCCGGTTCAGCCTGGAAGCTTTTAGACCTGAGTGAACTGCAGAATCATCGAGTAAGCTAGTTTTAAATGCAGATTCCTGAGTTGCCAACCCCCCAGGGAATGATTTAGGATGTCTGCCCATGTCCCCAGAATCTGCGATTGTATCCAGGACCCAGATGACTCTCATGTAGGAGTCCCAGACCACATTCTGGAAATAATAATCATTTAGACGGATGCAAGATAAACAGAGGCCGAGTAAACATTTCAAGAGTATGTGAGCACACGTCGGTTGGAATAGGGCAGCACACAGTCGGCAGACAGAAGGGAGCTCTGAGGAGCTGTACGAAATAACACTTTTACAAGCAGAAGGGGGCAGGAACAAGGAAGTTACACAAGACAAAAACAAACAAGTAGATCAAACAGGTTGGTTGCTTTCCTTCAGGGGATGGCGGGGACTATCAGGCAGGTTACCCACTGAGTGCGAATCGGACCATTCCTGACTGGGTGGCTGGTTTAAAGGCTCCACTTCCTGAGAGCGCCAAAACTAATTAAGTCTTGATTCGGTGACTTGGGGCTTAGCATAAGTGACTCCATTTTGGGGCCTGTTGTCTTGCTGGAGGAAAAAAAAAAAAGGTGAGCCTAGTGATTGGGGGTGATGACTGAGGCTGATGGGGCCCCATCTCTGGCCGTCTCCGAATGCAGGTGTGATCCAGCTCCTAAGCCATGCAGCCTGCCCAGGAATTCTCGAGTCCCTCCTGAGCTCGACGAGGCACGTCTGCGTTCCAACCTCACCCACCACCGGACCCTGTGAAGACCCCGCCCTGACGTCCAGCCTCAACCCCTCCCCCCACCTGCCACTGTTGATCACAGTCAATCACAGGAAGGGTTAATCACATGAGGGTTTTTTTTTTCTTTCTAAATTGTTTTTCCTTCCACCGTTTTCTGTCCGGCCCCTCCTCCCACTCCCCGTGATGTACGTCCATCCTCTGGGTCTCCCTCCGCAACCTTCTCTATGTATGTGAAACACAGGCACAGGTGTAGGGACTCTGGCTCTTATTTTCATTTGTTAAGAGAGATGAGGTCGTTCTGTCCACTTTTCTTTGCGACTTGCGTCTCTAACAAAACGACATCAGGACTCTTCCTTTAAGTCAGTCCACATAGACGAGATATGACTTCTTATTAAGAGCTGCACAGTATTTTAGAACAGGGATGTGCGTCCGGCCATCTTCTCCTGGGACACTTAGGGTGTTTTCTAGTTACTTTTCTCATCAGCCTTCCTGCTGCTCGTGCCGGGGTTGCTCCTCTGCTCTTAGAACCCAGATTGTCGGATTGGTGGATGTGGTTCCCACACCCTCCTTGGCATGGCCAGACCCCCGTCCCCCAGAACGGGGCGTGCCCCCACCTCTTCATCCGTCAGCCTGGCGCGTTTCTCCAGCTTGAAACCCTTCCAGACGTGATGATTCAAAACAAACCAACCGAACTCTTAGACCCTCAGTGGCTCCAATTCTCGCTGGCTCGCTACGAAAACTGTAGACGTCAAGGTTCATTGTTTCCTGGTACAGAAAGATGGTTTCCTTGGGAAAAACAAACAAACAAACAACTCAGCCTTAGATCATCAAATTAGCAGCCATCGGTGGGCCCTTTAAGGACGGAGAGTTGGAAGCATTTCGCTTTTTTATCTGAGGGCAAAGAAGCCTTGTGTCGGCAACGTGAGAATCTTAGAAGAAATGCAGAGGGGACCAGCTGTATTTTCATTAAGGGGAGCTTATTAACGGGCGCACATGCATTAATGCAGTCCTGCACACCAGGCATTGATCGCACCCTTTGTATTTGAAGGTTTGCTGGGGAGGGGGGCTTTTTCCTCCCTGTGTACTTTGAAAGAGAATTAGACCGTTCGTTGAAACTAGTATCTAAGACCCGAGGCCAGTGGAGCCATCAAACGGCGATAAATAAGCTGGAGGGAAGAAAAAGGGTCATGTCAGTGAGAACGATAGTTTGCCAAGGGAGGTTAGGTGGCCCTCCCTGGGAGGCTACCTTTGAATCGAGATTGTAATTGAAGAAATGAGTCCTGCCGGCACCCGAGAGAGGGTCTCGTGGGCAGCACAGACAGCCCAGGCAGACACGTGCAGCGGGCACACTCGGGCCGCCCAAGGCCACAGGAAGCCAGTGTGGCTGAGGTGTGGGGAGCCCGGTCAGTGTGCCGGGCGAGGGGCAGGTCAGAGAGAGCTTGGCAGGCTGCGGTCATGAGCCTGGTTGTACTCTGAGCAGAAGGGATACCCGACAAACAGCCTTATGCACAAGCTGAAACGTCCCCTGCCTTTTCCTACACGATTTCACTGTCCGGCAGGGAACATGGGGGCGTGGAGGGGTGTGCGCATTTGAATGCGAGTTCTGCCGCCGGCCGAGGCTGCGGCCAACGACGCTAATACCCATTTGCAAGACTAGACGCGTCAGGGCGCAAGCAGGGCACATTCTAACCCTGAATAGAACCCCTGTCCTCCTCCGGAAAATCTGCGAGGTTTCCCACTCCTCTCCGCCTGGCCCCAGCTGGGACCACAGAGCCCAGGCTGGTCTGTTGGAATCATGACCAACAACGGCCACGAGCCGCCTCCAAAGGGTGGGGCGGCTGGAGTGCCCGCTTAGAAGCCGAGGAAGAGGTTAAGTGCTAGGGAAGGGTAGATATGAATGCCTACAGACGCTCTTGCCCTGGCAGGTTTGAACCTCCCGGGCGGTGTGACTTTTGGTAAGCCGGGCGACCTCTCTGATCCAATGTGCTCGTCTACAACATTGCAACAGCACCTCCCATGCCTGCCTCCCAGGGTTGTTGTGGGACCCACAGCTGTGCAAGAGGTTTGGAAGGTGTGGCACGCTGCGGAAATATATGCATCGGTCTCGCAACAGGTGAGTGACAGCGAAGAAATGAGGCCAGGAAATGGGTCACAGTGGTTTGTCCACGCAGGCGTGGTGGTTTTGACTCTCGGCAAGCCGGGTAAAGCATTCTTGCCTCTAAATGGAGCTGACTTCCTAAATGAAGATTCCATTTTAAATTAAGCAGCCCCTGTGCTGGGGCTCCCCGCTTGCGAAGAGCGTCGCCTGGCGTTTACCGGTAAATTGGGTAAGAGGCTGACTATCCGGGTACATTGACAACAATTTGGAGGCAGCCAATTTGGAGGCTCTGTGGCCTTGGGTGAGACAAGCCCTGACCATCAGTATCCCCATGTTTGTCTTTGATGGTTTTCTTTCTTTACATTTTTTAATGTTTATTCATTTTTTTAATTTTATTTTTTAACATGATTTATTGCCAAGCTGGATAAGGTATAGCGTATACAGCGTGCTCTTGATTTTGGGGGCAGATTCCCGTGGTTCATCGCTTCCATACATCACCCAGTGCTCCTCCCCACAGGTGCCCTCCTCGGTGCCCATCCCCCATGTTCCCCATCCCCCACCCCCCATCCACCCAACCCCCCCCATCCACCCTCAGTTTGTTCTCTGTATTTAAGAGTCTCTTATGCTTTGCCTCCCTCCCTCTCTGTTTGTAACTATCTTTTCCCCTTCCCCTCCCCCATGGCCTTCTGTTAAGATTCCCAGGATCCACATATGAGTGAAAACATGATCTCTTTCTCTGGCTGACTTATTTCACTCAGCATAATGCCCCCCAGGTCCATGCACGTTGCTGCCAATGGCAGGATTTCATTCTTTCTCATTGCCAAGTAGTGTTCCATTGTGTATAAGCCTCATCTTTATCCACTCATCCGTGGATGGACATTTTTAAATAACAATGGAGGTCTCTACTGTGAAAGACGTGGAGGGAGACGCCAGCTCTGCAAAAGGCCCCCTTAGGCGGGAGGTCTTGGGCGGGAGTGATGGGAAACCCACTCTGATTGGGTAGTAGGAGTCACGTGCCCTTCTTGAACCAATCAGCACCCTGATTGGCTCTGGGCCTGGATCTCGCCCTCGGCTTCCAAGACCTGGACCAGCCGGGGCCACGTCCCTGAGGCTGGAGGGAACCAGAGCAGGTGTGGGGACAGTGCTCCTCTGACCCGACCTCAGTCGCCGAGGCGTGGACAGCGCCTGAAGTCATGTCTCCCTGTGTTTGTTTTCCTGTGGGGGTTGGACGCTCAGCATCTTGAGCAGCGCTGTTGATACCCATTTCCGGATGCCATCGCGACGCATGAAGATCGAGATCAGAGTCAGGGAAGGGCGGCTGGGAGACACCGGAACGTGGAGCTGCTCTAAATTACCTGACACGGAAACTTCATTTCTTTGCTTCAGTCATGCACTGCTTCCTTCTGTAGAAACCAGCTCCTTAAATCAAAGTATCAAGTGAGGGCAAGATTTGTTTTTTTTTGTTTCTGTTTTTTCTGTCTGGTGGCAGGAGACGCTTAAATCCAATATCTCCATCTGCTCGTCTGCCCCTCTCCGTCCAAGTGGAAGTTGGAGGCATGCATGTCTCAAACGTCACTTTCGAAAAGTGCCTCATTTATATTTTTAACAATTTTTTAAATGTTTATTTATTTTTGAGAAAGAGACAGACAGCATGTGCGCGGGGAGGGGCAGAGAGAGGGGGAGACACAGAATCTGAAGCAGGTTCCAGGCTCCGAGCTGTCAGCACAGAGCCTGATGTGGGGCTTCAACCCACGAGCTGTGAGATCATGACCTGAGCCAGAAGTCGAACACTTAACTGACTGAGCCGCCCAGGTCCTCTTGATTATAAATCTTTAAAAAAAATTTTTTTTAACATTTATTCATTTTTTGATAGAGTGCAAGGGGGGGATGGGCAGACAGAGAGGGAGACACAGAATCCAAAGCAGGATCCAGGCTCTGAGCTGTCAGCACAGAGCCCAACGGGGGGGCTCGAACCCACAGACCGTGAGATTATGACCTGAGCCGAAACCAAGAGTTGGATGCTTAACTGACTGAGCCACCCAGGTGCCCCCATAGCCTTTTTAAAATGTCAAGGTAGGAACGAAAGTCAGGGACGTAGCCGCATTAAGAATCTTTCCTAATTAAATTTCTCGTGTCTGCTGTCACGCACCTTATTCTGTTCTTTGTAGGGCACAGAAGGTTTGAAGACGGCCGCTCTCGCCGCAAAGGCTGCTTTGGTTCCTCTGAACGTCGGGGCAGTTGGAGAATAGGCTTGTGACCTCAGTGTCAACCTCGGTAATCCTTGACATTGTCCATAAACGTCCCAATGGTCTCATTGGTCCATTTGTCAGTTTGCCCCTTCTCAAATGTGTTCTGACCGGGCAGCCAGGATGACCACACTGGGGAGCAGGTGGCTGAGATGAGGAAACTCCCTGGATTGTGGGAAGCTGTCCCTTCATCTCCAGACCCATAGGTCCTTGCCTACAGGGGGACACTTTCCACCTGTGTTTAATACCACACCTGTGATGCCCACGAGTTGCATGTACCAGTTGTATTTTTATTTTCCTGATAGTTATCTTTAAGTGAAGGAACTTTGAAAATGTAAAAGGGGGAGGGGCGCTTGGGGGATTCCATCCATTAAACGTCCGACTTCGCCTCAGGTCATGATCTCCTGGTTTGTGAGTTCGAGCCCCGCATCGGGCTCTGTGCTGAAAGCTCAGAGCCTGCAGCCTGCTTCACATTCTGTGTCTCCCTCTCTCTCTCTCTCTCTCTCTCTCTCTGCCCCTCCCCTGCTTGTTCCCTGTCTCTCAAAAATAAGTAAACATTAAAAAAAGGACAAAAGACTCTTAAGATGAAATGTTTATCCGTGTGCCACCTGACATTATTGTGAATGTCAGCTCATTTCCATCCTGCCATAAAGACAACCGTCCCGCCCTCCTCGTTCGAATGAGCCGGGTCTGTGTCCCCCGATTCGGTCAGGGTCCGGTCCATGGTTCTATCGCGTTCTCAGCGAGGGTCTGTTGAAACCACAATATTCGGGGCTGCTGCCTGTTTTTCAAACATACTGTATTTTTCTCTCTTTAGGAGCAGAGACCTTAGAGGGGATCTCTGAGAAGACAGACCCCGGGTTTTCCTCTTCCTAAGACAGCCCCTCGGGCTCAGCCTGTTTATTCGTCTTAGAAAAACGTAACAATGCCAAGTTCTCTCTGTTCCTTTCTCCTGCTCCTGCACAGAGGCTCACTCTAAATTTGTCTCCATCTTTGGAACTTCAAGGCAGATCCTCCAGTGTAGATCTGGGGAGAGGTAACTTCATCCTGTAATCTTAATTCAGGGCTGGACACTTTGAAAGAAGACCGTCCTTTCATCTATAGATAGTTTTGATACAGAATAATGGTGTTTCATGCTAAGCACATTTTTTTTTTCCGTAGGAGTCCCCTAATTGAGCTTAATGTGTTTCTTGCTTGTCAAGATAGCTTTTTTCATGAGAAAAAAAGATGAATTAGCTTACTTGCTGCCCCGGGTCTCAGTGCAATCTGTGTATCCTGTGAGCCTTAAATACATTTTTTAAAAATTTTTTTTCAACGTTTTTTATTTATTTTTGGGACAGAGAGAGACAGAGCATGAACGGGGGAGGGGCAGAGAGAGAGGGAGACACAGAATCTGAAACAGGCTCCAGGCTCCGAGCTGTCAGCACAGAGCCCGACGCGGGGCTCGAACTCACGGACCGCGAGATCGTGACCTGGCTGAAGTCGGCCGCTTAACCGACTACGCCACCCAGGCGCCCCAAACCTTAAATACATTTTGTAAAAGCAAACGGAGAGGCTTTGGAAGCGAATCAAGATTTGGAAGGGTCTGGACCAGACCACCGTGAGCTCATCTGCAGAGGACTGTGGGTGCATCCCAACACGGATGCGTTCTCGTCCTCGGAGGTTCCTGGCCATTCCCACCGTCACCGCCGCAAAAGGGAGACGGGAGTCAAGACACCCGGAGTGCTATCCACCTGCACGTGTGGTGACAAGGACTCGCCTGGCGTGGAGCCTCCGGCGGTGGGATCCTCACGCCGATCCCCTGAGAGAGGCCACACGTGGGGGGCTCTGTTCCACTGTGGCTGCGTTCCTGGTTGCCTTCTGTGACGGTTCATGCCATGGGTCAACTTGTGCGCATCGCAGGGTTCCTGGCTATTTGACTAAGGATTATGCTGGCGCCTGCCAGTGAGGGTGCCTCCGGGTGAGATGACCGTCGGCGTGTGCAGGCCGCCTCACGCAGATGGCCCTCCCCATCGTGCTGTTCTGGGGTGCTGAGGGCTTTGAGAGAAAGCAGGACGGGCACCCAGAGGGAGTGCACGCGTTTGTCCAGTGAGAAGACCCAGGTCTGGGGGAAGGCGCACAGGGAGGTCCGCTCTATGCAAGACGGAGAAGATGTGCTCTTTTTTTAATTTTTTTATTTTTTACATGTTTTTTACTTTTGAGAGAGAGAGAGAGAGAGAGACAGAACAAGTGGAGGAGGGGCAGAGAGAGAGGGAAACACAGAATCCAAAGCAAGCTCCAGGCTCCGAGCTGTCAGCACAGAGCCCGACGCGGGGCTTGAGCTCACGGACCGTGAGATCATGACCTGAGCCGATGTCGGAGGCTCAACCAACTGAGCCCCCCAGGGGCCCCGCAGATGTGCTCTTTAATAGCATCAGCTGGAAGCCAGAAGGGAAACAGCTTTGGCTCACCAGGAGCTGGACTCTTAGAAGCTCAAAAGGCCACAAAGAAACTTTTCTTACTTTCTTTACCTTTTAGCTGTGGCCAAATTGCCTGGGACAATAGAGATCAATGCCTACTTTTATTTTTTTTTTTATCTTCTTAAATATTATATATTTATTTATGCCACTAAGCTGTATGTAGGGCTTGAACTCATCACCCTGAGATCAAGAGTCACATGCTCTACTGACCGAGCCAGCCAGGTCAGCACCTACTTTTAAAGAAGTGTGGGAGAGGTCAGAATAAACTAGAGTTCTCTCTTTTTTCTTCACAAGTGCATCTAACTGAGTTATCTTTTTTTTTTTTTTTGAGACAGGGAGAGCATATTCTTGAGCAGGGAAGGGGCAGAGGGAAAGGGGGAGAGAGAGAGAATCCCAAGCACACTTCATGCTCAGCACAGAGCCTGACATGGGGCTCGATCCCCCGACCCTGAGATCGTGACTTGAGCTGAAATCAAGAGTCAGATACTTAACCGACTAAGCCACCCAGGCGCCCCTGAGTTATTTTTGTTAGACATGTGTATGATGTAACTTTACAGTAGAGTTTGGAAAGATAAAATAAGGCGGTTTTCATAAAAGGTCACAGAGTACTTAACATATTACTTATCAATCACCATGCACGCACATCCATGCTTCCACAAGGGCAGTTGCCATGTCCTGAATGTCTCTTTCTTGCAGGTCTCCACACAGTGCCCATGAAAAAGCCTGGGGACAGGGCAGGTGTCTGAGACCCCAGATGGTGGTTCGGGACTCCCTGGAGTAGCAGACCCCTGCCCCGGGGGCTGCATGGGGACAGCTGGCAGACAGAGGCTGCCGGGGACAGCACAGAACACGCTCACACCTTGCGCTCTTCTCCGGGACAAAGTGAGAGCCACCCACCACGAGGCAAGAGACAATAAACCCACCCACCCGTGGTCCGGGAGCTGCTTGGGCTGAAGGCTGGGGCAGTCCACCCTCTCCCTGGCTACATATTACACTGTCATACGGTGCAGCTCCCTGTGCTGAAAGGCACTTGGAGCCCCTTGATTTCTAACTTTGTCATAACATGTTTCTCAGCAATAGCAACGCACTTTTATAATATCTTCCATCACTGTTATTTCAGAGAGTCTATTAAAGAGAGGTATATTGTAAGGGAATGCATTAAAGGGGGAAGGAAGAGAGAAAAAGGAAAACTTTCCTAAACCTTGTAAAGAAATAAATTGATTAGTGCGTGTGTGTGTGTGTGTGTGTGTGGTGGCTTTAGAAATAGCTATTGGCTCAAGAAATCAGATGTTTTGAGTCTGTGGACCCCACAGCATGTGGCCATCATGAGAGAAATGCAACAGTGACCGCCTGGGACCAAATATCTGATTTTCAAAGCGGAATAAAAGTTCACCTGGAGGAATGAACGTGTCTGCCCTGCTGAGTAAGCAGAGGGCAAGTTCGAGAAAAAGGACCCGATGTGTTTAGCCCCCGACGTGTACGAGGTGGTCATCGGACACTGGGCCTGCTGCTGATCCCCACCAGGCAGCTGGTCAGAGCAAATATGGTGTCGATAACAGCAAGGACGGAAACGCCCAGACCCACGGGTGTGCTCAGCCCAGTCCCCATCGGGGATGATTGGGAAATAGCCGTGATAAAGCCAACGTGTTTACTGAGCACCGAAGGCATGCCAGTTCTTAGATGACGCATCTGAGCAACACTGGGCATGAGTGGTAACCGCCCGGTAATCTCCTCAACGACCTTCCAACATGGCCCCGTGTTTCAGGTGTGCAAATGGAGGTACAGCTTGAATTCCACAAGAGACCCTGGGAAAGGCCGGGTTGAACCCGTGAACTGGAGGCCACCCTCTCAATGCTGTGAGCAGCTAGCTCAACTTGGCGTTCAACTTTCCAGGGTCGCAGAGCCTTACTTTTGGGCTTGCGGACTGGAATGTTCTTGGGACCCTTCTTAGGTCTGGTTTTAATGTCTGTTTCCCCCCAGTGGTTTGCCTCGGATCTTGAGTCTTGAAACTGAATGGAAGACACCATTTGCTTCTTGCACACAAGCTTCTCCCAGGGTTGTGGGTGAGGAGGACCCAGTGTCTCTCTCCACCCCGGAACACGATGGGATTCCCCACGGGGACCTGTTCTGTCTCTGTGCCCCAGACCAACATTTCTCCAGCTTTCTCCAGGATCCCTGGTGTTCCCCAAGAACTAATGGTGGCATTCCGTCTGGATTTCTCAGGGCTCTGGTTGCAAAGGGCGAAAGCTCAACCTGAATCAGCCTAAACCAAATGAGGCAATTTCCTACATCAGAAATGCGTGCCCCCTGGTGAGGACCTGGCCCTGAGTGTGGGCTCCCTGGGCTCCAGGTTGGAAAATCCTAGGAAAGGACACCGGGTGGCCCAGCCGGGGTCACCAAACACTGGGACAAGAGGCATGGACACAGGGTTGGTCATGCCTGTTTCTGTCTATTCCTCTCATATGCAGGGACTGTCACTGGTAACAGAAGCAGGGGTTGAGGCCCCAAGATGCCTGCGTCCCAGCTGCCAGAACTTCTGAATATGTTACTTTGTATGGCACAGGTGGGTTCGGGTTGCATTATCCTAGTAAGGTGAGCTCAGTAGAGTCACAGGGTCCTTGAAAGTGGAAGCCAGGCCAAGAGAGGAGTGCAATGGTGGATGCCCCCAGAGGCACGCCATGGTTGGCTTGGCACACGGAAGGAGGGGTCTAAACCAGGGAATGTGGGTGCTTCTGGAAGCAAGAACAGGGAAATAAAGGGATTGTCCCCTAGAGCCACCGTCCATGGACATAGCCCTGAGGACGCATTGATTTTAGTCCAGTGAGACCCATGTTGGACCGCTGACTTCGAGAACTCTAAGAAAATAGACTTGTGTTGATTTAAGTCACTGAGTTTTTGGAAGTTGGTTACAGCAGGCAGTAGAAAACGGGTCCTCTCCCATCTTGCAATGGATGCGTTTTATATTGATGATATCAATAGGCTTATGGCAAAATTAGAGATAGAGGCGGGTCTCTGTAGCGGAGGAGAAAGAGTAGCGACACCATGTACTGGGGTTTGGAGCCTTTGCAGGCAGGGAAGTCATTAGTTTGAGAAAGGGATCCCGCTTCTGGAACGTGGCTGTCACATAATAAGTCATCGGCTGCACATAAAACGTGGACTGTGACACTCAGACACGTTCACGATGCAGGCTGGCGGCTGTTGATGTCAGGACGCCTACTGGCTTTTGTGAAGGAGGAAGATTTCAGTAACACAGCTGACTCTGTCTTGTAATTGAATGTGGCCATGGGTACCATCGGCGGAGGTAAGGCTGGGACCCACGAGGTGTGGACATTGACAAGGAGCCAAAGCCATTTGTCAGATGGGTGACTCAGTCAGAACCCGTGGCCTCTTCGAGACTTTCATTATCCATGAAATGAGAGTCGTAACACCAGCCCGCTCGACCTCGCAAGACTGTGGTTCGAAAGAACAAACCAACATTGTAGCTCTGACCTCATTTCGTAGGAAAAACTGAGTTAACCACAAATGAAAACGGTATTTCCCCACAAATATGAAAACATTATTTTTCTGCACATTTCTTTTTTTTTTAAGTGCTTATTTTTGAGAGAGAGCTCGAGTGGAGGAGGGAGACAGAGGTTCCAAAGTGGGCTCTGTGGAGATTAGCAGAGGGCCCGAAGCGGGGCTCGAACTCACGAACCGTGAGATCATGACCTGAGCTGAAAGTCAGACGCTTAAACGACTGAGCCACCCAGGCGCCTGCACATGTCTAACTGAATATAGGGAAGTCAGACCTTTTACTCTCTGATCTTAAAGCTGAACCACCAAGCTATAAAACTTGCGTGTGGATAAAAATATTTTGAAATTTCAGATTCCATTTTTGGCACAAAATATAAAATGAACAGAGTCCTACGTTCTATCTTTCCTTGTACAGCTAGTGGAAATATTTTCTGGCTAACACTGATAAGATAATATTTTGGAGGTTGAACATTAGATATTCCCAACAAACCTGTAAACGATTAGCATAAAACGTTAGTTTACAATTTGTTTTCTAACATCCGTTTTAGCCAAAGCTGGTTTCATGGCACTGCACTCTTTTTTCAGAACTCATTTGCAACAGATGTTTAATTGTGAGGACTGATGTCTTCGGGTCATTAAGATTCTCGGTCCCACCGAGGCACTCAGGAACGTCATTGGGGTCTGCACATTATCATCCCATAAATATCTAAGCCGAACAGGATAGAAATGAAGCAGGAGGGGACGACTAATCTCCACCCTTTAAACAGATTTATTACCCTTGTCTCCTTCTCTGACACTACATATTCATTTTTAATGTTATGATTCATGCGCTTTGAATATCCGAAACCAAGATGTGCATTATTTTTGAAACTTTAAATTACTGTCACAAAATTAAACCAAGCTTTTTAAAAAGAATACACAAATATTACAGTTGGAATCAAAGACAGAAATGTAGGAGGATTGTTCTCTTCAGAAATCCTTTCATTTGCTGGTGAAACCAAACAGTCGTGAAACACTTCGATACACGCCGTTTCAGCAGGTGTGCACTTTCGGCAGTAAAGTAGGAAAGTATTTTTGCTGCAAACACCGGTGACAAAGTTGTAGGGGATTGTGGAGAAGTTGGGATTAGAAGCAACCGTGTTTCCACTTGTGTGGTGTTGTTTGTGAGATGATGTAGAGGAGACACAGGAGCTATGAGTGCTCCCTACCTGTGGGTGCTCCTTACCTGTGGATTCTCCCTACCTGCGGGTGCTCCCTACCTGCGGGTGCTCCCTACCTGTGGGTGCTCCCTACCTGGGTGCTCCTTATCTGTGGGTGATCCCTACCTGTGGGTGCTCCTTTCCTGTGGGTGCTCCCTTCCTGTGCGTGCTCCCTACATGTGGGTCCTCACTACCTCGGTGCTCCTTTCCTGTGGGTGCTCCCTACATGTGGATGCTCCCTACCTGTGGGTGCTCCCTACCTGTGGGTGCTCCTTTCCTGCGGGTGCTCCCTTTCTGTGCATGCTCCCTTCCTGTGCATGCTCCCTACCTGTGGGTGCTCCCTACCTGGGGGTGCTCCCTACCTGCGGGTGCTCCTTTCCTGTGGGTGCTCCCTTCCTGTGCGTGCTCCCTACATGTGGGTCCTCACTACCTCGGTGCTCCTTTCCTGTAGGTGCTCCCTACATGTGGATGCTCCCTACCTGTGGGTGCTCTCTTCCTATGTGTGCTCCCTACCTGGGTGTTCCTTTCCTGTGGATGCTCCTTTCCTGTGCGTGCTCCTTACCTGTGGGTGCTCCCTACTTGTGGGTTCTCCCTACCTGTGGGTGCTTCCTTCCTGTGTATGCTCCCTACATGTGGGTGCTCCCTACCTGTGCGTGCTCCATGCTGGCTGAGGAGCAGTGAGTCCCCTGGGTGCTCCGTCCTGCCTCACAGCCCTGAGGATCCTCTCCCTTCCATCTCCGCCAAAGCCATGAGCGTGATTTCCTGGGCTCTCTTACACCTTCCTCCAGAAGAGGTGTGATTCCCAGAGACCCCTGACCTTGGTCAGTGGGGATAACTTGTCCTTGTCACAGCTTTCATGCCCCAAGAGGGGGTCAGTCTACAGGACTCGCTGCTCACACTCAGTTCTCGATGCGTCCCCCTGCTCCCTCGTGCCCCTCCCCCATCTCTGAGAGTAGCATCCCACGACACGGATAACGTTCCCTCTCGTATGCTTTCTACGTGCTTGTCACAGGTCCGCGTGCCATTTGCTGTGCAGCAGGGGTTTCCGTTCAAGCGACAGTTACGCGACCATGACAGAAGGATGATACTTCTCCACTTTTCCCAGAGCAGACGGTTTTTCACACTTGGAAATTCCATTTCAGCTACTTTAAGTAGGTACCAAATTGCTGTCTACTTGCAATAATTATTGCCAATTCTAAAACTCCTCCACATCTCCACACTTTGGTAAATCGTTTTTTAAAAGGTACTGGGAGCATTGTGACTTCTGAGCGTGACGGGGTTCGAACGTGGTTGGGAAAACCCCACGTGCCCCAGGCCAGCGCAGCATGGCCTGCCCTGCACTGGCTTTCCAGAACATTACGCCTCAAATGATACTATCTTGACGGGCGGCTTAGTAAGTTGCATTTGAAAATGATGAGGGTGCATTGCTTGATCTTTCAAAATTGCTTAAGAAAGGTAAGAGCCAAATTCAGTTGTATGACATGGAATAAATTAACATATACTTTAATGCCCTCTTTCAAAAAGTTTGTTTTTAATGTTTATTTATTTTTGAGAGAGAGAGAGAGACACAGAGTGTGAACAGGGGAGGGGCAGAGAGAGAGGGAGACACAGAATCTGAAACAGGCTCCAGGCTCCAAGCTGTCAGCACAGAGCCCGACGCGGGGCTCGAACTCACAAGCTGTGAGATCATGACCTGAGCTGAAGTCGGACGCTTAGAGGACTGAGCCACCCAGGTGTCCCCACGCCCTTATTCAAATATGTTCCCTGTCGTTCACATCAGTGGAATATGTCATCGTTACTGACTAGCACATGGCAAGGACTGTATATGCTGAGAAAGCATGGAGCTTATTTTTCGATTTCTGTTTACTCAATGACTTTTATAGGAATTACCATGGACGCGTATATAACTGCAAATATGGAGGACCTTGAACTTCATGCTTTAGATTTCTTCTTGGATTTTATTCAGTGGCAGCTCAGTGACACATTTAGACATTTAAGATCCTGACGATTTTTCAGTGATGGCCTCAGCTTGTGAACTCAACGTCTGTTTGTTTTCTGCAGGCCCGCGGGACTCACATGTCTCTGGAGGAAACACCAGGCTTGTGAATTTCTTGGCCCACAAAGTAGGAGATCGAGATGCTTCCATAAGACCCCCAAACCAGGAACGTCTGGGACGGTAACGGCACAGAAGCCAGGGTCCGTGTATGCTGCTGCATTACAGACCAGAAAACAGGGACAGTGTGTTAACCAAATGACACAAATGGAATTTAAACTGAGGGTCCACCGCACTTGAGAGAAAGCAAATAGGAAATAGAGACCCCTTCAGGTTTTCTGCAGGAAAAATGGTACCCGGTAGCACATCCTGGAAAATACTGTGCTTACCGAGGAAAAGACAGATTGTTTCATGAGCACTTTTCATGTGCACACAAGGCCGGCCATCCTTAGACTCTAGATTCTTTAAAATTGAGACAGAATGCTCTGGAAATAGAGGACATCCACACAGGCAGACAGGAGGACTTTTTAAAAGTAAACTCTACACCCATCATGGGGCTCGAACCCACGACCCCGAGATCAAGCACATCACGTGCTCCATCGAATGACCAGCCAGGCACCCCAAGAGATGGGTTGTTTTGTCTTGTTGCTGTCTCTTTAGATTATGCACGTTTTTTTTGAAAAATCTCAACCTTAAGTTATTTGAAAACCCAGCCATTGCAGATTTTTATCAGAATACGTATTTGACTCCTTGGGGTACCTGGGTGGCTCAGTCGGTTAAGTGTCCAACTTCAGCTCAGGTCATGGTCTCGAGGTCTGTGGGTTCGAGCCCTGCATCGGGCTCTGTGCTGATGGCTCAGAGCCCGGAGCCTGCTTTGGATTCTGTGTCCCCCTCTCTCGTGTGCTCTCTCCCTCTCTCTCAAAAATAAAATAAACATTAAAAAAAAGAATACATATTTAGCCCCTTCAAAAGGTATTTTTCCATTTTATGTGCCGAACTTTGCAATTTCAGGATAAACCATAGCTGTTATGAGAACTGCACAGAGCGTGTGCATGTGTGCACACACACGCATGTGTGTGCACGCATGCACACACACACACACACACACTCACCCCAAACAGCAGCCAGCCATTGAAGCAATTTTTCTTTATGTTATGTCCCCCGCAATCGCTGGGTTGACGCAGGGTAAGTGTTTTTTTTTTTTTTTTTTTTTAATGTTTACTTTTGAGAGAGAGAGAGAGAGAGACAGAGCATGAGCAAGGGAGGGTCAGAGGGTGAGGGAGACTCAGAATCCAAAGCAGGCTCCAGGCTCTGAGCTGTCAGCACAGAGAGGGGCTCGAACTCACAAGCTGTGAGATCATGACCTGAGCCTAAGCTGGACACTCAACCGACTGAGCCACCCAGGTGCCCCTGCTCCCTGTTTTGTTTTTTTTTTTGAATCAGTGGTTTGATTGCCTCTGTTTGTGGGAGGAGGGGAGGCAGGGGCTTGTGTGGGGCTGGGAGGGACAGGTGCTTGTGGCTCCGACATGCAGGGCTCTGGGGACCTGAGACGATGCAAGAGAACTGAGGTCTGCTCTCGGATCCCTGAAGGTCCCCGTGCTGTCCCACCTGGGACACTGTTCCACGGTGTTCTCCAAATTCTTCCCGATTTTTGACCGTGCGTACGCCTCACGAGCCCGTCAGCGTCCTCTCCGCCACACTGACACGTGCTACCCTGCGTCTTCAGTATGGAAAGGGCCATCTCTTTGGGCATCCAGAGCTGGAATAGCTTCTTATATGCTCTTGTCACTGCTTACCAAGCCGGATCCTTGTCCGTCTACCCTCGCCCCACCTCGCCCGTGGGCGTCCTGTCATAAGGAACTTACCACATGAGAATTCTTCGTGATGCAAATGTCTGAACTGGCAGGGTTTTGTGCTTCTAGAAAGCTGGCCGGAAAAGAAAAGAAGACGAAAAAGAACTGAAGCACTTTCCCAAATCTGCAAACCCACTTCCTCTCCCCACCCACCTCACTGCACAGCCCTCTGTTTTATTTTGTACAGGAACTCAGGCGTCTGTTATACCCAAGTTTAATTAGCACGCAGAGTCCTCTTAGTTCCATGTGTGCAGCATAACGATTCACTAACCCTCTGCTTTTCTCAGCGTTCGTCAAGATCCAAGTGTCCGTCGACGGGCGAATGGATAAAGAAGATGTGATGCAGACACGAGGAGCATCGGCCAGCCATAGAGAGGAACGAAATTCTGCAGCAACAAAGACGAACCGAGAGGGGACAGTGCCATTATTTCCCGCTAACTGCTTTATCCCGTTCTGCTCCTCTGAACCCCAGCACGGTCTCCCCAGATCCCACTAGGCACGTGCGCAGCACCGTAAATGCGGTTTCAAAAGGAGAGGGACACGTGGACATTTGAAAATGGCATTCGGGAAAGAATGATCATCTCTTATTTTGAGGGTACTTTTTGCAAAGTTGTAAGCACGACATTTTAGATTTTTCGTATTCAAGTTGGTAGTTCCCACCAAGGCTCTCTTTATGAGTTTATAAAACGTATTTAAGTTCTGCTGGTATATTTGCTGTTTGCTTTTTAGGGTTTTTTTCTCTTCAATAGTGAGGAAAGTTTGCAGAGGAATATGGCCTGGGCTTCAGTGACTTGGGGCAGGGCGCTCTGACTCAAGCTGGCCGGCTCGCTACTATTTCCAGAGGGGAAATGATTCAAGGGCCTTACAGTCCGCTAGGGAAATTATCCTCTGAGTCTGAGAAAGAAACAATGTTCTCAATTCACAGGCCTGGACTTTCTTTGTGTTCTATGAGATGCCTTCAAAAGGTCATTGCTACATTAGGTGAAATTTTCAGGCGAAATATACATATATACATAATTATATATATTATTGTAGGTATCATTATATACATAGCATAGATATCATATGTTATGTATAACATATATATCATTTTATATATCATTATATATCTGTATAAATGTATATTCATTTTATTTCAAAATGTGAGCTGTCTCTTTAGGTTCTGTGGAGGCAGAGGGAAAAACAAACCTTTTTATACATTTGCATCGCCTGTAGGAATAAAGCATTTTGCAAACAGTGAAGGGGGTATAGAGTCTTAATTTGTTATCCTTGTGATTATGGGTTTTTTTTTTTTTGCTTCATTAGATGGTTTAAATCATTTTTTACATGACACATTCCCTTTGCTATCTTTGCACAAACATAATGTGAAAATATACGGAGGGGGGTAATTTGCAGCTCTGTAGTTTTTATCGTTAATGTTGGAATTGAAATGACCCACTGCTTTATTCTGTGACATTCGTAGACCCAAGTGTCAAAATCGCAAGAATAGAGCTTCTCAAAGCAAACAGAAGAGAAAACCATTGCCACCTTGGGTGTCTTAATGGGGACTCCAAATGGCTAATGATAAGATAAAATAATTTACCTTTAAAAAATTAAACACTTCTGTTGAGTAAAGATAGAAGTCATAACAATGCATAGGTAAGCCTCAGATTGGGAGAAAATATTTGCAATGCATTTATCTGATAAGTTGTAGATAGATTAAATTAAATTCTCCCGTAACTCAATAATGAAGGGCAACTTAATTTAAAAATGAAGAAACGAGTTATATAAATGGCCCAGAATCATAAGAAAAAGTATTTAACATGATTAGTCACTAATCATGTTCCTGTTTAAACTACAATTACACACTTCTTTTTTTATTAAAACATTTGTTTAATTTAATGTTTATTTTTGAGAGAGAGAGAGAGAGAGAGAGAGAGACAGAGCACAGCAGGGGAGGGGCAGAGAGAGAGGGAGACACAGAATCCGAAGCAGGTTCCAGGCTCTGAGATGTCAGCACAGAGCCCGACACAGGGCTCAAACCCACGAACCGCGAGATCATGACCTGAGCTGAAGTCGGATGCTTAACCGACTGAACCTCCCCCAGGCCCCTACATTTAGACACTTCTGCATATCTCCCAGAATAACTAAAATTTAGAAGTCTGACAACAACAAATGTTAGTAAAAATGTGAATCAACAGAGCCGTCTTTCGTTGTGGGTGAAAATTGTTTGGCAATTTCTTTTAAAGTCAGTTATACCCTCTGGGGTGTCTCCATCAGCACCAGCCATCTGTATAAAGTAGTCTCAGATCCTTCTACACAGCACACCTCACTACCTGAAACATCCTCGTCATTTATTTATCTGTGTCCTTTGAGAGCAAGGATCCTGTTTTATTCACAGCTGTGGCTCTCATTACTGAAACAGTGGGTGGAAAACAGTGCTTTCTAAATACATATTTGAGGGATATAGGAACAAACATAATCCCGTACGAACACCCTGAAGTGGATGCCACATTTATTCCCATTTAACAGATGAGAAAACTGAGGCCCAGAGCAATGATTAGCCTGTCCGTGATCACACAGCCAGCGGGTGACAGAGCTGGGATTTGGACCAAGGGTGGTATTTTCATCAGTAGAACCCTCAGGAGTCAGCCTGGAGATTTGCGGGACTTCCTCCCGGTTCTTTGACCCCGAGGTCAACCTGCTCTCTCTTCCGTCTTTGCCACTCGGTGGCACGTTCTTGCCCGTGGTCGCCCCGGATGCGCTTTCTCGAGCCAGCCTCCACCCTCCTTCCTCGTGGAAGCTGCAGGGTTTTTTTTAGCGGGCATCAAAGGATTTCACCAGTGAGCTGGAAAATGGAGCAGACACCTAGGAAGAAGGAGGTCTGACTTGGAGCCTTTTCTGGAAGCAGGACTGGAAGGGGAGGACAGATCTCCCAAGCCGCGTGTGACGGGTCTATCAGGTGGATATTTATGTGCTCAGTGGTACATGCTTATTGCACACCTGCTCTGGGACAGACTTTGCTCAGAGAGGTGTCTGTAAAGCAAACAGAACAGACAAGACGCCTGGTCTTGCGGAGCTTGGATGCCTGCAGAGGAAAGAGAATACACAAATTTGCGAACAAATGGGCATGGCGGGGCGGATAGCAACATGTGCTTTTGGGGAAACCCCCCAAGAAGGAGGCCTGTGGGAAGCCGGTGGCCCGGAAGGGATTGCTAAAGAGTTATTGGCAAACGGACGCCCGTTGATGCGCTGTTATTTGAACAAAGGCCCGAAGAGAAGTGAGCCGTGCCTCCCTCTGGAAAAAAAAAATATTATCTCAGCATTGATAGGAAAAGTCGGAAATATCGTTGGGCGTCTTTAGAGACACTCACGAGTGCAAACGTGCAAGGCCAGGGAAGCCGTCCACTCTGCTGTTGGAGCAGATCGCTGTCTCTGCAGCTGAGCCCCCACCACACAGGGTGGGTGACATGGCGGGGCCACGCAGTGAGGGAAAATGACGGTCACGTGAAGGACGATGACACATTCAGACCGAGACCTGTCAAGGGAGTGCACCAGACGGACGGTTGGATCGCTGCCTCCACTCGGGGTAGAGATGGGCTTCAGCTCACAGGGGCCCGGGTAGCCTTGTCTGGGCCACTCGGACCGCTTTCTGTCTCCTTGTTCCTGTCTCCTGGGCCCCTTCTTTCTCTATCTGTTGTTTGCTCTCTCGTTCTCTCTCTCTCCTTCCAGTACACACGCAATCCCAAGATCCCCATGGTCCTCGGAGCTGATGAAGGAGGGCACAGGTGGGTGTCCCCAAAAGGCAGAGCTGTAAACAGCGAGACAAAGTACTAGAAAAAGGACTTCACAGGAGCTGCAGGAGCTCACAGGAGGCTGCCCGGCCGGACCCGGGAGGGTGAGCGACCTTCTCTTAGGCACCAGCCAGGGCACTTGGCCACAAGCAAAGCAGCAGGATTGCTGTCTTGAGCAGAACATGAAGGTTTTGAAGTCACCGTGGGGGCTGCGGGAATGCGCAAGAAGAACAGAGACACGGTGGCTCACGTGACTCGGGAAACCAGCGGGGACAGACAGTGGCTCTGGGCCAGGCGGACAGGGTAGCTGAGGCCTCATCACAGGAGCCGGATGGCAGTGACCTTGCTGCTGTGGGCAGCCCTGGCCTCCGGCTCTCGGCCCCCTCTCTCTGTCCCTCCATCAGGACTGAAACGTCAGGACCAGGCATCCAACGGGTCAGAATCCTGTGCCCAGACTGGCACAGAGCAGGAAGACTGTTTCTGGCTTCTTTTGGCTTCTTCAAGCAGAAGTGAAGCTGTGTGCTTCTCCAGACTCACACCATGGGGCTTACCCACCAAAGAAAGTCGGGTCAGATGCCAGGCAGTCTTGTCTTTCCCGCCCCTCCGTCCCCAAACCACTGGTCAGATGTCCCTGAGAGGTAGAGTTACTATTTTTAAAAAAATTTTTAACATTCATTCATTTTTTTTTAACATTTATTTTTTACGTTTATTTATTTTTGAGACAGAGAGAGACAGAGCATGAACGGGGGAGGGGCAGAGAGAGAAGGAGACACAGAATCGGAAGCAGGCTCCAGGCTCTGAGCCCTCAGCACAGAGCCCGACGCGGGGCTCGAACCCACCAACCGTGAGTTCAAGACCTGAGCCGAGGTCGGACGCTGAACCGTGGGAGCCACCCAGGTGCCCCGAGGGGTAGAGCTATTATTCAAAGGACTTCGGAACGGGGTACTCTACAGAACTACAGAACTGTTACGAAGTCTCCTTATTTCTAAGGTTTTATAAGGAAAAAGGTTTGAAGCACCAATTGCCATGAGGAATGTGAACACGTGTGTGATTTTCAGAGGAAAGCAAATTATACTGACCTGGGGCAAAATTATTCTGGCTCTGGTTTTATTTTAATCAACTTGATTCATCGGGTTCCAGCCTTCACACGAGCCCAGGATCCACGGGACATTTAAATTAGCCTTCTATAGTTGTGCGTAAAGGGATAATCTCATGTTAGGAAGCCTCAGAAGGAGGATGTGTTATAAGAGGCAGAGTAAATATACAGGTAGCTGAAATGGTCCTGGCAGCAGGGGCCTGGGAAGCTTGCAGGACGCCCAGGACGTACGTGTCCCCGCCTCCCACCTCTTCTGCACACGCCCCTGAGGCTGCAGGGTCACAGACGATGGCTTCTTTGATTTCCAAGTTCAAATGTTGTGGTCTGGTCAGGTGAGAGCACTCTTTGCTGAGCTGCCTTATTTTGCGTCACTGCTGTGTGGATGGGATGGACCACAGAGGATGCTTTGCTCGTATATTTCGCAGAAAACACTCAGCCAGGCACCTCATCTAGGACATTGTGTCCCGCAGGACACGCGACTCCAGTTTTCAGCTGCGATCAAATATGACATCCAATTATAGTCACTTTGGGTTACAGACACAATTTAACAACAATTAACGTATTAATTTACCTCTAACAAACCCAGTTAGGCAACAGAAGTTTCGCCCAGTTACACGTAACTTTGACTTACAGAGGACACTGCGAACTTTGTGAGGCATGCTTTTCAATCAGCTTTCTTATTTCTAGCTGTGGGTTATTCTCGTGTGTGGAAGGAAAGGGCATCTTCTCATAAATGGGATACTTGTGTTTGAAAAGAAGGAAGCTTTCAGCTTTTTCCACCCTTGCTGAGGTATAACGCACAAACAACAATTTCTTGATTTTTTAAAGTACTTTATCTATTGTGAAGTGATCGCAACACTCAAGGTAATTAAAATATCCACCGCCTCTCATACCTACTATTTGTCTTTGTACATGTGTGTGTCTGTGTGGTGAGAGCACTTAAGATCTTCCCTCTTAGCAACTTTCAAGTATACAACACAGTATCGCTAACTGTAGTCCGTGCTGATCCCCAGAATTTATCCATCTTATTTATTTAAAAAACTTTTTTAATGTTTATTTTAGAGAGAGAGAAAGAGACAGAGCATGAGTGGGGCAGGGCCAGAGAGAGAGGGAGACACAGAATCCGAAGCAGGCTCCAGGCTCTGAGCTGTCAGCACGGGACCCGACGCGGGGCTGGGACCCACAAACTATGAGATCGTGACCTGAGCCAAAGTCAGGCGCTTAACCGACTGAGCCACCCAGGAGCCTCTACCCATCTTACTTATAACTGAAGCTTTGTGCCCTTGACAAGTATCTCCCCATGCCCCCTCCCCTCAGGCCCTGGCAACCACCATTGTACTTCGATGTGAGATCACGCAGCAATTGAAATGAGCTCTCTTCACTATCTCAACATATTGGGTCTGTTAGTGACCCTAGAAAACAGAAATATCTAGTCGCCTCTATGTTCATCTATCTATTATCTATTATCTATTTGTCTGTATCCTAGCTCTACATGAATAATTTTAGAGAAATAGAAAATCTGGGCCCTGGGGTCATGATCAGAGGGCAGCTGTTACTATAAAGGAAGATCCTACGTTGCAATGAAATGTTCTCTATCTATGTTAAATAATCTCTCCAGGGAATAATAACGTGAAAATACTTAGAATCAAAGTATATCAGAAAGGAAGGAAGGAAGGAAGGAAGGAAGGAAGGAAGGAAGGAAGGAAGGAAGGAGAAAAGGAAAGGAAGGAAAGGGAAGGAAAAGGAAGGAAGGAAAGGAAGGATATTCTTGTTACTGCTTCCTGACCCTATAGGAAGTGGCTTATATGCAAAGTTTCTGAACCAGCCACACAGTGTAAAACAATAGCGAGTCAATGGCAACCACGATAACATAATAATAACTCATACTGATGAGCATGGTCTCCTCTTACAAGTAGCCCTACACAGATTTTCAAGCCTACTTCTCACATCTAATAGCTGCAAGAATATTTCTCAGGCTACATGCCAGGCATAGTGGTGATCCCCTCACTACATTGGGGGTTCTCAACTGAGGTTGATTTTGCCCCCAAGGGGATATTTGGCTACATCTGGAGACAACTGTGGTGTCACAACTGGAGAGGTGCTACTGGCATCTAGTAGGTCGAGCCCAGGAAGGCTGTTAAATATGCTACAAGAGCAGATGTCCCCTCAACAAAGAATCGTCTGCCCCAAATGCCAATAGTGCTATGGCTAAGAAACCTTGACCTGCACTCTCCCCTATAATCTTCTCAACCACCCCATGGAGCAGCTGACATTATGGCACAGAATGGCTTCAAGGTCAACAAATTATTTCACTTTTCCTCTTGGGATATTTCTCAGAAGCCACAAGACTGGTTTCTGGCCAATGGAGCATGGGTGGAAGTGACATTTTCATCTCCATTCTGGATTTATAAAACCTCCTGCTCAGCCCATTGGTTTCCCTCCTCCCCCACTGTTGGTTGGCTGCACATGATCCAGTGGAGGACTCTGAGTAGCCCGTAGGAGATATAGGGGCCACAACATAGGAGGAGCCTGGTCCCCCAAATGATTCCACGGAGAAAAGCCCCTCACTGACTCACATAAGACTGCCAGGAAGAGAGAAATCTTTCTGGTGCAAAGCCATTGAGAGTTTGTGATGATTTCTTGCATTAACCAGCCAATTTTGACTGACACAATTATTACGCCCATTTTCCAGATGGGGAAAAGTGGAGGTTGCAGAGGGAATGCTTGATCAGAGGTGTGGTTCCACTTCTCTGTAATTCTCTCCATTGAAAGCTAAAAGTAGCTTTGCCCAGCACATGTTCTCTTCATCCTTATTACTGCTTCATTTTAAATCCTAAGCCTCCTTGAACCACATTGTTATGGGTGTTCTTCCCCTTGGCACAAGAAAAATTTTGATTTAGTTGATTGGTCCAGCTTTAGGTTACTTGCCCACCCTTGACCAGTCTCTATGACCAGGGCCATGCTCAACACTGAGTATCTTGGATTGCCTGCCTTAACCAGTCACGGAGACCAGGTAACAGGGCAATCATGATGACTCAGGACCCAAGCTTGGTATTGGGGCTGGACTCAACCTACATAACTCCTTGCAAACCTTTATGTCTGCTATGGTGGGGGGTGGGGAGTGTTCTCCCCAAAGACATGATGTGGATGGGAATATGCCTTTGGATTTTCAGGCCACACAGAATTCTTGAGAGAATCACCCTGTCCCTAAAGCCAAAGGGCCCAAGCTCTCCTGAAAATTTCCCACAGCTCAACAAGAACAGGATGACTAAATGGATGTTTATATTCAGAGATGTGATCACCAGATAGCACATGCCAGATACAAGGAGAAGATCTCTGTCCATGGTTCTGATTGTCATCCAAAGGCACTAATTCTAAGGCAATTTTGCAATACTCCTACTTCAGAAAGCTAACATGCCTATCTTTGCCTGCTCAAAAGGCATCAGCTTCCATGGCAGTGAGGACAGACTATCAAGAACTATAAACCCCAGCAATTCTGAGTGAGGCAATGGAGACTCAGACCAACTACAGTTCACCCAAGAGAAACACCCACACATGCTCTGTATCTGACATTGTGGTGCATTTATATTCCTGACATCACATATTTCCCATTGAATAGTTGAATCTAAGGGGGTTTTCTCATTTCTTTAACCTTACTGATTGAATGTCAACATTGGCCTTAACCCATAGGGAAGATGGTGGGGGAAGGCCAGGAACTGGGGCTTGATTATTTCATCAAGTTTATTAAATCCCATTTCCTGACATGATTTCCTGGGAGCCAGAAGATATTCTGTGTGTGTGAATCTATTTGGATAATAACAAATGTCTCTCGACCTTGCCACACTTGGGATTAGAAAATTGTGATTTCCAGCTCTTTCCTGGTCAGTCAGGGAGAAATCATTTGCAAAGAATAAATATTTTGAGAAGGATATGAGATGCTCACTCATGGGACTCTCGTGGGCAGGGCAGTCATGCACCACTGTTCAAGTCACTGAGTAAAGGTACTCAGGAGATGGAACAAGATAGGGTGGCATTTAGCCCTCACACCATGTGTTAGAGCAAAGATAGTCACAAATTCTCTGCCACACCCCCATAGAGAGGTCCGCAGTGCATCCCCTGGAATGTGGACCGAACCTATGGTTAGTTGACAAAGGTCACAGAGTAACCCCGTGTGGGAGCCCCAAATCACACCCACGCCATCAATAGGCATCCAGAACTTGCCTATTAATCACTTGTCTGTCAAGGCTGGCAATCAATCAAAATAATTCCAAAATGCCACCTCTACTCACCTTTACTAGAAACAGAAATGGATCAAGGAATCAAACTTTAGGGACATTTAGAAAAGCTAGTGAAAAGAAAGAAAGAAAGAAAGAAAGAAAGAAAGAAAGAAAGAAAGAAAGAAAGAAAGAAAGAAAGAAAGAAAGAAAAGCTAGTAGTTTTTATATTACAGACATTCCCATTCTAGAAAAAGTCATTATCATCTGTATAGGTAACATTTAACAGAGTTGCATCCTCCTGTGACATTTCCTTAGCACATAAAAAGATGGGTAGTGATAAGTATCTAGGGAACAATAGATCAATTGAACTAGAAGCGTCAATCACTGGGAAAGGTCAATTATCAAAATATTCAAAGAACATTTTCTGGACCCGAGGGACAGAAACATTTTGGAGTTCACACCTACTTCATGTATAAGACAATCACACCATTTACAACTCGTGTGTATTTGCATTGAGTAACATATTAGAGCAAATGAACATCTTAGACATTTGTTTTGTTCCTTCCCAGTTTAACACAAAAGGTAAATGACCCATGAAGAAGAAAAAGAAATATTAGTTTTCAACCAAAAAGGTTATAAATATGCAAAGAATATAGTATCTAGTAGAGCATATAAAAAAGGAGTTTGCAGTATTTTCTTAATGGAAATTTCACAAAGCCTTCACAGGCACTTTGGTTATTGAGATGATTAGCATTTTGTTCTATTCTGCTCTGTCACATGGTGCTGATGATCATCGCTTCTCCAGTGTTAACATCACCACAGATCTTACAGGGTTTATGGCAAAGGCTGAGCCCCACAGACTGTGTGCAACTTTGCTGATTGAACTTGAGGGGGTAATAGAAATGGTCTTTTCCACGATGTCACAATTTTTCCTAATTCTTTGGAGGTTGTAGCTTTGTCCATTGCTTGATTTAATCATCATGCTCTGCATGAAATGAAGCGAGTTAGCAGCAGTAACAGAAAATTCATCCTACCACTCAACCGGAGGAAGTGTGTTTAGACTCTAACTGCTGGGGTGTGAGGGGCTCTGCTCCACACAGTCACTCCGAGATCTAGGCCCCTCTGTCTTGTGACTCCACCATCCCCCTGGGATCTCAAAGGCATTGGCTGGCTTCCATGCCTTTGGCCAGTGAGTGAGGGAAGAACAGGATTACTTGGGAGGATACTGGAAGCCACACCTGGGAAGTGCCACACAGGGATTCTGCTGATATTTCATTAACCGAGACTCGGTCAGACACTCCACTTACTGGAATAGAGGCTGGGAGAAGAAGAAAATATCAGAAATTGTGGACATATGGGACACACATTCATTTTACGTTTTGATGGACCCCCCTTCATTGCGCATCCAGGTTCCAGACATAGAAATGTCACAGAAGCTCTGTTTTTCAACCTCACCATCACAAGTATGCAGGCGTGTGATGGGGCTCTGACAGGCCCTTCTGTGTGAAATTTTCATATGGGAGCTACATTAGAACAGATGAGTGACACAGGGCATCCATGTCATAGAAGTGGCTGGCAAAGGGGCAGCACATTTCTTGGGTCAGTGGTGGTGGTAGTGGCTTTCCAGGTGTTGCAGCGTTTTGGTTCTCTCCCAGCCATGGCTCCTCCCATCCTATGGCTCCTCCCACCCTGAGCCCTTCCCATATTGGAACCCTTCCCATATCATAGCCCCGCCCACACTCATAGCCCTTCCCACCCATGGTTCTTCCCACATCATAACCCTTCCCAGCAATGGCTCCTCCCATCCATGGCTCCTCCTACCTGGTGGCCCCTCCCACATCATAGCCCTTTCCATCCATAGCTCCTCCCACATCATAGTCCTTCCCATATTGTAGCCCCTCCCACATCATAGCCTCTCCCACACATGGCTCCACCCACATCATAGCTCTTCCCACACTATAGCTCCCCTATACCATAGCCCCTCCTACTCTGTGGTCCTGCCCATCTCATGGTTCTGCCCACCTTTATTCTTCCTTGGCCAACCTGGCTCTCTAGAGTGACTTCACAGGCTGTCACTGAACAAATCACTTCCTCTACCCTTTCTTGGAATCATTCTTGAACTTCCTAGTATTCCTTACTAAGTCTTTTCCTGATTAAATTAAGCAAGTTAATCTTCTTTGCAACTAATGATGTTTACATGTAATAGTCCTTTGTTTTGAGGGAAACAAAACCCAACAAAACGACATACGCTTTTATACTGAGTTTTCACTGTCTCTGACCAGAAGAGCTTTTTTTAAGCCATACAATATATTATTGCCATTATTTAAAAATTATAGGATTTTTCATTTCAACCCTGATTTCTGACTTCTCTTTAAAAAAATAGAAAAAATTTGGCATATTTGAGAATAGGTATAGGAGAAGCATCATTCATTAATTCAGCAAACATGTATTTAAAGCTGAGAATTTACCAAACCTTGCTAAAAGAAACCAAATTTCAGGGCATTTTTGTGGTCACATAGTATCAGCTGATGCAGATATAAGGATTATCTCTTGTGAGATAGCCAGAACCTTTTCCATTTTATTTAACAGGAATGTGTCTTGATTAACAGGTTCCTGATCCTTAATACCCAGATAGGTTTCCAAATGAGAGACTTTTTTGAAGGTACAGGTGGACATTTCCACAATCATGTAGGTCACTACCCTTCCTGAATCAGCGGTATTCAGATCTGTTTCATTCCTGGTCATTTTCAGTGGACTAAATTATGGTGCTCTGTGAATGACTTTATAGTGATTGCATTGCTCTTGTCTTTTGGGTATGATGGGAGTCCCAAAGACCACTGGGGTGGGAAGGTGGAGGGCACTAGGTTATAAAAGTTCCCAGGGACACAGGGCTTGTTCTGCTCTTGAGTTGGAATGTCTCCCAGTGCCAAGAAAAGGTGTTTGACACAAAGCACAGAATTGTAAGTCTCCAGGAGCACCTGGGTGGCACAGTCAGGTAAGCATCCGACTTCAGCTCAGATCATGATCTCATGGTTTGTGGGTTCAAGCCCTGTGTTGGGCTCTGTGCTGACAGCTCAGAGCCTGGAGCCTGCTTCAGATTCCATATCTCCCTCTCTCTCTGTTCTTCCCATGCTCATGCTCTGTCTGTCTGTCTGTTTCTCTGCCTCAAAAATAAATAAACATTAAAAAAATTAAAAAAAAAAAAGAAATATAAGTCTTCAGAGGGCACAGGCTCTGGGTCCTGCATTTCTGATATAAAACAGGTTTTCTCAACCTTGACACTTTTGACATTTTTGGTGGGGCAAGTTTTGGTTATGGGGGCTGTCCTGTGCATTGTAGGATATTTAAAATATCCCTGGTCTCAGCCTCCTGGATGCCAGAAACACCCTCCACCCAGTTGTGATGAAGGGTGTCCAGATGTTACCAAATTCTCCTGGGGGGAAATCGCCCCCTTGTTGAGAATCACTGCTTTAAGAACTAAGATTTTTGAAGGGAAGGCTATTTCTACAATGATGCTATAGAACCCAGATTTAAAATCACAATTCTTTGGAGGCATTTTGCCTCTACAGAAGGATTTCTTATTTTTCAAGTATTTCTAATCTGTACAAAATCACTTAGGATGATCATCCACTTTAAGTAAAAATTCACACGCACCCCATCATTGGCTTTGAACTCCACACCCTTTGCAACTTTTTATAGGAGTTATCTCACTTGCTGAGACAGTAATGGCGAACTCCCCTTCCCACATTTGTTCTTTATGCTGATATAACACCATATCTGATACGATTAACATTTTCACATTGACACGGCTTCCACTTGATTGTCACCTGGTTGAGCAAGCAGGGAAGTTACCACCACCTCCAGGTTAAATACGAGGAAACTGAGGCTCAGAAGGGTCACGAGATCCAGGCTTCCCAAGGCAAGGGGGAAGAGCTGGATAAGCTTACATGCATTGCCAGTGCCTTCAGGACATGGACATCAGGGGTATTGGCTTTTACTCTTTCCCTCACTCTGCCACCTGGGCAGGACAGACACAGCAAATTCTAGGAAGGATCCTGACATTTAGGGTCCTGGGCTCAAGTCCCTTCTCCCCCCCATTCAGCTGCATGAACGTGGGTGAGACAGTCCACCCACGTGGGCCCGACGTTCCTCCTCTGTAAAAACAGGCAGTGATGATCAAGTCTAACTCATGAGGCTGTTGGCGAGGCTCTGAAGGCAATTGAGCCAGCATACTCCAAATGCTTGAAACAACGAACTCCACATTTTTAAAGCTGAATGCGCATTACAAAGCACGCCGTGTAAGCAATTCATAAAAGATGAACTACAATGGGGGGTAAGATTAATTTTAAGTTCACCGGTAATTGACGAAATGGAAATCAGTGCAATCATTTGATATCAAATCATTCCCTTTGGGATGACAGAGTTGAGTCTACATCACATTCTCTTGGCTTTCTCTCCATCAGCTGTTTACAGAGGAGGATGAAGCCCAACAAGAAACCAAGCTTTACTGATTTAATGCAATGAGATAACACAGCCCTCAACAGCGAAGGCTATTATGCGGTTTCATTGTCCAAATTGGTTGTTTTTTTTTAAAGAATCACATTAGTGTCAAAGATGCCCTGAAAGAAATTTTACGATCTCTCAAAAGCAGTTGGACCGCAAAGGTGGTCTCTGTATTTCATGATTTTTAAAAGTTATTCTATTTTATTTTATTTTTAAATTTTATGTGTTCATTTTTGAGAAAGAGAGGGACAGAGAGAGAGAGAGAGAGAGAGAGAGAGCAGGGGAGGGACAGAGAGAGAGGGAGAGAGAATCCCAAGCAGGCTCCACACTGGCAGTTCAGAGCCTGACTTGGGACTTGATCTCACAAACCGTGAGGTCATGATCTGAGCCAAAATCAGAGTCAGATGCTTAACCAACTGAGCCACTCAGGCGCCCCTATTTTATATTTTTTAATTGAAACACGGTTAGCATGCAATATTATATTAGTTAAAGGTATTCTCTTCAGTGGGCACAATGAAACATTTTGAATTCGTTGCAAAAATTTAAAAATCCAGAGATTCCATACAAAATATGGATATCTAGTATTCTGTGGAAATGCTGGCATTATTGGGCCCATCTGTGACTAGGTGTGAATGACAAGTGCCCTGAATACATGAACTTTCTCATTCACCCCTCTGAGGTCACCCTCACTCGTCTATGCTAACTTCTCTTTCCTTCCACTCTGTGACACCTGCCATAGACCAGCCCTGAATATCTGGCACTCCAGGATTTTCCACACTGGAAATCTGAGAATTATTCCTAGGATATCAAAAATGTTAGGTCACCTTTGGAAAGGAGCCTAAATGTTTCTCAAGTTTGGGAAATATGAATTCCTTCAGCCTTTTCCCACATCCATATTCCCGAACATCGGCTCATTTGGAATCAATTGTTTGATTTTTCTAAAAGAAAAAAGATTTCCTTCTTTTTCTTTTGTGTGGCAGAAAAAAAAAATCCAGGGTCAATGTCTAACGTGGAGGTCATTTGTTTTAAGGCTATAAATACCCACCCTCCCAGATCTGATATGAATCCACCATTAAGGGTTCTCCTGAAGCATGAAATCTAATTCATTACTGTTTTTAGAAATGATTCCTCTAGGGTATCAGCCCAGAAAAGCTACCGAGCTCTGTATCATTCATAATCCAATTAAAACTCCTTTTCTAATACCAATGGGACTTCAACGGTGGCATTTCAGTTTCAGACACATCAGTGTAGCTGACAGTGTATTTTATTTAATGGGTGGTGTCCTTTGAGGCAGAAGTATAAGGTTTCCATGGAGATTCTCAGGCCGCCCAGTGAAATCTCCCTGGTTCTGGGATTTCAGCTAAAACCTAAATTTTATCCTTGCTTTCATCCCCGACAATCGTGTCCTTTCTCCTTCCTTTCCTTCTTTCCTTTCTTCTCCAAACCTTTCTTCAAGGTCTTTTCCTCCTTTCTAAGAGCCATAGTATCCCATGATTAATAACAGTAGATCCTGACTCTATGGGATAAATATATATATATCTTTTGCAAGTAAAAAAAAATGCACCGGGTCTAGACAGAAGAAGCGAATTTACTGACTCACAAAGCAAGCATCCAGGGAAGTTTGAGCTACAGGTATGGCTGTAATCCAGGGCCTCAGAAGGATGTGGTTTCCCTTTTGTCATCCTTGGCTTTTTTCTTCTGTTGCGGCCATTCCAAAAAGACACACTTTTTTAGTGAAGGCAATACGCATGGCTGCCTCCAGTTCTGGGACCACATCCCTGCAGCTGTATGTCCCGTGGAAATGAAAGTTTGTTTCTTCTCTGGGTTTTTATACATCTTGGGTGAGGAAAGCATTAGCATAGCAATCCTGAGCCTGCTGGATTGAAAGGCCAGTTTCCAAGGTTGGCTCTCGGATGGCCTCTTGGAAGTGGATTTCGGGAGGGTTCCAACTATCCCCTGATCAGAAAGGCTCACCGTGTCAGAATTATTTAGGCAAAACAATACGGCTTCTGCTGACAACCTGCCTGCCTTCTGTGGGTCTGGGATTTGGGCAGTGCCCAGAAGAAGGCGCCTACATGAGCAGCACCATTTAAAAACCCTGGGCAGTGAGTCCCTTGTGAGTTTCCCTGGTAGATGACATTTTAGACATGTTGTCACATGTTGCTGGAGGAATCAGGTGCTTCTGTTGTGACTGGACTGGGCACAGATTCTGGAAGTTTGCACCTGACTTCCTCCGGACTTCCCCTCCTGCACATTTTCCATTTGTTAATTTTGTTTTGCGGTGTTTGTTTGTTTGTTTGTTTGTTTTTGCCATAGCAATGAGTTGACTGTATGTTGAGTCCTGTGAGTCCTCCTGGCCAATTATTGAGGCCGGGGTGGCCTTGGGGACCCTGACGCTGAGATTCACGCTAACTGCCAACTTGGCAGGATAGATCTTGGTAGGATAGATCCTGGCGGGTCTAACAGGCTCAGCTCGATTTCGGCCTTCACCTTGGCACTTGGCAATCAGTTGAATGCTTTCAACGCCAGAATCTGAATCGTCAAGAAAAAAATGAGAAAGAAACCCTGGGCCGATTCATTGTACTTTTTTGAAAATTGAAATCATCCATGCATATATCTAGAAGATTCAAGGTAGCCCAACCAAACAGGCTTACTGTTGAAAAAAAAAAGTTGATTTATTTATTTTGAGAGAGAGACCGTGTGTGCAAGCGGGTAAGAGGCTGAGAACGAGGGAATCCCAAGCAGGCTCCAGACCGCCACTGCAGGGCCCACATAGACCACCATCTGACCAACTGGGAGGTCACGACCGGAGCTGAAATCGAGAGTCCCAGGCTTAATCAACTGAGCCACCCAGACGCCCCCAGGCTTATATAATATATATTTTTTAAGTATCCCTTATCGTTTATCCATTTCCTTCAACCCAGAGGCAATCACTTTTTACCACTGCTGTATTTTAAGAATTCCTCTCTACAGCTGTCAATTTCATGCTTGTATTTCTATGTCTTGATTCTTTGCTCTTTTGGGACGCCGTCTTCTTTCCTGGTCTCCCTTTCTTCCAAGTCGTGCTCTTCCAGGTTTAATTTTTTTTTGCGAGAGCGCCATTCATGTTGTAGGATTTCCTCATTTGTGTGGTGACCCTCGACCACTCCCGACAGAGGGCGGGTAACAGCACAGCAGAGGCCCGGCGGGCATCACGACGGGGTGATCGGCTGGCGGTTTTATCACCGAAACCCTGATGTGGGCCACTTTAGGTGTTCCCTCTTGGGCTGGGCGCAGCTTCGGGGCAGGACCTTCCAGGCTCTTGCCGGGAGGGTCTGGGACTGGCCGCCTGGCTTTTGGCAAAAAGCAGGGAGAGGCCAGGGGATGCCAGCACGTGATGCACCCTGGACGGTGTGCAGGGAGGGAAGCACACAGGGCGCGAGGCTCTGCTGAACTCAGAGACCCCCGCCCCGTCCCTCCCCATGACTGTAGAGTTAGCTCTCCCACTGTCAGCCCCTTCTGTGTGCCTCCTATGTACCTTCTGTGTATCCTTCTATGTATCCTTCTAGTACCTTCTTTTCGTTTTGCCCCTTGGGTGTTAATGCCTTAGAAATAAAATCAATATTCTTATCGTGGTGATGTTTGGGAAGGGGGGGCGGAACGTTAACTTTCACATTTTACTGAAAGCCAATTCACTGAGTATTAAACATTTTTATCTGAATAATTTAATATTTGTGTAGACAACTTTCTAATGGGTTGCAAACTGCAATCTTTTAATTTATTTTCTACCCCGTATGATTACTACCAGTTTCTTGATTATTCCATTATGATGCATTCTGAGCTTTTAGTGCCTCCTAATTGCTCATAAAATACATAAAAATGCAACATTGAGGGCTCGTGATGACAAATCAATTTTTTCCCTAGTAGGTATAGTGTGTTTATAAAACCACCTTTTGTGGAGAGGGAGGGAAACAAGAACAGGAATGTAAAAGCATGTTAACTTATTTTTTTCCTACCTAGACTTGCCTGATGCATAATTCCTGCGCCCTTCAATGCCCTGACCTCCCCCCAGCCCCGCCCCAAATCCATTTCAGTCAAGGCTCCTTGAAGTCCATGGAGCAGAGACAAAAGGTCTGAGCACATACATGATGTATTCAGAATGTGCCTTTTTATTCTAAAGACGTATTTCCTGAATGGATTTTATGCCAAGAAATGCTAACTAGACCTAATCTCTAGGTCTTAACATGTTAACGCTGTGCCATGATTAATGAGCTTGTTAAAACTAAGCAATATTTTCATTTTCTAGATGCCATCAACCCAGCAGGGAAATGAGAGAGGGCTTTTGATATTTAGCTCACCCAGTAAGTGAAAGGATTATTGTAGCTTGTAAATTAAAACAATTACTATATACCTTGACTCTCTTCAGTGTTCTGTTTATTACTACTTTTATCCTATTAGCTGTCAGTAACTTCAGAGAAAAAGATGCATTCTCTACAAGACAAAGAAATTTTATTATGACTTGCAAGATTCATATTAAATAACTAAAAAATTATATGCTTTTTATAGACATAATTGAAAGCAATATATTAGAAGGAAGATCTTCCTCCCTTCCTCTCTCCCTCCCTTCCTTCCTTCCTTATTTCCTTCCTTCCTCCCTCCCTTCCTTCCTTAGTCCCTTCCTTCCTTCCTTCCTTCCTTCCTTCCTTCCTTCCTTCCTTTATTTCCTTCCTTCCTCCCTCCCTTCCTTCCTTAGTCCCTCCCTTCCTTCCTTTCTTTCTTTCTTCCTTCCTTCCTTATTTCCTTCCTTCCTCCCTTCCTTCCTCCCTTATTTCCTTCCTTCCTCCCTCCCTTCCTTCCTTCCTTCCTTCCTTCTTTCCTTCCTTCCTCCCTTCCTCCCTTCTTTCCTTCCTTCCCTCTCCCTGGCTCTTTCTCCACATGCATCTCTGCATCTTTTAATGAACAAAGAGGGAGAAGAAACACATGATCAAAGAAAAAAATATCCAATTAGCTGCAGTTCATTCAGTCTCGCCCATTATAAACCAGTCACTATTTGAATTTTGTATCCAGTATTTGAAATTCTGAGTCTCACTTTGTTTTACTCTGTGTACTTCATTTTTTCCCCTAAAGTTTCCTGTCCTTTACTGTCTTAAGAGTCACCTGTTAGAATTTACGGGGAAGCCAAACCTTCACATTAAGTTTACAATGATTGCCGTATACCCGCCCCCCCACCCCCCAATGAAAGAGGAGTTAGGAGAAGCTGGAGAAACCCCAAGCACAGGAAATGAGGCTCACCTCCACCAAGGTGCTGGGACAGAAACGCCAGGGTCAGGATGCAGAAGCCACAGCAAAGCAGCTTCTGGGCTGTCAACACCTGGCCCGTGTACACGTCCTCACGCACAGGGACGGGCAGACGTGCTGCCCCTGTGAGTTCACGAGGGTCTCATGAAGGCAGTTGTCAGCTCTGTTCACTCTTTCGGATTTTAGGGACAGCGAGAAATGGTGCAAAAGATTAGTATTTTGTAATTTGCAGTGGTGGGGGGAGGGGAGCCCTTTCTAGTAACTTCAGATTCCAAGTGGCATCTCTCTGGCTCAGGCTTTTTTTGTTTTTTGGGGTTTTTTGTTTGTTTGTTTTTGAGAGAGAGGGAGGGAGAGAGGGCGAGCGGGCAAGGGACAGGGGGAGAGACAGAATCTTAAACAAGCTCTGTGCTCAGCGCAGAGCCCAACGCAGGGCTCGATCCCCCAACCCTCAGATCATGACCTGAACCGAAATCAAGAGTCGGACCCTCAACTGACTGGGCCACCCAGGCGTGCCTCCGGCTCAGACCCTTAGCGTAATTTCCAACGCACTCCCCGTTGAAAGTCCATCTCTGTAAATGAGTCCTTCAGCTACCGGAATTCTTTTTCATCTGAAACTGTGTTCCGTGAAGACATGAGCCCCTTCATGCCGTCCTTCCAATTGTACTTCCTCTGGTGTCAGCGGAGCCGGGGGAACATCCAGGCACTCACTGGGTGGTGGAGTTGAGACCCGACGCCTGGCTTGGTGTCCTGGCCAAGAAACTGTGGTTTTGTTTCCCCAAGTCAAAATGAAGTTGAGTCCATGGGTCAATTTCCCACCCCTTCTGGATCTTGCTTCCACTTGCTGAGCAACCTGCACTGAATGCGTATGTCCTGCTTGGTGTCTTTATACACTTGACTCACTGGCCGAGTCCCCGGGGGGCGGAGGGGGGAAGGTGGGCGTCCCTGTTGAAATACAGCGCCCTTTATGTCGACTACTGTATCAGCAAAACCGACTAAATCCACGAAAACCCTTGCACCCATTGTTGTTAAAAACTCCTACTCTAACTCTTTATATACTCTTTAAGCAGCCAAACGTTATTCCAACCATTTTTGTGGAGGTCCTCCCAAACTGTGCCCCGCTTTTGTGTTCTTTCAGGAGAATATGATGTATACGATGTGTGTGTGCAGGAAGGTGGGGGACTGTGTGTGAGTGTGTTTGTGTGTATGCGTGTGTCACTGAGGACCATCCCTATAAACACTGGCTGTCTGGTTGGGTACACGTGTTGGATGCCTTGATGTCTCGGGAGCAAACGCTCCAATCTGCTGGTTCCTTTATTACATGACCTTGGACAAGCACGCTTTTTGGATCATTCCCTTTGGTTTTGATGAAGTTGTACCTCCTAATCTCGCTTCCCAGGTGCTGTCACTTTCCATTGCTCTCAAGGTGTTTCCTTGAAACAAAGTTCCTTATGTGCAAATTTGCTTCTTGCAAATGACACGTTTGCCCCGGAACGTTTATTTCCTCTGAGTTCCATTGGGGAAGGACCTCTTTTCCCTCGTTTGTCTGGCACCTGGCAGGTAGCTGGGCTGTGCTGAGGGCCCATTAACATTCCCTATACAAGTAACCAATTCCACTGCAATTTTGTGTAAAGTAAGAATAAATGGGCCTGAGAATCCAAATGGCTTTATTTTGCTTACAGTTCATGAGCTTAAACACAAACCTGGTGGGTCGATGTTGGCTCCTAAGAGGCTTTTTTAAAAGGCTCTACAGGGGCGCCTGGGTGGCTCAGTCGATTAAGTGCCTGACTCTTGGTTTCGGCTCAGGTCGTGAGCTCATGGTTTGTGGGATCAAGCCCTGCCTCAGGCTCTGTGCTGACAGCGTGGAGCCTGCTTAGGACTCCCTCTCCCTCTCTCTCTGTCCCTCCCCGGCTCACTCTCTCTCTCTTTCTCTCTCAAAATAAATAAATAAACATATTTTTTTTTTTAATCTAAAAAAAGCTCTTCATTCTGTTGCATCACTGGGGCATGTTTTTTCTCCTCCCAATTTCTACTATTATTGCTTTTTTTTTTTTTTTTTTTTTACCCAGACACCCTTGCTCACATTCACTTCTGGAGAATTCTCAATTCTCCTTCCTCTTCTCCATCTATGTGGTTCTAGGAACGTTTTTCTTCGTTTGCCTTTGAGAGATTCCTGTTGAGGGATTTCACTTGAATTTTGCTGTGTAGCCAGATTGGGGAGAGAGTCTTCGGGAAATATGACCACTCACTGCCTTCGGTATATTTTTCCTCTCCACTTGACTTTAACTACCTTGCCCTTCTTTAAATTCTTTGAGTGCCTTCCTGTCTTATTTGCAGCTCTTTATGCCCGTTTAAATCTCTCCACATCAACAAAGCCACTTATTTTGTCCTGGTTATTTACAGGCCCAGATGTTCCTTACTGCCTGCAGATTTTTCTACAAGGTAATCCAAGGTCTGGCATTCCCACTGCGCCCCCCTCCCCGGCTCCCCTGTGCATGGTTTCTTCTACAGGAAGCATGAGAAACTCACATTGTGGGGGGACAGTTGACAGGTGGTTTGACCAACCCTTCTCGTTTTATTGGAGACCTTTTCTTTCATGTAACTCTGTCCTCAAGGAGAATTTACACCCCGGATGCAGTGATGTACCGTGATGAAAATTCCCATTATTAAAAGGAAGCTTATCTTTCAAGGGTTTTTGTTCAGTCCAAATCTAATGATTTGTTTTGTTCAATGTAATTTTTTTCAGTTTCAGAAATCTCCTAAAAGATTGTAAAGATTGCAAATCCCATGCCCTGTGTAGCTATTTGTCTCTTTTTAAATCTACACTAAGCATCTCACCATATTTTATTTGACAATGAGCTTTACTAGCAACTGCAATGCCTAATGTAGTTCCTCAAAATACACCACTGTTTGTCTTACCCTTTGAGAAATTCACTTCAAAAAACGGGAAACCCAAGGGTTATCATTTTTAAATATTATCTCCTCCTAAATTTTAGTTTTCTAAACCATTTCTTGTTAAAGGAAATGGATTTGCATTGGGTTATGAATTACATGTTTGCTTTCTCCTTGCTTTGGTTTTTTTAATTCTTCGAGAATAAAGGTGACAGAGGTCAGATATGGAAGGAGGTTACTTAAAATATCTTTCCTGGGCATCTCATTCTCTGTTGGCTGACATCCCTAAGACCCGAGGAAGGCGTAAACTAAGATGAGAATAATTATGCAGGACCTGAAAACGTATTTGCTAGAAAAAGTGTCAGGAGGAGGCATGTGTGTCACGGGTGGTGGGCGACGGGGAGGGCTACAGGAGGAGGAAATATTTTACAACCCGGGAGACTATCAATTAGCTCTGAGAGACGTTAGGGAAAGGAATGACGGGTCTATTCAAGTCAGGTGAAAAGAGAACGCACGTCTAAATTCGCTGCTTGCATTTTTACGTGCGCATCAGTGTCTTTTAAATTGGCTCTTTCTGTTATAGTTCTGCTCCGATTTTGAGATCTGACATCACGTCCACATATTTAGCATCCGTCCTGGATGAGATAAATGTTGGGAAGAGAAAGAGATTTGGACTCTGAAAATTGGGGGGTTGCCTTGGTATAGACACATTAGGTGTGGAATCTCGGGTAAGCTACCTACAGGACCTCACTTTTCACACCAAGGAAGTGGTTTATGATCTCCTCCTTGCATATTCACAGGAATACGGGAATATCGTAGGCATCAAATTCTTGGATACGGCAAAACGTGTACGGACAGCACATGCACCCGACCCTAAAACAACACGGATTTGAACTGTGTGGATCCACTGATGGGAAGACTTTGTGGCTGTTAAATACAGTACGGTACATGTATTGCCTCTTTCTTATGATTTCCTTCGTAACATTTTCTTTTCTCTGGCTTACGTCATTGTAAGAACGGGGCAGAGAATACATACAACAACAAAATCTGTGCTAATTGACAGTGTATGTTATCAGCAAGGCTTCCTGTCAGTAGGCTGTTCACAGCTAAGTTTTGCTGAAGTCAAAAGTTACACGTGGACTTTTGACTGTGCAGGGGAGGGGGGTTGGGGCCCAACTCCTGTGCCTCACAAAGGCCAAGGTCGACTCTAAATGGAAAGCTGCGTTTTCACTTACTCACTACCCCTCAGCTGTACATTTTGAAACAGCGCTTCTCCAAACGGGACTGTGGAAACCCTTGAGGGTCTCAGGAAACCACAGTAGGGAGACTGAGATCAGAAAAAATTTACGATAAGACGCGAGTTTTCTAGAGGCTCCAGGCTGTGTGGCAACATCACCTGGGATGATTCAGGGGGTGTATCCTAAGGTGTTCGAGAGCAGACAACGTACAGAAAAATTATGCACGTTTTCAGAACTTAACTGTCTATTTTCGATGCTTCCGCTGGGCTTTGACGACATCACCTCAGCTCCACTGGCTACAACTTTACAGCCTTGTTTTTATTCAATAAAACATTACCTCGAGAACACCAAGTTTTCCTAGAGCCTGTGAGGAAACACAACCAGAAGTACGCTGTGGTCTTGCTTGGAAGTGATGTTTTCATTCTTTTCGCAAAAAATTTAATGTGTAAAACTCCCCCCCAAGTTAGGATTTCGCAATTCCGTATCTTATTCTAAAATATCAGAATAGTCTTCACACAGTAGTTTTGTATATTAAAGGTGAATATGTACACTCCAAAAATGGATATTGGAAACTTGCTGTCTCAACCTAAAGCTGTCATATCTGCCTAAAAATGCTGGAAAGCGTTAAAACTGACTTACGAGAAAGTTCTCTGTGTCATGAAGGGGAAAAATCTGCTTAAATCAAGGGGCACCTGGGTGGCTCAGTCGGTTAAGCGTCCGGCTCTTGATTTCAGCTCAGGTCATGATCTTGTGGTTGGTGGGTTTGAGCCCCAAGTCAGCCTCTGAGTCCGCACGGAGCCCAGAGCCTGCTTCAGATTCTGTGTCTCCCTCTCTCTCTGCCCCTCCCCCGCTCATGCTCACGTGTTTTCTCTCTCTCTCAAAAATAAATAAAATCTTTTTAAAAAATAAAAAAAAAAACCTGCTCAAGACAAACAAACAAAAAAGAAACCTAGCTTGGTCTTTAAATTAGAAATAAAAGTCTGACAAAATGCAGTTGATTCTTGAACCGTTTGGGGGTTGGGGTACCACTCCCCGCACAGTCGATAATCCATGGATAACTTTTGATTCCCCCCGGAACGTAACTACTTAAAGCCTCCTGTTGAAGCCTTACTGATAATATAGAGTTGATGAACACGTATTTTGTGTTCTATGTATCACATACTGTACTCCTATGATAATGTAAGCTAGAAATACAGAAAATGTTATCTTAAAAAATCTCAAGAAAGAGAACATACATTTACAGTCCTGTCCTGTACGTATCGGGAAAAAATCTGCACGTAAGTGAATCCACGCAGTTCAAACTCGTGTTGTTCAAGGGTCAGCTGTACGACCCTCCCTTGGCTTCCTAAGTGTTAATTTGTTGTCTTACTCACTAGAATAATAATATGATGTCAGTTAGATTTTGTGATCAACGGCTCAGAGTTCAAAGAAGGAACTGAGCCTTTTTTAACATCGATGTTACATGCTTATTAAAAGCCAAAACTTAATTGGTAGTGTTTTTCAAGTTTGACGAGAGGAAGGACACTGATGTGTCTTAAGGATAAGTCAGTGTATTGCATTTGCTGAACAGGTGCACCCAACAGGTGAAAGGTTATTAACACTTAGCACCCTTGATGTGACCCAATTTCGAGTGCGGAAAAAAAAGGGAGTGAAATAAATGACAGAGCTCAGCTTTCTGTGACTCTGATTGACATTTCAGTTGTTCCTCTAAACTTGCTTTTTTCCCTCTCCATAGAGTATTTTTCATGAAAAATATTCTTAGCGATATCCTGGCCTGGGGCTAGCATGTACTGAAATTAGCATCCCCAAAACCTATAATTACAGGGAACTTGTCTTTTGCATCCAAGCAAAACGTGTCATTTGACGGAATCACCTGCCTGTCACATTTTTAATCAAGGTTAATTGTGAATCATGGGTTGTTTTCAAGAAGACAGCCCAAAAGTAACTACTGGGACTCTTTCCAAAGTTGGAATGAATTTATGACACATTTGATATGGACCGATTATTTATTAAAGTCTATGAAATTTGTCAGGACCGCTGGTGAGAAAGGATTTATTGGAACAACTAATATAAAATGTAATGAAACAGATTACGCCTCCTTATGAAACATTAATATCCATTCAATCTGGTTATTACAACTCTGTATTTGGAATCTCCCCTTTGTGGACGCTGTGAATTCACGTTGTTGATGGTGTTTCAAGTCTTTATGCGCGGCCGAACTGCTCACTAAAAAAGCTTCCGAGAACGAGGGATATATCAAGTTCTGGGTAGTGATTGTCTCACAGCGAAAGGTCGCCTTTGGGGAAAAGAGATCAATAGATTTCAACTCTACTTTATGTCTCTATATATTGATACTTCTCCATCTCCCTCCCTCTCTCTCTCTCTACTCTTGTAGAAGAATAAGAATAACATAGAAACCTAATGTCGAGAGAGGGGGGAGGGGTGGGGAGAGAGTGCAAATGAGCACGCGCACGAGAGGGGCCAATTTGGGGAGGCCGAGTGTTTCCACCGTATTCTTATTCATCCAGCAGGATTATATAAGGTACTCTTTTTGGCTTAACCAGACAATGGGTACTAAGGACCCCCATTTTCCCCAGGAAGGTGGTAGACGATCACTTGTAAAGATTGTTAATATAAACCACGAGTGTATAGAAGTTTGAAGAGGTAAGAGCTCGATTGTTCCGGAATCAGGGAGATAACTTCTTAGATGGTTATGTGTGTATTTTCAATTTCAATGTCCCCCTAACTTGGGTTAGTAAGGGATGCTCCGTTCTCATAACTAGCCAAGCGACGGGTATGATTTGTCTTAGGTTTCCATCTTCTAGAAGCAGACTCTGAAATGAAGGTTCAAGTGAAAATAGTTTCTTTGGGAGGTGTTGGCACAAAATGCTGTAAGGGAGTGGAGATGGAGAGCGGGAATGGAAGAAGGTTATAAAGGATGTGTTGTTGAGCCAGTCAGCACTGTGGGGCGATCGGAGTTTAGTCACAGCGTATAAAGGATCTATTTCCTAAGAATGGGGAAGATCTACGGTCTCAAATGGTGGTGCCATGTTTTCTGAGCACCCCCCTCAGGAGCCGCTAGGAAAATGGTAGAGGTAAGATCCATTCTTCCAAATTATGGCTCAGAAGAACTCAGGACATTTATAAGTAACTTAACACATTGTCATTATTCAGAAATTATTTCTCACCACCTATTACTAGATGACAACCTGAGTAACACTGTGCCTTATTCCATCATTTTAAAAATTGTGAAACCTAGAGAATCAGCTGAGTCCTTCCCAACCCCATAATTGGAAATGCATATGGAATTTACACATTAAACCGCACAGACAGAAGGAGGAGGCAATGTGCTCTGTGAACTCATTCTTAGAAGCCATGATCTCATGTCGCTGCGCCTACTTTAAAAGCACTCCCTGCCAAAAAACCGTATTATAAATAAAATCTGTGTGGGGCGCCTAGGTGGCTTAGTTGGTTAAGCATCCGACTTCGGCTCAGGTCATGATCGTGCGGTTCGTGAGTTCAAGCCCCGCGTGGGGCTCTGTGCTGACAGCTCAGAGCCTGGAGCCTGCTTTGGAATCTGTGTCTCCCTCTCTCTCTCCCCTGCTCATGCTCATGCTCTCTCTCTCTCTCTCTCAAAAATAAATAAACATTAAAAGTTTTTCATAATAAATAAATAAATAAATAAATAAACTCTGTGTTCTACAAATAGTTTCACGCTTCCATATATTGCATAGCTCTTTCAAAATTTTGGATTATTAATGAATAATCTCATTTGCTTTCCAAGTTTTAAATAGTTATTTATCTTATTTGAGGACACTGTGATTGGTATTCAGAAACAATTTTAAAGATGACATAGCCTCTTTGCAGTGGGGTCGGGAATGCGATTTATGAAGGCAGCTGTAGCTAGGAAATTGAATTGCCCATCTGTCAACCACCTGTGACTTTAAAAGTAAGGGCAAAAACAATACGTTTAATTAACCGAATTCACACAGTAGGTGTCAGGTAAGTAATTCTTTTAGGCTACTTGTTGCCTAAAGGAAACATAAAGTGAGAAGTGTTTGTATAATCTGTAGATCTGGGCCACGTTGGCCAGTTTCATATCCCAATGTGTGACCCAGGCACAATTTGCACACATGAATAAGCGGTAGTTTAAATTTGTAAAACAACCTTCGGAATTATCCATCGGCATTATTCACATAAAAAGAAATGTATCATTCACTTTTTAAAAATGCATACCCTAAACATTTCAACTCTAGCATCTGGGGGTATCTGCTGTATAAGAACCACACTTTAACTCGGAGGGACGCAAGGCAGTGGTCAAAGGACAATCCAACTACCAGACCTGTGTTTGTTATTAAAATAATGGAATACTACTTGGCAATGAGAAAGAATGAAAACCTGCCATTTGCAACAACGTGGATGGAACTGGGAGGGTTTTATGCTAAGTGAAATAAGTCAATCAGAGAAAGACAGATACCATGTTTTCACTCATATGTGGATCTTGAGACACTTAGCAGAAGACGATGGGGGAGGGAAGGGGGAAAAATAGTTACAAACAGAGCGAGAGGGAGGCAAACCATAAGAGACTCTTCAATACAGAGAACAAACTGCAGGTGGTTGGGGGGGTGGGTTAGAGAGGGAAAATGGGGGATGGGCATTGAGGAGGGCACTTGTGGGGATGAGCACTGGGGTGTTGTATGTAAGCGGTGAATCACGGGAATCTATCCCCAAAACCAAGAGCACACTGTATACGCTGTATGTTAGCCAACTTGACGATAAACTATATTTTTAAAAAAATTTTTTTTTTCAACGTTTTTTATTTATTTTTGGGACAGAGAGAGACAGAGCATGAACAGGGGAGGGGCAGAGAGAGAGGGAGACACAGAATCGGAAACAGGCTCCAGGCTCCGAGCCATCAGCCCAGAGCCTGACGCGGGGCTCGAACTCACAGACCGCGAGATCGTGACCTGGCTGAAGTCGGACGCTTAACCGACTGCGCCACCCAGGCGCCCCGACGATAAACTATATTAAAAATTAACAAAAGAGTAAATTTCTTTTTTAAATGTCTCACACTTATTTGTCTACATGGACAACTAATGCCTAATGACTAGTTGTGTTTCCACGATGTTATGGACGGAGGGAGAAAAAGCCATGCGAGTCACATCAGGGTTTGCTCCTCCTGTGTCTCTATCAGACGTAGACCTCGGGTCCCTTTCAGACCTGCACCTGTTTTCTGAATTCCTTGTTTCTCTTTATGGCTGGTCGTGCTAGCACGCGGATGCACTGGATATTTTCCCGAGAACAACCTTGTTTGTCAAGCCAGTTCTAGAGAGCAGCGGGCGAACGGCGCTCTGCCCTCGTGCTTTCCAGCAGGAAAGACATGATACCTCACAGATAAGTAGGAGACATATTAATAAATACAATGTTAATGCATTTGACACAACTTCCTTATGAACATAAAAGCAATACATGCCTATTAAAGATAATCCGGGAAATACATTGACAATACAAAGAGAATAACAATCCTATTTAATCACAACACCCAGATAAAAACCACTCTTGCTGTTTCGATATACTTTCTGTTAGTCTCACACACACACACACACACACACACACACACACATTTAAATAAAGAATCTATTTGTGCAATTTAGACCCCTCAACTTTACTTCATGTAAAGTTTCGGTGGTAAGTTCTCAATGTCTTTTGAATTCCAAATGCTAATAAAATAATCCAATGAAATACAAGAAAGCCCACAGTTTCAATTCAATAATGCTTTTTAGAAGATTACTGGCTTATGGCTCTACTGATCAGCATTGTTGCTGGTTCTGGCTTTGCCTGGTACCAAGTTGATTTGTGTGCATGTACGGGGGACCTCAGCCGTGGAAAATATTTGCTGTGGAAATACGAGCCATTGAGTTACTTGATGGATGGAATCCCAGTGTCTCTTTTTTTTTTTTAATATGAAATTTATTGTCAGACTGGTTTCCATACAACACCCAGTGCTCATCCCAACAGGTGACCTCCTCAATGCCCATCACCCACCCTCCCACCTTCAACCCTCATTTGTCCTCAGTTTTTTTTTTTTTTTTTTTAATTTTTTTTTTTTTTCAACGTTTATTTTATTTTTTGGGACAGAGAGAGACAGAGCATGAACGGGGGAGGGACAGAGAGAGAGGGAGACACAGAATTGGAAACAGGCTCCAGGCTCTGAGCCATCAGCCCAGAGCCTGACGCGGGGCTCGAACTCACGGACCGTGAGATCGTGACCTGGCTGAAGTCGGACGCTTAACCGACTGCGCCACCCAGGCGCCCCTGTCCTCAGTTTTAAGAGTCTCTTATGTTCTGGCTCTCTCCCTCTCTAACCTCTTTTTTTTTCCCCCCTCCCCCATGGTCTTCTGTTAAGTTTCACAAGATCTACATAAGGGTGCAAACATACGGTATCTGTCTTTTTCTGGCTGACTTATTTCACTTAGCATCACACTCTCCAGTTCCGTCCACGTTGCTACAAAGGGTCAGATTTCATTCTTTCTCATTGCCACATAGTATTCCATTGTGTACATAAACCACAATTTCCTTATCCATTCATCGGTTGATGGACCAGCGTTTCTTTTTTTTTTTTTAATTTTTTTAAACGTTTATTTATTTTTGAGACAGGGAGAGACAGAGCATGAATGGGGGAGGGTCAGAGAGAGAGGGAGACACAGAATCTGAAACAGGCTCCAGGCTCTGAGCTGTCAGCACAGAGCCCGACGCGGGGCTTGAACTCACGAACCGCGAGATCATGACCTGAGCCGAAGTCGGACGCTCAACCGACTGAGCCACCCAAGCGCCCCAAGGACCAGCGTTTCTTACACTGGTACCTCTACTGGACCATGGCGGAAGCACACGTGATAAATGTGGAGACGAAGGAGAGGTCCCATTATGTCAAGGAATGGGGGCGTTCAAGAAGAACTGATGCTGTGGAGAAGAAAAGAAACAATATGATGGGTGGAAACATGAGTGCACGGGGTTTCTGTAGCGCCCTGTGATGGCAGCCTTCGACTACATCAGTCTGCTGCTTGGACCACCTCTCTTGCTTAGTTCCTACTAGGCATTTGAATTAGGTTTTCAGCACACTTAGGGTGGAGACTGTCTTGCTTCTTGTTTTTTTTCTGCATGCAATACAGTGTTCAGTCGAGCGTAGGGTGGGCTAATTGGGGTGAACCAGGTTGTGCTAAAAACAAAACAAACAAAAAACCCAAAAACAAACCCAAACTCTCAGTGGCTTGTAAGAATGAGAGTGTTTTCCTGGCATGTTGAATGACTCACATGGATCAGTGGGGTAAGGGACTCTGTCACTGTGCTCACTCAGGGACTCAGGAGAATGAATCTCGATCTAAAGACAAGCCTTTATAATCATGGAGGCAGAGGAGAGAGCTCCAGAGTCAAGACCAAGCAAGTAAAAGCTTCCACATTCATGTGTTTATCCGCTCAAACAACTCACACGGCCTCACCTAACCACAAGGGAGTCTGTCCGAATGATCCCGCTCTTTTGTCCGAGGGGGAGGGGACATGGGTATCGGAAGAGTGTCCCGTTCATCTAGTTCTGCCTCAGCACACAACAAACACCTGCCAGATGAACACACTGAACACACATCGAGTGGTGTCTTTGAACTTGACACGTGTATTCGAAGAACATTTATTAATTACATTCTCTGTGCCAGGCAGGACAGTGGGCACCAGGGAAGGGGCGTCAGACTGCACGGGGAAACACTCAAAGAGGGGGAAATTCTGTTAGATTACCCGCTTAAACACGAGTTCTGTCACCCACCACTTTGTATTGAAGCCTGCAACTTTCAATTCCAGGAGATGGCCTCGTTTTGGAAATGTGGAATCAGTATGTGGAACAATAATTTTCATCAGATGCAAACTTTTGTTTAGGTAGACACAATTGGGGGTCTTTCCTGTTCATCGCTGACAGTTAAGATATGTCAATAGCGTCTTTCAGGACGGCCATTTTCTGCACCATCAGTGTGATGAAAAACTCTGTTGTCACAGGCATTGTTTTACAGCCCAGGACCCGCTTCATACTCACTAATTCAGAACGTCCACAGGCGGGCACTTGTGTGTCGAAATACTCTCCTGTACAATGAAAGCATCATAGAGAAAGAACACACGTTTAGCTAATAGTATGTCCTCTGTGCGTAACACGGAAAAAGTCCAGAATAAATATTTGTGGTAGATTAATACGCACTGATAGTTAAGAACCTGGGAAAAACGAGGCATCCTACAAGGATGTAAGCAAATGCCACTTCATAAGGGATCCTGCTGACCTGTAAGGATGGATACAGAAGATGATTTTCTTTGGATCCTTTCCTCCAACCTCCACATGGATGGAGAAGGGCGGTTGTGAGTAGATGGGTCCTCAAGAAATGTGGGATGTTCTCCTCACTTCAAGAACATGAAAGATGCCCCTGTGGATGGGGTAAGAAACCTCCAGATGTAGTGTCCCAGAAGCCCCTTGTCCCAGGTTTGCGGTGGGCACTGGAGCACAGGAGGCTGACAGAAACTCGACATACCTTCCAACTGGCTCCCTGCATTCCGGTCCAGCTCTTAGTGGCCAAAGTAAGTCCATGGTGAGCAGACTTGTCCCTTGTGACTTGGGGACGAGGACTATGTGCAAACAACCTTCCATAGGAATGGCATCATCATCATTATCACGGCCACCATCACTTCCTGTCACGATTATTTATCACTATCATTAGGAATCTTAATCCTTCTCGCCATCTGAACACCCTTCATCATCTGCTTTCTGCTTCCTTCATGCCCCCACCCCCAAATCCAACCACACTAAATCATTACTGACTCTAATTGACATAAAGAATGGGCTTTTGCCTCTTTTTATAATGCATCACACAATGTGACAATACGGCTGGCATACAGACAGCCCCAGAAGTATTTGATGAATGAGTGGATCAACGCTGGTCTTAGAGCCTTCAAAGGCAGTACAAAAAATACCCTGCTTTGTATTTACGTGATTGAGTGTGTGTATTTGGAACATGTGTGTTAGATACTCACGCATGAATATCATGTATACAGACAGGCGTGTGCTTGATTGTACACATACAGGTCCTGTGTGCACATATATTTGAGCGCATGTACTCACAGCTGTTAAAATGCTTTCAGCCGCTGTGTATTATTAGTGTATTGGTGATGAACTCGTGTGACTTTAGTTTGTCCGGTGGTTTATGAAGGTTGAGCCAGGACCCTGGGAGAAAAGCCGAGGAAAAGAAAGTTCATAGTGTTGATGGCGGTGATGATGATGGGGAACCTGCTGGGCAGTGAAATCTGTGCAGAACTTCCAGGTGCAAATCGGGATGTTACACAGGTGAGAGGGAGACGTGACCCCTGATGCCTGCAAAAGGGGGCAAACCACCTTCCGCTGTCCTAACAACGTCTACAAACCAACCTGTTGCCAAGGGTGCTTCGGCAGGACTATAAAACCACAGCAGGAAAAACAGAATAAAAGGAAATAATGGAAAGCTAGTTACTAAACGAAAACACTTCTCATCATTAATTATCCTGTGTGATCAACTCCTCTGATTTTGCATTAACTTCTTGGATTAACTACTGCCTACAACCCTTCTGTGCTCTTGAGAGTTTCTAAATTTCCTCTTCTTTTTCAAGAACAGTAACTTTAGGGACACCTGGGTGGCTCAGCCAGTGAAGCATCCGACTCTTGACTTTGGCTCAGGTCATGATCTCGCGGTTCGTAAGTTTGAGCCACGCATTGGGCTCTGCGCTGACAGTGCAGAGCCTGCTTGCGATTCTCTCTCTCCTCCTCTTTCTCTCCTCTACTCCAGTTGCACTCTCCTCTCTCAAAATAAATAAAATTGAAAAATAACAATAACCTTCACTAAAAAAATCGTTAATAAAAAAGAACAGTAACTCTAATGATGTCTCTGGATCTGATAGACAAAAATTTTACAAGAATTGTGTAGAATCATAATTTCCTTTCTCAAAATCTCCATAGGCGCTCTCCTCTTTTATTGTTGCTGTTGTTAAAAATAAAAATAAAAGGCATGCTCTTAGTTCAAGTCGATAGTGCTTATATTTCTTTTTAAAAATTTTTTTGAATGTTTATTTATTTTTGAGAGAGAGAGAGAGAGAGCATGAGCGGGAGAGGGGCAGAGAGAGAGGGAGACCCAGAATCAGAAGCAGGCTCCAGGCTCTGAGGCATCAGCACAGAGCCCGATGCAGGGCTCGAACTCACAAGCCGTGAGATCATGACCTGAGCCGAAGTCGGACGCTCAACTGGCTGAGCCACCCAGGGCCCCCATAGTGCTTATATTTCTTATTAGAACTTTCCCAAATAGTACAAAAAAGATGACGGACATGGAAAAATCAAACCTTCTAAGAACTTATCCATCAGCAGCTTTGTTAGAGAATCATCATTGGGGAAGATAACGTACAAATGACAGAAAGGCGATCACGGTTTAATGGGTATAAATTGCAGCCCCCTGCTTATCGGTGTCTGTTGCCCAGTTTATTAAAACCCAAACTCTGCTTCTCAGCCCATGTGACCATCTGATCGGCACACGAGCACCAGACCACTGCAAATGACAACACATTCCCCAGATGTAGAGGATCTAGAGAACCCATTGGGTAATCGATGACTGGTTTTTAAACAGGGAGGCATATGCCAAAGGTGTTGGACTGGCTTGTGGAAATAGGATGGCTTGGAGAGACAGAGCCGCCCGAGTTACAGGGTTGAGATCTGGGCATGGTTTTGCTCCGGTAAGTAGGGCATATAGCAAGCCATGTGCCGGTCATGCTGTAAATGTATATCTACCCTCCAAATTCAGGCCTAGAACTCATCCATAGGAAGTCAGAAACGTCAGCTGATTTCTTACGTCCCTACATTACACTTTTCTGAGTTTGTACCTTTTTTGTAAAAGCGATGTTATTTTGGAAATGCTATTTGGAACCAAACGATTTAGAAATCGAGGACTACGTAAGTGTTCTAAAGACCATAGATGGCCATTTACTTGTAATTTTTTTAATGTTTATTTATTTTTGAGAGACAGACAGACAGACAGGCTGAGAGTGGGGTGGGGGGGCAGAGAGAGAAAGGGAGACACAGAATCCGAAGCAGGCTCCAAGCTCTGGGCTGTCAGCACAGAGCCCCATGTGGGGCTTGAACCCATCAACCGTGAGATCATGACCTGAGCCAAAGTTGGATGCTTAACAGACTGAGCCACCCAGGTGCCCCGATGACCATTGACTTTTAGATGTATTGCTACATGGGAAGATTCTCCAATTATTCATAGATTTTATTTTTCCTTTGGAGAGGTAGTATTATTTTTTTCTAAGATTTTAAAGTAATCTCTACACCCAATGTGGGGCTCGAACCCACAACCCTGAAATCAAAAGTCACATGCTGCACTGACTGAGCCCACCAGGTGCCCCTGGGAAAGTAAGATTTTAATAATAAAAACAATTTTTTTCTAATCTTCACTGTCTATGTTTTCCTAAAACTTGTTATGTATTAAAATGCTTTTTGGGGGGCGCCTGGGTGGCTCAGTCGGTTGAGCGGCAGACTTCAGCTCAGGTCACGATCTCGCGATCCATGAGTTCGAGCCCCGTGTTGGGCTCTGTGCTGACAGCTCGGAGCCTGGAGCCTGTTTCGGATTCTATATCTCCCTCTCTCTCTGACCCTCCCCCGTTCATGTTCTGTCTGTCTCTGTCTCAAAAATAAATAAACGTTGAAAAAAAATTTTTTAATGCTTTTTTTAAGTTTAAAAATATTCAACAATATGTTTTCTAAAGGAGAGAGAGATGCAAATTTGCATGGAGGAAGTGTAGGTTTGTCAGGGAGCAATGAGATACTCACTCGGGAGTCTTCCTCTCTGTCGCGTTCCATTCAGATTGAAAATGATGGTTTTCATGGCTACAATTAGCTCCCAACAATTTATGTTCACCCTTGCTGGGGCTCAGACCTTCCTCACGTTTTTAATTCCTTTGAGGGAACTAAACAGATTTTGCTTTGCCCATAATATGGAACGTTGGAAAAAGCACTGCTCTCAAAACCAAAGGCAGACGAACTAAAAACCACAGCTTACGTCTAACCTACCACCGAGCTGAGCTTGCTGGGCTGTTTTGCACCCTGAAGCCCATCGAGGGCCAGGGAGCCTCGGACGGCACGGACTGTTCCAGATGTGCAGAGCACCAGGGAAGGGATGACCGCCCAGAACTGGGTAGGGCACATTTCAAGAAGCTGCTAACGGCTGGGAGCGGGCAGCGTGAGGTTATGGAACCTCCAGCCGTCCTGGACATAAGGAGAAGTTGCATACACCTGCAGAGTGTTCCCTGAGCCCCGCACCCCTCCCCCACCCCCAACTTCTGCTCATGAGAAAGGCAGGAGTGAAAACGGAGAAAGGCTGTGTTGGTGGCACAGGTGAGTGGAGGCAGCTTTGGCTGGAAAAGCACGATCCCGTACACCTGTCCCCCTGCCCCCATGGGGTCCTTTCCTCCTATGACGCAAAGCTTTGAGGCTACCTGCCTGGCCAGCAACATGCTTGAGTTTGCCCCTTGCAGAAGACTTTGGGGCAGGGGAGGGTTGTGTATGGCGGTCTCGGAAGGCAAATCCAGAAAGCACGCTGTGGCAGAGAAACGTGCCCCTCCCGAGCTTCCAGAATCCCTCGGTGGAAGGTGGGGCAGTCACTAATGGCGAGGGTGATCAGCCGGTTTGGGTTCCAGATCCGAGTCGGTTCTGCACGGTTTACTCCAAGCCCGCATTCCATATCACGACGATTCCAAAGCCACCGTGTGCTCTGAACGCTCACACATTTTTGCCCCTAATAACAGTAATCACTTAGGTCTGACAGTGTATTATGGCAAACTTTTTACCTAACCAAGTGTGAAAGAGAAAATCATTATGTGTCTGCTGATTGTTGTCATATACTATTTTATTTATCAACAACACTTCCTCCATGAATGATTTAATACGAAGAGGCATAAAATATGCATGTGTTTGGAAATCCAATTATTCAGCTGAAAAGCTCTCTCTTACTACGGCTTCCTTTTCTCGGCTGCTCTCCAGTTTCCCTTTGAACGTCCGGAAGGGTGATGTTTGCCCCTGGCTCTTTCTGGAGGTCAGATGGGTCACCTGCCATGTCGCTCTGAGAAAACGGGAGCTATTAGTTCAGGATCCAGTAGGAAATCTAACTCAGGAGAATCACAAAATCGGGCTTAAACTGTGTTTAAAGTCATGGTTTAAAGCTGTTTAGAATACACCAGCGATGTATTGAACATGTATTAGGTTCCAGACTCGGTGGCGAACAACCTGAACAAAGCCCAGCCTCCCATCAACTTACATCCGGGTGAGGAATACAGTCGATGAACAGACTGCTGAATAGCAAGCAAGGTCATGAACACTGTGGTGGGAGGCACAGGGTGTCCCAGGACAGTATAGCAGGGGCACGGGTCAGATGTGAGGGCTTAGGAAAGGCTTCCTCAGAAATTTAGGTCCACGCTGAGGAATAAACTGATTGAAGTGGGTCCAGCAAAGGGAGTCAAGGGAAGTCAGGGGAAGTCTTCAGGCAGGGGGAGCAGCAGGTGCTGACCTAAATGTCAGTCCACACGCCTCCCATGCACGCACCGCCCAGCCCTGTGTGCATGTCTGTACCTCCCCTCCTGTCCAGCTGCTAAAGGAGACCTGAGGGCGGAGGGAGTAATGCCTCCCCTCCAAGAAACCATCAGTCAATCAGTATTTAACAACCCCTCTGCTTAAAAAAAAAAATGTAATGTTTATCTATATTTGACAGAGGGAGGCAGAGTGGGACCAGGGAAGGGGCAGAGAAAGAGAGACACAGAATCCGAAGCAGGCTCCAGGCTCCGAGCTGTCAGCACAGAGCCCGATGCAGGGATCGAACCCACAAGCAGTGAGATCATGACCTGAGCGGAAGTCGGATGCTCAACCTAGTGAGCCACGCAGCTGCCCCTAACCCCTTCAGCCCTGAATCTTGTGTGGCCCCAGGACTGCTGCGGTCTACGTGACCGTGTGGCAACGTGCCATTTCCGAGCCCAGCTTACCAGGGTTCGCCTGCTTCTGTTTTCCTTCTTGAACTTTGCCTCCAGCGTGAGAGTGAGCCCGGGCCAGCCTGCTCAGGACGAGAGACCATGACGGGGCTCGGCCAGTCTTCCCAGCTGAGTTCGTCTGAAATTTCCCTACAGCCAACTGGAGGAAGAGAAACCCCAAACCCACAAAAACTCACTAAGCTTAAACCTGTCAAGGTCAGCACAACTGCCTGGTGTATGCATTGTCCTCTGAATAACAGTAAGTGTTCATTGTTTGTGGTTGTTGAATGTGGGGGTTACTTATTACACAGCATTGCCATGGCAACAGCTAACAGATACAAAACACGGCATGATTATGTGGGCGTATTTTTAGGTTTGGAGAGTGAGTTCATTATGCAATACACAGCTTTTGACCACCTTTCTGCTATCTGCACCATCCCTCACGGCCCTCTCCCTGGCCCTTCGGTCCCTAGTAAATAGATTCCCATTTATCCTTTAGCCAATAGGGAAAAAGTCGTTGGGGGTTTCATAGTTGACAACTGGTTTAAACACCAGAATGACTAACGACGTATTAGAGACTTAAAAATACTCCACAATGTGATTCGTTCTGATTTCAGTTGTTCACCACATAAGAGTCTCCTGTATCCATTTAGCAAAGGTCAACCTTCACCCACTTGAAGACAAGGCAGGGAGTATGTTGGGCAGACATGGAGTGTCTCACAAAAGTGTATCTTAGTTCCAAAGACCCTGACCTGTTAGTTAAAACCGAGTGTACGTAGGCATCCTTCATTAGCAGAACGCTGTGGATGTCCAAACTTCCTAAACTTTTTTTCTCTACATGTGTTCAATATTCCAGACTTTCTTCGCTCCATTGGCTTAAAGGAAACGCCTCACCTTTGAACCCCTCTAACCTTCAAATGTCTCCACTGTTCTTGTTTGTTTTGTTTTGTTTTCTTTTCTTTTCTTTTTCTTTTTTTTTTTTTACATTTATTTATTTTTGGGAGACAGAGAAACAGAGCACACGTGAGGGGGACAGAGAGAGAAGGAGACAGAATCCCATGTAGGCACCAGGCTCTGAGCTGTCAGCACAGAGCCCGACGCGGGGCTCGAACTCACGGACCGCGGGATCATGACCTAAGTTGAAGTCGGACGCTTAACCACCCAGGAGCCCCATCCATTGTTCTTTTTTGGTTACTCAGGTAGCAGCTCAGAGCAGAGACACTTATCACCCGCTGGGACAGATGCAGCCGTTAGACTTCCTTAGTGAAAATGCTGACTCCACATTTGCATCCTTGCGGGGACGATCTGAATCCAGACAGCTCAAAAACCCCTCTCCTGATTCCACTCCACTGCACCTTTCAAACTGGTAACATCAATTAAATTGAACTTCCTGCCTGAACTGCTGTTTGGATCTTATTTTCTCCTTTCGGAGAAACTCCGTTTCCCTTGACTGTAAGCGATGGGCTCGCCAACCCACCCCAAACACACGGACCCTTGGGATCGACCCCACGTTGCAAGTTGGTCCTGTCTGTTTTTCTCACCTATGTGATTCTCTGGTGAAGAAGGAGGCTGGAGATGACTTCACTGTGGTCCCCTTAGAAAAGCCAGAGATGGGACAGGATTGTGACCTGCATGCTCACCACGGCTCCTCGCTGACGGACTGGAAGGGGAGACCACAGAAACCATTTGGCTCTATTTTGATTTCTCTCCTCTTCGATTATTCGCACACATCCCAGGGGCAGACAGACTGGCTGCCGAGTCTCCGGGAGAGTCCAGGAGAAGGGATAATAACCTCCCTTCTCCTATGACGACTCTGGAAGAAAATGAAGCGATTGACTTGGATTCTAGATTATTCATCCCAGAATAAGAGAGCCCTACGTTTCAAATTAGGTGCACAGAATTCCTTTCAAGAGGATAAATCTGAGTTCGTCATTAACATCTTCATCAACGTCTATTTTCTTTTTTCCCTTCAACAGACCCGTATCTCTCTCGGAACACACCATGCCTTCTGTGCGACGCTGGAATCGGGGGTGAATCTGGTGTGGTTCCTGCTCTCAAGGATCTACGAAGCTTCCAGTGTGCTCTATTTCTGATGTTAGCTTTCATTGGATTTTCTCGTGGTGCACAAAAACTGCCGTGTTTCTTTCAGGAAAAAGGAGACAATTCACATTTAATGATTCTATATCCTTCGGTGGGAGGAAGGTCACAGATGGGTGTGGGAAGGTCACAAATCCTTGCGCTCCTGAACTCACTTGTGACTTGTTTTGACCGATGTAACGCGAACCACAAATGACAGTCGTCACTTGCACCACGAAGCTGTAAGAGTCAGCGTGCTCTTTGCCATGTTCTCTTTTTCCATTGGCATGACGACCAGCAATGGTCCTGGGAGGCGATGCTTCACCAGCCGGGTCCCCAGCAAGGAGTGGAGAAAAGCCACAGCCCATTCCCAATGAATATGCAGAATGTGTAGGAATTAAGCATTTGACTACAGCGGGCATAGATACTCTGATAATCCTCACTGACGTAACATGATAGCGACCCCCAGGAGAGAGCACAGTTTACATCGTGTTTTATTACCTTGTATATATGTCTAAAGCTCCTGATCGCCCTGTCCTCTGAATGTCTTCCCTCTGACATGACATCGGTAACTCCACATTTCTATGATTATGTATCTATCGTTCCTTAAACGTAAATCTGTGATACTGGGTGTGGGTAGAATGTCGCCGTGCGGGGGCCACAGGTGGATGGGCAGAGAGATGAAAAGGTGCACGGACCAGACACCCTGTCCCCACAGGTCCCATGCGCACACCTCGCCCTGACGGGCCAACCGTAAATTCGAACTGCATTTTCATAAGTAAGAAAAGCTGCTTAGGGATTCACGAGGGTGAGCTCACCCCAGGGAAGGGAAAACAGCCGTGTTCTTCCTTCCTGGCACATGGCCTGCTGACCCTGGAAACTTACTTGGGATTGATGAATATTTATGAAAACTACCATTTCAATTAAAAGATAAATGCTCCAGGCTCAATTAATTGGGCTGAAGGAAAAAAAAATAAAATAAAAGACTCGCTTGGGTTCCAGATAACAAATGAGGGCAGAGGTTGTCTTTGTTCAGAGCCCCAGAAAACAGCTCGGGAGTTAGAGATTTAGGGAAGGGGCACACCCCGAAAGCATTTCTAAACCAACTGACTTTGAAAACGCATCTGCCGTCTTGACTCGTTGACCTGAATCACCGGGGGGTGGGACTGGGTTTTAAGGCAAAGCAGTAAAAGTCGGAAGCTGTGTTACCAAAAGCCACGTCCCATGGGCACCCAGGGCACCACCTCTGCTTCTGTCCAGTCCCCCCAAACCTGGGGAGGCGCCGGGAGCCTCCGCCTGACCCCTGTTATCATTGCCATTCAGTGCAGAGAGCGACACGGGTGGGACCCAGCCCACAGTGACCCACGAATCTCTTCCAAACTCCCGGTGTTGTTGGGGAGACAGGCTGGTGAGTATCTAGGAAGTCACTAACCAGGTTGTTTAAGAAGACTTGTTTCTTGGGGCGCCTGGGGGCTCAGTTAAGCATCCGACTCCAGCTCAGGTTATGATCTCGTGGTTTGTGAGATCGAGCCCCACGTCGGGCTCTGGGCTGACAGCTCAGACCCTGGAACCTGCTTCAGATTCTGTGTCTCCCCGTCTCTCTGCCTGCTTGTGTGCTCTCTCTCAAAATAAATGCAGAAGAAGAAGGAGAAGCAGCAGCCTTTCTTCTCTATGATTGATTGTCCCTGTTGTCTTTATTTTAAACGCGCTTTCATGGTGCCCACGGTGAGTCCTATAAATAAGTGAAACAGAGCGGACAGAGAGGCACCAGGGTGCAGAGCTCAGGATGTTTGATTTGTGTTTCACAGTAAATGAAATCAGTTCCCGTTTAGGGCAAACCAGGGCGGGCGGCCACCCCCGGGAGTAGGGGCCGAGCTTCTAAAGAAGGAAGTTCCCTGCGCGACGCTCACTTAGCATTGCGAGGGCTCCGGGCCTCCTCTCTGCTCTGCTTTTCACAGTCCCCAGATATCGGCCCCCAAGACTGTGTTCACAAGCGCGGGGAGGACAGAGTAAAGATAACCCTTCTGACGACTTGATTGCAGGAAGCTCAGTGTCCGTGTGAGGGACGCCATTTGGCTATGAGTAAGAGGAAACATATTAATTGCTGATTTTGCATTTCAATTGTTTTAAAAGCAAAGAGAAACAATAAATAATCCTTGAGAGAGGTCCTTCAAAGCTGCTGCAGAAAATATACAGAAATGTTGTGCATCTGGTTAATATTTGCTCTAAAAGGCTGCTTCTGAGAGGCCTAAAGGTATTAAGTCCCCAAGAGATCTCTCCGTACAGCATCACCAAGGGTCATCCTGATGGGACCTCGGTCTCGGTTGCCGTGGACCCTACGTCTCCGGGGCCCTGACTCAGAGAGGGGCCCGTCTGCCACCCTGGGTTCTCGGCCCCCCCATCCGCACCTCGCTGTGCCCCATTTCCTGATCCACATGGCATCACAGCCAGGCGGGGACAGCTGGCTGGGGGAGCAGAGCCGTGAGTCTGTAGGTACAGGCTCCCGGGTTTTCCAGTGTCCACAGATCAGTCTTAGAAAGATGGGACACAGTCTGTAAATAACATGGTAAAAATTAACACTGAACCTTCTCTTCCATGAAATCATTCAAAGGCAACAAAGAGAACAACTAACCAAAGTGCAATTTTCTCTTTTCTATGAAACTGTTAGAATGTTCATGTCACGTAAGGGAAGCAATGCCAGCCACATCAGTGCTGGCGAAACGCAGACAAAAGAAGAGGAAAGAACAATTACGGATCTATCGATCGAAGGGAGAGCCAGGGGAAATAAAGATTTTGAATATCAAGTCCCACCTGGCAAACCAAACTACTCAGAGCCCTTTTGGTTCATAACGGGGACAGGAGACAGGCCAGGATGGATTTCCTGGAAATGGTTTCATTCCAAGAAGCAGAAGAGACGGGCCAGGGGAAAATGTTTTTCCAGATAAGCCCTATTGGCAAACACAGCTGCCGAGTTTCCAAAAGGTCACAGAGAAGGTTGTCCAGTGCACCCTCGGAGGATAGAAGGTGCCTTTAGCAATATAGAAAGTATCCTTAAGGCATTTTCTTACTTGTAGAAAGAATTAGCAAGAGTGGAAGGCCTCAATGTGACGTCAAGCTGCTTGGCCTGGAGATTCGCAGGTGCCGTTGGACTCACACAAGCAGCCGTGTACTCTGGACGCCCTTGTTTGCTGTGTCCACACGAAACATTCTGTGCCTTCACTTGAAGTGAAGGAAAACACAGCAGAAAGAGAGAGACAAGGAGCGCTTTTCTGAGTTTCGAGTTTTGCAATTCATGGCCCTCATGGGGACCAGAACGTGCTCATGGGTGACTACAGAATGCTTAGGCGACTTCATAAATTGACAGTGCACACACACACGCACACACACACACACACACACACACACACACTCACGATTCTCCTCAAAGATTAAACCCCCTCTAATAGGTTAGGTGGGACAGGGAACACGTCATACACTACGGGTGTAGGGCCCTGAAAATCGAGACCCTTTGTACTGTCCTGCTGACTGCTCAACAGGAGACACCGGCAACATCACAAACACTCAGCACATTTTAAAGCAGACGATAGGAAGAGACGTCATCTGGCCTGTCCCTTCCACTTCTCGGAATGAAACCATTTCCAGGAAATCCACGACCTGGTGTCTCCCGTTCCTGTAATTAACAAAAAGGGCCTGCTTTTCCTGTTTGAGCCCAAGGAAATAGCACAACCCCAGCTTAGAATATAACTTATGATCTTCCCGGGAGCCAGGCGTGGGGGAGCAGTGTGGAGCCCCATCTGCTGCCCCGGAGAGAGGCTGGCCATGACATCTGGGACCTGCGTCTGGGACCAGGCGGGGGCTCCGCGGTGGCCCTGCACGGGCCGCCACAGCATGCCAGCTACCAGCCCAGACGGCCATACGGACATCTCTTCAAGGCCGTGCCCCCAGTACCCGGGGATGAACTGGTCCCTGCCCCAGAATTTAGAGAAGCAAAGGAACCCTCAAGAGTCTGAGATGTACAGCAAGGAGGCTTAACACAGAAATTGGGTTCATTTACGGAACATCCTTTTGGTGACTTTTGAATTTATGGCCTGAAACCTTGGGTGCGCGTTCTACGCAGACCTGTGAGGTCTGACCCGTGCCTCCCACTGTCTCTGCAGGAACCGAGAGTGACCTCTTTACAAGCTTCACAAGAGCACATGCGGGCAAATCTGTAAAAGCACTCCGATAAATAAGAAGGACCCTGTGCCCTGCAGCCCTCTTACTCTGCATGTTTTTGTGACGGTACAGCCTTTCCTATCGCTATGCGTATTAATAAGAGTCAAGGAGGCGGGTTACCCTTGCTTTCCCCACGCCGGAAAGCCTGCTATTATGTTGGGAGTGAACGTTGCTGGCAGCTCTCCTTAGTGGAGACCCCAGCCCGCCGCACGCCATTCCCAGAAGGAGGAAAAGCATGGCTACCGACGGATGGTTGCACTGTTGAACGGGTCAGCTCTGCGGATCCCCACCGTGAAAATTAAAGAACATTGGAGGGACACCTTCAGAGCTGCAGGAGAGGCAAAGCGAGTGATGGGGAAAAACGCACGTTTGTGTTGTCTTTTAGATACGTGTCAGTCCGCGTCCCTAGGAAATCACACTCGGGCCCACTGGGAGAAAGTCAAGACACAGACTGGGGCGCCCTGGGACCCAGGTCTTGGACACGGTGTTGACGTTACAGAATAAAGTCAGGGCTGCATGTGAATGGTCCCAGACTGATGGCAGACACAGCCTCCCGTTACAACATGGTGGTCACCATAAGCGAAAGGGCATCTGGCCGTCTATGGCTCCTCATTAAATGGCCAACGAATCCTTCCAGCCTCTCCCTCCAGCTCTAATTTTTAGCCAAGCTGGAGAACACAGTTGTGCCAGAGCTGAAGACAGTGCAGGAGAGGGGAGGGAGGCTGGGGTGAGGACAGAAAGGAGGTTGCCGGATTTTACGCGTGCATCCTCTTTGAAATGTAAATGGGAATGCCGTTAGGTCTGGTAAATACCAAATCGATACAGTAGAAATGAGTGGCTGCTATAGAAAATTCCAGCTCGGTAGTCATTCCCGAGAGACCCATTCCCTTTCTTAAATGGGGAGTGTAGAAAGTATGATGATGTACCGTCACCCAATAAACCACCTGCCTCGTGTGTCCAGAGAGACCAAAAGGAAGCTGTAATTGGGAAATCATTTCTCACCATGTGGTTTAACGTAGTTTAATGTTGGGGTGGGGGCCGCCTAGAAGCGCACCCCTTCCCCGGCCACATTCCACCAGAGGCACATGACCCCACGGTGGGGGAGGAACACCAAAGAGGTGTTGCAGTTTCATTTATTGAGTAGGGCAAGCAATTTATCCTAGATTTATGGAACCTGGGAACATACGGCATCAATCTCCATGCTTATGATCTTTCCACTGTGTTTCCTATCTTCGAAAACACCAAGACGCCAGGAATTCTGAGTCTTGGGACCCAGAATACTAACCACATGCAGCATGCAATGAAGCACAAGCTAAGTGCTCCAGTCACGAGCACCTGTTAGTTTAGAGAATGGCCATGATAGCAGATATCGTGGAATTTAAAACTTTATCGGCGATCTAAAAAGCAACAGTACCAACTGAGCCTCCTTCCAAGGCAGACCAAGAGAATGCCGTTCTATCCGAACTCAGCAGAAATCCATCGATTGCTGAGAAGAGTTCTCGCCTGGATCGATCCCTCCTCCTCATTCACTGACAAGATCCTGGGCCTCAGTTGGACGCGCTCGCTCCGACACGAAACAGCACCAGTTCCATCTTCTGAGTATGTTTGTCACGTCATCAAAGTGGCCGAGGAAAGCAGCGCTGAGTTAAAAGAAACACTAAATTGCCTCCTTCCTGCTTATGGAAAAATCGATTTATCTTGAGGTCACACATGGTTTTCGTCCTGTTATACTGCAAAACGCACTTCTGAGAGTCCGTTTAGTGTTATGGGATGGCGTGTGCAATATTAAAACGTGGCCAGGCTGTGAGCGCCCAGCCAGGAGCCCAGCCATCGACGTGGTTCTCATGCGTGCTTCTTCCCTGCACGACAGCGAGGGAGCCTGCCTCTGGTTAGGGGACCAGGCGGGAGGAAGGGTCATGGTAGCATCAGTCTTTTTTTTTTTAATGTTTATTTATTTTTGAGAGAGAGAGAGACACAGGGAGACAGAGCATGAGCGGGACAGGAGCAGAGAGAGAGCGGGAGACACAGAATCCGAAGCAGGCTCCAGGCTGCGAGCTGTCGGCACAGAGCCTGACGCGAGGCTCGAACCCACGAACTGCAAGAAATCATGACCGGAACTGAAGTCAGACGCTCAACTGACTGAGGCACCACGGCGCCCCACACTAGCATCAGTCTTAAATTCCTCCTGGAGCTGAAGCATCAGTGGACACTGGAAAGACATGCATGGTCCTGGATGGACAGCGTCATTACCGTTTCTGGATGCAGAGAGCACTGCGCCTCACAGGTGGTCATGTCAGCTGGCTCGCCCGTGCAGGCAGGTTTAGACATGAAGTCCACTTTGCAAACATCAGGAACAGGTCTGTGGCCTTGGGTTAGGTGGGTTTCTGACCATACTCGGAAGCAAAGCCCTTGCTTACCTCTGTGCACAAAGAAAAGAGACAGTTCACCTGGAAGAGTTCAGTACAGATCAGTTCCTAAACCAAACCCCAAATCTAGAGATTTACACTGGCAGCGACAGGCTATATTTGGCCCCCGAATATGTTCCTCAATCCCTTTGTTTCTTGCAGGGCTGAGTCTGCTCGATGTTAAAAAAAAAATGTTCACTTAATTGTCAGTATTTGAAACATGGGAGTGGGGTGGGGATGCCATAGCACATTCTGGGTGTCTGCCTTCTCTTGGGAAGCAAAAAGACACTCTTTGTCCGCAGTGGCTTTAAGAAAGAACAAGGAAGTGGTGCCTGGGTGGCTCAGTCGGTGAAGCGGCCGACTTCGGCTCAGGTCATGATCTCAAGGTTTGTGAGTTTGAGCCCCGCGTCGGGCTCTGTGCTGACAGCTCGGAGCCTGGAGCCTGCTTTGGATTCTGTGTCTCCCTCCCTCTCTGACCCTCCCCGTTCATGCTCTGTCTCTCTCTGTCTCAACAATAAATAAACATTAAAAAAACATTTAAGAAAGAACAAGGGAGCATCTTGTACCTTTGGACGGGGCTTGGGCTCCTCAAAATCCTAGTCTCCCCAGCGTCTGTAATTCTGGCCAATTTGATAGTCCCACCTGGCCCTGGTAGGAATGTAAATTTCTCACACCCAAATTAAATAAAAATAAAGTAAAATAAAATACTCACATATATATTTTTTCATACATCCTTCTTACATGAGCCATTCTCTTTATTCAATTTATTTTATTTATTCAATATGAAGTGACCACACCTCTTTCTATTGAATATTTGTTTTTATGCTATTTTAATTTTTTTATTTTAATTTTTTTAACTTTATTTTTTTAGGAGAGACAGAGACAGAGCATGAGCAGGGGAGGGGCAGAGAGAGAGGGCAACACAGAATCCGAAGCAGGCTCCAGGCTCCGAGCCGTCAGTACAGAGCCTGGTGCGGGGCTCGAACTCAGGAGCCGTGAGATCACGACCTGAACCAAAGTCAGACAGACGCCCAACCCACTGAGCCACCCAGCCGCCCCTGTTATTTTCATTTTTGACATTTATGTTGAAGTACAGTTGTCATTGCTGAACACTCTGCATGGCTAAGTGTGATACATCTGGGCTCGGGCTCCCCTGAATTTGATCGTCACCAGGTGTGTGACCTTGGGCAAGTCGTGGACTCCGTGAGCCTCAGTGTCTTCAGCTGTACAAGGGGACAATGATGGGACCTGCCTCTTTGGGTCCTGGGAGTTTAAATGAGATACACAGGACGTAAATGGGAAACCCGGGCCTGGGCCTGGCATACAGAATCCTCTCTGCTGGCATTTCTGTCCCTGCTACCGGCCCATTACCAGTGATTCTGTTCTAAAACAAGGGTTTCAGAATAAAGATCCAGCCCACCACTGCCCATCACTCAGCCTTCCCTTCTGCCTTCATGCAGCCCAGAGATGGAGACGGTCTGAGTTAGCCACGTCTCAAATTTGCCACCGTGATGTTCCCTCCTGTCACCTGGGCTGTTAACCACGTGGGTCCACGAGTCAGGTGAGAACAGCTGCTGATGATTCCCCCGGGAGCCGGGGCAGGCCTGGCGGGAGGAAAGAGTTTTGACACAACGGCATAAAATGGAGCATTTTTTTAAGTTTCCCGGGAATGGCGTGTTTGGGGGTGGCTCAGTTGGTTAAATGTCTGTCTTTGGCTCAGGATCTCGAGGTTGGTGGGTTCAAACCCCACATCAGGCTCTGTGCTGACAGCTCGGAGCCTGGAGCCTGCTTCGGATTCTGTGTCTCCCTCTCTCTCTGCCCCTCCCTGCTCCTACTCGGTCTCCGTCTCTCTCAAAAATAAAGATAAAAAAATTTTTTTAAAAGTTTCCCAGGAATTAAAGCAGAGAAAAGGAAAAGAGAGGCTCCCTAGGTAGCCTCCTTTGGTATAATTTTCTCCTTTTTGTATCTGATAATAACCACCTTGCCCTGTGTCCTACTGATTGGTCTCATAATAGCACAAATGGAATAATTTATTCACTCATTCACGCATGCATTTTTATCTTGAGAACCTGCTTTGTGCCAGCACCGTTTTAGATACTGGGTTTGTTGAGACAAAGACAACAGAGACACTGTCCATCCTCAGGAACGTTCGGTCTAGTGGTTTGGAGACTGCAAAAAGCGACTAATGAAAGCATTTCAGACTCTGACAAAATGTTATTACAAACACAGATCTGGGACAGTAGTCGCAGGTTATAAAAGGGTCTCAAGGAAGGAAACCTGCAGCGTGAGACTGAGCCAGCCATGGGAAGGTCCGGAAGAGTAGCTCTAAGCAGACGGAACAGCGAGTGTGAGGGCCATGAGGTTCTAACGAGGGACGTTCACAGATCAGACAGGCCTCCACAGAGTGTGACAAGCATGGACTCTCCCTGATCCAGCAATTCGATGAGACAGGCATTACTTTCATCCCCATTTTATGGATGAAACAATCGAGGCAGGAATACACATTCTTCTCATGCACACATGGAACATGCATCAGATCAACCACATTCCGGGCCATGAAACACAGAGGCACCAATTCTAAAGAATGGCAATCGTACAATGTCTGCTCAGAAGCCACAATGCAACTAAACAGAAATCAATGACAAAGGTAGTTGGCAAATCCCCAAATTAGAGAGATTAAACAACGCGCTTCCAAATAATACCTGGGTCGAAGAAGACATCTCAGGAGAAATTAAAAACTATTTTGAGCTTAATGAAAATAAAACCATCAGCATGTGCAGGATCGAGCAAAAGCAGAGATAGAGGGGACCGGATAGCATTGAATGCTTATGTTAGGAAAGAAAGGAAGATCAAAGAACAGCGATCTATGTTTTCCACCTTAGGAAACTAGAAAGAGAAGAGCAAGTTAAACCCAAAGTAAGCAGAAGAAAAAGAAGTAATGTGAATTAGAAAAGAAACCAATGAGGGGTGCCTGGGTGGCTTAGTTGGTTGAGCGTCTGACTTTTGGTTTCGGCTCAGGTCATGGCCTCACAGTTCATGGGTTCGAGCCCCACATTGGGTTCTGCACTCACATGCAGAGCCTGCTTGGGATTCTCAAACACAATTTGCCCAAATTCACATAAGATGAAATAGATCATTAATAGGCTTATATATGTTAAGGAAATTGAATCAGGGGTGCCTAGGTGACTCAGTTGGGTAAGCGTCCAACTCTGGATTTTGGCTCAGGTCATGATCTCGTGGTTCATGAGTTCAAGCCACATATCGGGCTCTGTGCTGACAGTGTGGAGCCTGCTTGGGATTCTCTCTCTCCCTCTCTCTGTGCCCCTCCCCTGCTTTCTCTCTCTCTGTCTCTCTCTCAAAAATAAATAGATATATAGATAAATAAATAAATAAACTAAAAAAAGAAATTGAATCAAAATTTATAACCTCCCAAAACAGAAAGCTCCAGGCCCAGAAGCAATGTAAATAAACTGTGGTCCATCCAGACAATGGAATATTATTCGCCATGAAAAAGAAATGAGCTATCAAGCCATGAAAAGACAGAAACGGAAATGCATATTCCTAAGGGAAAGAAGCCAGTTGGGAAAGACTGCATAGGTGCCAGTCGAACCACATGGCAGCCGGAAAAAGGTAAAACTATGCAGACAGTAAAAAGGTTTCCAGGGATGGAGGGAGGGAAGGATGAATGGGCAGAACACAGAGAATTTTTAGGGCCTGGAAATACCCATCCTTAATGATGGATACATGTCATTACACATTGTCCAGACTCAGAATGTGCAAACCAGGAGTGAACCCCCTAAAACAAACCATGGATTTGGGGGGATGATGTCATGTTCATGTAGGTTTATCAGTTATAATGAATGTATCACCTGGTGGGGGATGATGATGATGATGGGGGAGGCTGTGCACGTGTGGAGGCAGAATATAATGAGAAATCTCTTTACTTTCCCTTCAATTCTGCTATAAACCTAAAATTCTAAAGAAGAAAGGAAGGAAGGAAGAAAGAAAGGCAGGGGGAAGAAAGAAAGAAAGAAAGAAAGAAAGAAAGAAAGAAAGAAAGAAAAAGGGGGAAGGAAGGAAGAAAGAAAGAATGAAAGAGGGGAAGGAAGGAAGGAAGAGGGAAAAGGAGGGAGGGAAGGAGGAAAGGAAGGAAAGAAGAAAGAAAGAAAGAAAGAAAGAAAGAAAGAAAGAAAGAAAGAAAGAAAGAAAGAAGGAAGGGGGAAGAAGGAAGGAAGGAAGAAGGAAGGAAGGAAGAAACTGAGACATGGAGAGGTTAATAACTTCCCCGTAAGTGTGAGAAGTAGGAGTTCAGCTGAGATTCTGAGTCTTCCTTCCAGAACCTGGATGCTCCCTGACCTATCTGGGCAGGTCGCCCTCCATGTAGTCACCCACCAGTGTGCTCCCACGCAAGTGTCCCCAGATGACGGACACATGGTCAGGGCTGCCCCTCCCTCATCCACCCGAGACCGTCTTGCTCAACATGTGGCCTCCCCCTGAAACCCAGCAGTTACAATCTCCACTACCATAAACTCGGAGAGCCGAGCAGAGTGGGGAATTGATCGATGGTGGATGCAGAATCCAAAAGAAGATGATTCTCACATTTATGCAAGAAAATTCCAAGGTAGTAAGCAGGGGCTCTTTCTGCTTTTCCACTCAGTATTTTCGTATGTTCCTCCCCAACTTTCGTGCGGGGAGACTGCCGAGAGCTTTGGAGATGAATAATGTACTGTATTGATATCAACTTCTTTCTCCCTAAACCACAGGAAGGCTCAAATGTAAAAAGAGCTGTTGAATCTTTTATTTTTCCCATGACTTTGAAAAGCAGTTCACACAAGCCACTCGGGTTGTGCGTAAATTATCCCTGTCCCTCCTTGGGCGTTGGGTCTGGAGAAGAGAAAACCGGGCGCTCTGCACTCGTCACCCATTAACAAGCTCATTCTAGCTGTGATACAAAGAACTCTGTTGGTGGATTAATTGAAAGTATTGCTGAGTGAGCTGGAGGAAGTCCGCTAATGACTTTGGAAAAGCACTCAAAACAATGACTAGCGGTTAACGAAACTAAACAGGATAATAAACACTGCTGCTGATGTTCTCATGGGGAAAGTCACAAGCCGGAGCAGCCCCTGTCTCAGCGTACAGAGGAGGGGGCGCAGATGGCCGGGACAGTACAACGGCATCTACCTCTGCTTCACCCCTGATCCAAGGATGTGGTCTCCAGGGTCCCCAGGTGAAGCACGGGGTGTGCGTCCAGCACCCCCGGCAAGTGGCTCTCTGAATTCTAATCCTTGACACCCTCCCGTCTTGCAGGGCTGGAAACAAGCCATGCTTTCCAGCACTGCCTTCCAGAGAAGAGGCCCCACCCTCTTCCGCAGAATTGCAAGCACAGAGCACACGTTGGTCTTATATCTAGCATTTCTTATAAAGTGAACAATTATCCGTATGCTTAGTAGCCGTTTTACGTGCTTTCTGATAAGTATATCTTTGAAAATGCTACCAAGTGGACATTAATATCGGTCCACATGTATTTCTAACGACCTCTGTCCTTACGGCCGAGGCAGTGCAGACACAAACGCTTTATTTTGGCCATGACGGCAGGTGATGGTTGTGAAATACACATCCAAGCTCACTTTAGAAACTACGTGAAGACGATAGGATCAGTCAGTTCTCTGTCCTAGACCCTTCGCTCCCGGGTCCTGCAGCTGCTATTTCCACGGTGCATAAGCTCGTCTGGGACAGAGCTGATATTCGTCAACGTGGTGGGGCACTGACTTAGGGGAGGTAATTAAAATCCACAGATCAAACACAGGGATAGAATGCTGTTCTATTCTCGTGTCAAATATTCTTCAAAGCGTCGTCAGAAAGTTTGTTTTCTTAGGAAAGCTACCTTCTCTGCCTTTCCTCCTTCCCTTTATGTCATGAAATAACATGCCTGATAAAGATGTTCAGACACTTCAGCACTGATGAGTCTAGACTTGGATCCCGTAATAAGAGGAGCTTTGAACAAGTTTCTGTACCTGACTCTCGGATTTTTTGTTGTTGTTATTCACTCTGTTTTTGCTTTCCTTCCAGAAACAAGATCTTGCAGGGGCGTCCAAACATCACAAGTATATTTTGTTACAGAGATCCTGACCTACACTGGATATACTGGAAGTGTGAGGATAATTCAGTGTCTTTCTTTTTTGTTTTTTAACATTTATTTATTCTTGAGAGACAGAGAGAGGCAGAGCGTGAGCAGGGGAGGGGGAGAGACAGAGAGAGACACAGAATCTGAAGCAGGCTCCAGGCTCTGAGCTGTTTGTCAGCACAGAGCCCGACTCGGGGCTCGAACTCACGAACTGCGAGACCGTGACCTGAGCTGAAGTCGGACGCTCGACCGACTGAGCCACCCAGGAGCCCCAGGATAATTCAGTTTCTAAAGAGACCCAATTGTTGGGTCTTGCTGAGTATATTTAATAAAGGTAATTATGCTATGTGAATTTATTGTGGCTTGATAATTACTGGATGAGAGACATTTTCAAAAAGATGATTTTTTCACGGTGGCTGGGACACTCAGTGCCCTCCACACACCTGTACCCCTGCACATGCTGCTTCCTCCCAGGACACCCTTCCCTATCTTTAATTTTGAGAGCACTGTGCGCTTCCCCCTCTCCCCCCTACTTTATGGCATGCTCATTGAAGATTCCAGCTTGACATGGAATCTTTCCATCCTCTGTGCTATGGGATAAGTTTGCAGAGACTTCTTCACGGCGACTCCTTTACCTGGTATTATCATCATCTGCTTCCTCTCTCCCAGGTAGTAACTCTATAGGCATGACTTTGTACCCCTGTTTACTGAGCTGTGATATAATGAATTACCGATGCACGATTTAAAGGTATGAGCGACTGAAACGAAGAGATACGTCTTTTAATGTGTCTGAGGACACGGTATGCACAATTTTATACATAGTGTTGCTTCTCAGGTAGTTAAATCGGTAGCAAATGGCAGGGCTTCTGGCACGGTCTAATGGGTGCAGGTATGGTGCACCATGAATATTTCATACCTTAAAGTATGCTTCCGCTCTAGGAAATTATCAACTACGATTTAAGATGGATATTTGCTTGTTAGACCCTCCATGTGAATTATGGTGCTGATGCCCTGGGAGGAGAACTTGTTCTTTCTGGAGCTTCTATCCGTCTTTGAAATGGGCACACGTCACCCCTTCAAGTGATATTTATAAGTCACCTGTTCGCTGATTGTCACCCCTAGAAGATTCCACAAATAATTTTTCAGTTGTGAAAATGGTAGCATACACAGCGGGGTGGGGGTGGGGGAACCGGGGCTTTCGATCAGCGTGTTATGTAACAGATGGATCTTTTCTGGTGTCTCAGCGTCTACCCCCGCTCATCCTTTCGAGGCAGGTTGGAGGCATAAACGATGGACAGGGCGGGCAGGTGAAACATATCTTCCCGCCATGCTTTACAGACTGAAGTAATTTCAAGCTCCATTAAATAATGATTCATCTTTGCCTGGTGATGTACACATTATTCTGGCTTAATACATTTGTTTCTGTGAGCTGATATGCTTCAAAAATCATGTGCACAAGGGCTGGTCAGGACATTCTAGTTATTGTGAGGGTTTTAAAGCTGTTGAAAAATGTGTTGGTGGCTAAGAGTGATGTAATCCTGATATTTTAACTCTAAGCAGGGTGCTGAGCCATGACAGTATTTAATTATCTAGCTGTTGTAAGGCAAATGTTCTGCGATCTGTGCTGTATTTTTACAGAGTGACACTCGGTGGAAGAGGCCAGGACTGGTGTCATTCAAGCTGCCCCCTGCCTTCCCTGAGCATCTCTAGCAGTGCACCTGCTACAGATATAAAAGGGACCCATTTAAATGTTTCAGGAAGTCATGATCTCACAGTTCATGGGTTCGAGCCCCACGTTGGGATCTGTGCTGACAGCTTTGAGCCTGGAGCCTGCTTTGGATTCTGTGTCTCCCTCTCTCTCTGCCCCTGCTCTCTCTCTCTCTCTCTCTCTCTCTGTCTCTCAAAAATAAATAAGCATTGAAAATTTTAGAGAGGTAGCTCAAGGTCAGAGAAGTTCTAAAGATGCCTGACCCTTTAGAAGAAATTAATTCCATTTTGAGCACATCTAATCATGGAAGTCCGAGCAAAACTACTTTAATTTTATTGCCTTCCTTAAGCTCGTAGTTGTTTTTCAGCCAACGTACACTCCTCAGTAGATATTCTCTATGAAAAGAAAGAAGCAAGAACTGAGGGTCTAACATGTAGCTTCATAAAGTTATAGGCTCTCTTCAAGTCCATGGGTAAATACTTTTTTTATATAAGCATAACTACACGAATCGGGCATCTTCCAAGGGCTAGGCGGGTGTCTCAGGATATTGCACATTTCTCAACAGAAAGTTACTGCAGCCAACGCTGAGAGAGGATGTGCTGTGTGCCAAGCACGGCCCTATGAAATACGCATGAGTCTTTTCTTTAATTCTTACAACAATCCACGAGGTGGGTGGCCCTTGTTTTCGTTTCCTATTGCCACTGAAACAAATCACCACCAACAAGACGCGTAAGACGACACAAATTTCTTATCTCACGGTTTTGTACACAGATGTCACCTGGGTGTAACCAAGGTTTTGGCAGGGCTGAGTTCCTTGAAACTCTGGGGATGAACCCGCTTTGAAGCTCATTGAGGGAGTGTTGGTGGAATCGAGCTCCTCGAGGCTGTGAGGTCCCATTTCCTTGACAGCTGTCTTTGGGGGTGTTCCTGAACTTCTAGATCTGCCCACATTTCTGGGGCCGGGTGGTAGTGAGGAGGGGGGGAAGCTTTCCCTTCTCCCGCCTGGGTTCTTGGACTGGTTTTTTCATGATTATGTATTTATTTTGAGGGAAAGAGATAGAGAGAAACAGAGAGAGAGAGAGAGAGAAAGCATGTGTGAGCAGAGGAGGGGCAGAGAGAGAGGGGGAGAGAATCCCAAGCAGACTCCACACTCAGCAAAGAGACCAATGCAGGGCTCCATTCCCTGACCCTGGGATCACGACCTGAGCTGAGATCAAGACTTAGATGCTGAATTGAATGAGCCACCCAGGTGCCCCAGGAACAGCAAATCTGTGAAGAATTAATGAGACAAAGAAATTTGAGCTTGGGGTAGTAAATCAGTGAAGTCACAAAGTTAGTTTATTCCACCTTCTGCGTCGTAATTTCCCTATTTCTGGTGATAAGAATGCCTTCTTATCGGGCGCCTGGGTGGCTCGGTTGGTTAAGCGCCTGACTCTTGATTTCGGCTCAGGTCATGATCTCGTGGCTTCATGGGTTCGAGCCCCACATCGGGCCTTGTGCTGGTAGCGTGGAGTGGAGCCCGCTTGGGATTCTCTCTCTCCCTCTCTCCTCTTCTCCCCACTTCATGCCGTCTCTGTCTCACTCAAAATAAGTAAATAAACCGGGGCGCCTGGGTGGCTCAGTCAGTTAAGCGTCCGACTTCAACTCAGGTCATGATCTCACAGTCTGTGAGTTCGAGCCCCGTGTCGGGCTCTGTGCTGACAGCTCGGAGCCTGGATCCCGCTTCGGATTCTGTGTCTCCCTCTTTCTCTGCCCCTACCCCCGCTCATGCTCTGTCTCTCTGTGTCTCAAAAATAAAATAAAAACATTAAAAAAAAATTAAAAATAAATAAATAAACTTGAAAAAAAAAAAAAGCATGGCATCTACCCTGCTGGTACAGGGCGAGGGCCCGGGAGATTTATTTCCTGCTCTCAGGAAGACAGAGCACAGTCAGAGTGTCCTGTTTCTTAAGTAACTTTAGTTGAAGGTAATCAATACGCCAACGCTGGCATATCTGGGGGTGGCATACTTCGTGTCCCTTTACAGGGTTCATGGCACGGCCTTCCGTCATCTCTAGGGCAGCTCCAGACCTGCTCACACTTGCCATCTCTCTACTCCCCACTCTGTGGCATCTCGCCTCTCTGCCTTCCTGCTCTGCGTCTAGCCCAAGGCCTCCCCCCGGAGGAGGATCCCTGCTTGGAAGGGCTCATTGATTATATCCCTCACACCCAGATAATCCAAGATAGCCTCCCCATCTCAAGAACCATCAACTTTGCTGCATCTGCGCAACCCCCTTCGCTGTGGAACACAGCACATTTCACAGGGCGCGGGTATCTCTCCTGGTTGTTTTTCTGCCCTCTGCACCACTCAGTCTCCCAGCTGGAAGATGAAGGGCCCAGACTACAAGACGTTCATCTGCCCGACAAAGAGGAGCTGATGGATGGTCGCACCGGGAGTAATTCAAGCCCCTCTTCACCTCCGCTCCCACACACCTGTAACCTGCAGCCCATGGTTTATTTCATGCCACCCTTCTGCCAATTCATGTTCCCTCCCAAACCTATCTGCCACTTGTGAAAATCCATCAGTCACGAAGTGTATGGATATACGGGCAGCCGGGAGAACGTCTTCGAGTATTTCGTCACATCGGCACGGTATTATTTTCCGACCGCTGTTTCCATCATCTTAACCCATCCGCGGAATTTCTTTTCTAATTAGCGTTTGGCCCATCTGCCCACGGAAAGCACTTAATCCAGCTCGCAGACGCTGGTGTTAAATGAAGGCAGTGCTGACGTTAACCTCAACAGCTGTGTTTGCTCAACGTGTGTGTCGAAAGGTAGCTCTGACTTCCGTGGTGTTACTCTTCACAGGAGTGGAGCCACTTTTCTGATCCAGTAAAAACCTCTGCTACCTGAGGCCACGGGGAGGATGGGGTTGGGCACGTCGTAGGCAACAAGAACAGGGGCCACAGCCGGACCAGCTGGGTCCAAATCCAGATCCCGTCGCTTATTTGATGGGGCTTTGACAAAGCTACCTAATCCCCCTTGAGCTGATTTGATCCATCCGTATAATGGGTGCGGTACATACAGTTGGTTTGAGAATTAGCAGGCTTTCCACACACAGCAGTTATGGCAAGAGTCCCATAGAGGTGTTTTTACTTCAGACAGGGTGGGATTATTTTTATAATATTGCTTTTTCCCCAACTCTAATCACATACCCTACGGATTATTACTTAGCCTTCTAATCATGACTCAGTATAACAATTATAGACCTTCCTTTTGAGGCTGTGAAAAAACACGGAGGCAGACGTGGGCTTTATTGAGGTCAGTAGATATCTGTTCCAATAACAAGAGGCCAAAACTGATGCTGTCTTGAGTTCTTGTTTCTTCTCTGTGTGAATGTGCGTGTGTGTGAATGTTCGTCTTGTTTTATTTTATTGTCTCTATTAGCTATCACAGCACCTGTCTGTGGTTTAATTCTATTTCCTAATTTGCTGTTTCTTATCTGTGTGGGTTTAGGCACCAAATAATGAGCCTCAAGGTAGTAAATGCAAAGTCATTCCTTTGAGGCTCTTTAGCATCCATCGGTATACAAATGAACTTCACAGGCATGAGCAGCCGTTTTCACTGCACCGAGTTTTTTTTTTTGTTTTTTTTTTTTGCTTGTGCTCTGATTTGGGCACGTGTTCTCACACTCGAAAATTGAAGGGAGAGAGGAGATCTGGAAGGATTTTCCCCTGAATCTGCATATACGGATCTTCCTATGCTTAAAATGGAGTTACGTTCCAAAATATCGAAGTCAACAATGCATTTGACCCTGCCCTAGGGAACACCGTAGCCTGGCCCGGCCTGCCTTAGACGTGCTCCGAACATGGACAGGAGCCTCTGGTTGGGCACAGTCATCCACCACAACTCGTATTTTATTAGGAGGTGTTGACGATCGCCGTGTAATTGACCGAATCCCGTACTGAGAGCGACAAACGGGACACCGTGTGGGTGCAGGGGGCTGTCCATGTACCACCTGTAGATCTTCGGGACCGCGTTTCTGATTGGAAGCTGGGGTCGCTGCCCAGTATGGTGGGAGAGGATGAGGCCTCAGATCGCTGGCCCGGGACGGGATCCAGATTCAAAATTGCAAGTATGGTGTTTCTACTGAATGTGTATTGCTTTTGCATCGTCATAAAGTAAAAAAAAAAAAATACAAGTTGCACCATGGTGAGTCAGGACCATCTGTACTGGAAACATTTTCACCATCAACTGCTCTTGATATGCTAATGTTCCCTTCACAGCGTGCAATCCCGGGTTGCTGTGCAAACACACTGCACTTCTCAAGTCCCCCTCCCCCGATGACAACCCCTTCCCCCCAATTTGGACAGTGTTGAGCAGCATTTACCAAGTTACAGCATGTTCAGAGATCTCATTAACTTCATTGATTCCATTTAAAGTATGACTGATTTATTGACACTTACGTGAGTTAACTAATTAGCCCATAACCGGAGGCCAGGATCCAAATGGAAGAGAAATTATTTCCAGATAGCAGACGGCACAGACTAAAATCTGTCTCAGAGACCCCAAAGCTGAAGAGTGTCAAAGATCCTGGGGTTTAATAATCCGGTTTATCAGTCTCACCTTACGTGAATCCTTTGCAAGCACTCTAAACCAAGATGATAAATTTTAAAAATTATGGAGTACTTTTTTTCAGCGGTTATGCCCTCAGTTCTAAAATTTCCATTATGTTTTTCTCTGAGATTCCATGTCTATAGAACTATTCTAGACCCATTTGTCAAATATATTAATCATGATTCTTAAATCCATATGTAAACACTAAAATATTGCTTTTTTAAATTTATTTACTTTATTAAATGCTGACCATTTACATAAAACAAGTTAGAACTCTGGGCAATGTCGTATTCTTCCACAGCGGTTTTGTTTTATTTTATTTTATTTTATTTTATTTTATTTTATTTTATTATTTATTTAGTTATTTAATATATGAAATTTATTGTCAAATTGGTTTCCATACAACACCCAGTGCACATCCCAAAAGATGCCCTCTTCAATGCCCATCACCTACCCTTCCCTCCATCCCACCCCCCATCAACCCTCAGTTTGTTCTCAGTTTTTAAGAGTTTCTTATGCTTTGGCTCTCTCCCACTCTAACCTCATTTTAGCGGTTTGGTTTTATTTTAGCTGTGGACGGCAGTCAGATCGGAAGTCGTCAACCTTTATCCAACCATCAATTGAGTAGATCTGAGGTTGCATTTTGGTCTTTCAAAGGCTTTGTTTCTGGTTCACTCTTAACCCTAAGTCATAGCCATGTAGTGCTTCCAGTGGAAAACCTGTGTTTTGCATTAAAGCCCAACTTCTTGGTAGGTTGCGACACTGTCTTTTGGCCATTTTTGGCCAATCAGAGCTCAGCTTCTCAGTCCCTAAGAGACAGCTTTCTGCTTATCTTCTTAGCACATCACCCGAGCAAACAGTGGCTCAGCTCTGGCTCACATCCTGTCTTTCCTTCTTTATGAGCCTGAAATTTTGGCTGCCTTGATAACTCTGACCTCTAATTTTTGTCTCCCAAGCTTGTAAGATGTCCAGAAGCTCTACTTGGCTGCCACTTTGGGGTCCGTTTTCTGCTTGGCTCCTCAGGGTACTGTCCCATCAGTTTCAGGGGGCAAACATACCTCAAAGAGAAAAGTGGCCTCGAAGGTTGAAATTCCGTCAGTGGGTTTTCTTTCTCTACGAGACCTCGATTGACTCTCGACTGTCTTGGTAGCTTTCTGACACCTTCCAACAGACTTTTTTCAATCCCGCTTTCCTAGCTGGGTTCAGTGGTGGGTGTAGTTACCTGCCACCTTGTCCACCCCTCGGTGAAATAAATGTTCTCTCCCAGACATTCTGTCTCGTTCAATCTCTAGTCCACTGACTTATTTTTATCTCCTCCCTCCCCACCCTGCCACATTTTTCCGGTTGAGCTAGACCAACGGTTGAGTCGTCAAGCCTCCCAGAAAGTAATCCTGAGAAGGAGCCTCACAATCTGTACCAGACGCACACCTGACAAGGAAACAGATTCTTTCCCCATTTTTAGCCGACTTCGGTCAGCACGCTTGGAGCTTTATGCTTCATTGGGCTCCCTTCAGCGAGTCTACATGGAGCTAATTTTCCATTTGATTTTAAGGCAGTAAAACCCATCAAATAGCTTTTACATCTCTAAAGGGAGGATTCTCATTCATAGTCGCAGGAAAGATCTCAGTGGAATCAAAGTGGCACCCAAGCCTGGGCACAAAGGACAGCGGGAAAGGAAACTGCTAACAGTGATTGACATTATCAGGCTGTTTTTCTCAACCGACAGCATTTCTGGAACCTGGGGAAATGCCATGTTAGTTTTCGAAGGCTTATTTCGGATAAAATGGTGCAGGAAGGAAAAAAACCCCAATTTACAAGATTGTGTATCTTATTAGTCACATGGCACTGAACAATCTCTGTCTTTGAGCGCGTGTGACCATGACTTCACTTTGTAAAAGGAGATCAGCGTGCTGTTTTCCCATCATGCTCGGTGTATTCTTCCAAAGCCAGAGCCCAGAGAATGTGCCAATAATGTCCAATAGAGGGATCGACTATGTTTCCCATCCAGAGACACTGTTTACAAACTATGGTCCTAGATGCATTCGTGTGCTCTTGTAATGTCTTTTGCAGAGCTCCATTTGGTCCTTGTTGCAGTCATCACTAAAATCATACCTGTGTCTTAGCTCCTCTTTTCTGGAGATGTGACACTTGTGTCCTGCCTAGTCAGAGAGACAATGGTTCCATCTGTCCATTCTAGCATTTTGAAGCCTCGTTAACTATCCCAGAAAAGACCATCCTTCTCCATTTCACTGGTGGAAAGATCAAGATCAATTTTCAAAAACACCTTATTAAAGCAATGATAGGTTTAAATAGGAGGTGAGGGACGCCTGGGGGGGCTCAGTCGGTTGAGCGTCTAACTTTGGCTCAGGTCATGATCTCACAGTTCACGCGGTGGAGACAGCTCGGAGCCTGGAGCCTGCTTCAGATTCTGTGTCTCCCTCTCTCTCTGCCCTTCCCCCACTCATGCTCTGTCTCTCTCAAAAATACATAAACATTAAAAAAAACCAAAAGTTGTCTCTAAAAAAATTTTTTTTAAATAAAGAGATGAAACCAGAAGTTGGACAGAAAAATCAACACAGGATGACAAATTTACCAAAATAACATGTGATTCAAAATGCTTGTTATCGGAATGCCCAGCTCTCCAGGACTTTCCCCCACACACACAGTGCCCCCATCCAGAGCCATCTGTGCCTTGCACAGTCCCTGCTCATGAAGACTGCAGTCGTCCGGTGTCGACTCTGGAGGTAGCTCTATCAGTCGCTGTGTCCTTTCTGAACTTGGCAGCAAAGGAGAAAATATGGGTTCTCCCCCTGGATGGATTATCAGCCTCCACTCTGCAGCTGATAACTCAGGATTTCTGATGCTCAAGTGAGGTTTCCCGTGGCAGCTGCTCCAAAGTGATGGATGAAACACACCTGAGGACCCGGGCTGCAAGTGTCCCCTGTGCCCGCCCCCACTCACTACCTGCCTTCCTTCTCGCATCTCGGAACTTCTGCACCTCCACTGAATGTGTGTACGTGTGTTTCCATGGCAACTGCATCAGGAAATCGGGGTGGGGGGCAAGGGGTTCAGGGTACATCTGTTTGTGATGAATTTACCCACATCGCTGAAATGTGGGAGCACAAGTGTTTGAGCTTGCAAAAAAAAAAAAAAAATCAATAGCTTCCTTTCCTTTAAAAGGAACCTTCCAGAGACTGTGCTTGTTGGTCCCAGGGAAACCAATCCGGTAAACATCTGTTCAGCCAGTCTTAAGACTCATCGTGTGAAGTCTGAGGTAGAGGGTATGAGATGCACAAGTAAGTTAAGGAATTTAAAGTTTTTAGGATACAATATGATGTGATTGTTGGGAAAGCCTCAAAGAGCGATTGCACGCACAGTGAAGAAAACTTCTTCCCCCAAGGAAGCCACGGCTGGCACTCCGGCGGCCTTCTAGACCCGGATTAACAGTTCGAGCAAGGAGCAGGTGACCACCAGCCCCGGTCATGCGGGGTCATGCCGAGGACAGTAGACACATTTGTGGCCGGCCTTCCCTCTGCCCAGAGAACTTTCTTCTCTCACTGCTTGTTTTCATTCAAGTCTCTACTGAAATGTTGCTTCCACGGAAAGGACTTCCCCGACCACCCCAAGTAGCAAGCAGCCACCCCTCCAGCCTCCTGTCGTCTCCACCTTTCCCTGCTCGGTGTCCCTTCCAAGCACGATCATGTCATCTGCACTGAGATATGGACCCTGCACTACTTTGCAAGGATAGTGGGCTGGTGTGCAACGTACAGACAGTAGCATCCGTGACCCTGGGCCCAAATCTTGTCCACAAAATAGTGTGGGAGTCATTCTTTTTTCTTTAACTTTTTTTTAAGGTTTAGTTATTTTTGAAGGAGAGAGAGACAGAGTGTGAGCAGGGGAGGGGCAGAGAGAGAGGGGGACACAGAATCCCAAGCAGGCTCCAGGCTCTGAACCATCAGCACAGAGCCCGACGCGGGGCTCGAACCCACGAACCGTGAGATCATGACCTGAGCTGAAGTCGGACGCTCATCTGACTGAGCCACCCAGGCGCCCCAGGAATCATTCTTCACGGAATGACAATCTGAGGTCTGGAGCAGTGAAAGCTGAGACGAGGACATCAGGTTCTCCGAGAGGAAAAACAACAGACTTGTTGGTGGTTATGCTCTATCTCCAAGGATACGTGGATGCCAGGGGAGGAGTCATCCTAACGAAGCGAATATGTTGCTGAGGTACCTTAAATTGGGTGTCTCTCTATTGAAAATGGTATCAGAGATTTTGGGAAATCCATATCCCCATGGCCTCTCTGTGTCTGTCTCTTTGCCTCAGTCTACCTACCCCTACCCTGTCTCTCTCTCTGTCTCTCTCTCTCTCTCTCACACACACACACACACACACACACACCCTCACCTAACCATGCATTTCCATGTTGTCTGGTGTGGTGCAGTCATTGGATTGAACAGAGCAGTTGAGGAAACCCCACTGGCTCTCACTCAGTCCCCAGCATCCCGCCCGTCCATTCTCTGGTTTATAAGCACCCACAACCTCTTTCTCTGGCATACGCAGCAAAAGGTGTGAAAGGGCTAGGGAGGCAGATAATACGATCGCTGATCTTACCAAAATCCATTTGTGGACCCTTCTGAGTAACAGTGAAATGGTGCCTTGGTTAGAAAACCTGGTGACATCTTGCTGGTCGGGGACAGTCTCTTTCTCTAGAGACCTTCCCCAAAAGCTCCGAGGGGGACACTGGCTGGGGAAATCTGAGAAAATGAGCAGGTCTTGGTGAATCCTAAATCTCCAGGCTCAACCAAAATACTCCCACCGGTGAGCAAATTGGGTCTGGCAAACCCTCAGTGACTGAGAAAGGGTGGGTTCCTCACCTGCAAACGGGGGAGACTGTGTGTCACTAAAATGGGGAACAGACTTAGCTGACTCAGTTGCCTTTATTTTACATTATTAGCCAGTGCCTGAATCAGATCTTGCTTGGTTGCAGTCTGTGGGCCTTTGGGTTTGCTGCAGAGGACAGTGGGGACGCCTGGATGTGTCTGTTTCCGTGGGGCTCTGCCCAACTCTCAGAACTGCTATTCATCCTCTGAGCTGCGGGGCAATGTTAGAAATAACATGCAGAGGGAATCTTAACTCTACTCTGTCTGAAAATACATCGTCCTGGATCCCCCAACACCCACTCCTGTGAATGTGCTCGGCACCAGGAGGAAACGTGGCTGCAACGTGGCTCAGGGGGCAGGGGCACTGAGCTGGGGACCCGCCCAGTGGGCCACATGTCCAGAACCCTGTGCCCATTTTCCATCCCACGAGCACCCTAGCGGGTCCTAACCACCTCGCAGATTTCAGGTTTGTGGGAATGAGGTGTGGGAGACAGTAGCGTGGCTGGGATTCTGCCGGCCACAGGATTGCAGACACCCAGCTTATCCCCCTCCCTCCTCCAGGGCTTCTGTTCCCGGTCATGGCCTCCACTGCTACGCCCTGCCTGTCTGCCCACTGGTGGGGAACCCGGGACAGCGGCCATGTCCCCCTTTTGTATCTGCAAGAGGACACAGATTGGGGGGGGGCATTTCAGTCATTTATTTATTATAAGAGTTCCTTGCAATCAAAGAGAGCGGAGCACACGCGAATCAAACAGAACGTGTGCGCGATGTCCCCCTCTGCTTCTGAGTGGCTGGGGTGTAGGCACACTCTGGGGGCCCCTTAGCCTCGTGCCCTGCCCTCAGCACCGCGAATGCCTGCCTCCCATCAGCCCGCACTCCCGGGCATCAGTCTGAGCGAGACGCTGCCTCTAACACAAAAGGGGCTTCTATCAGAGAAACGGAGGCGCTTGTTAATGAAGAGACTAGAAACAGAGCCATAATGAGCTACTGTATCATAACGGAGTGCAAATCACACTGTCCCTGCTATTTACAACTTTCACATGGCACCGGGCGCCCTCATTATGTCCGTGCAATTACTCTATTCAGTGGACTTTTCAGTAAGGGGCTCTCACCACGGCCAGACCCATTTGGAAGCTTCTGTTTCACATGGAAGTTAGAACCTGCTATAAACATTGAGGCACTGTGTATTTATGAGACAGAGTTGTGGTTCGTGGCTCTACAGATGAACCAATTTGTGGGGATGTGAAGCTCTAAGTAGAGAGAAAACTCTTAATGTTTTGGTCTGCCTGTGTGGTAGGCAGACGAGCACACTGCATTACACTCACTATACCTGTCTGGTCAGCATAAGCCTTCCCAGAGAAAGTGCAGTCTGGCCAATGACCTGCAGCTGTGAGCTTTACAAGCTTTGCAAATCCTTGGGACAGCGTTCGGTATATCGTAAGCATATGGCACAGGTTCCTGTTAAGGACACTCAATAGTATCCTTTTGTACAGCGTGCTCACTATGGTTAATAATAAATACTGTGTTGCATATTTGAAATTTGCTAAGAGGGAGGATATAAAAAGTTCTCATCACAAGAAAAAAGTAATTGTAACTATGTGAGGTGATGGATGTTCAGTAGACTTATGTGGTGATGGTTTCCCAACATCCACAGATGTTGAATCCTTAGGTTGTACCTGGGAAGATAGTATAATGTGGTATGTCAATTATACCTCAATAAAAAAGTACAGTAAAACCTTGGTTTGCAAGCATAATTCATTCTGGAAACACGTTTGTAATCCAAAGCATTTGTATGTCAAAGTTAATTTCCCCATGAGAAATAATGGAAACTCAGATGATTCATTTCACAACCCAAAAATATTCATATAAAAATGATTACAGTACTGTAATATAACACAAAATAATAAAGAAAATACAAAGCATAGAGAAAAATAAACAAATTAACCTGAACTTACTTTTGAAAACCTTCGTGGCTGGTGTGAGGGAGACGAGAGTGGAGGGTTATTTTGTAGGACGACTTTCACAATCACTAATGGAACCACTGCTATCTACTGGCTCCATGGAACCTTTTTCTGCATGGGGCCATTGAATATGCTCACACGGATGTTGACTTTATTAATAAACTCTTGTCATATTCTGTATTTAATGTAACTGGCAATGAGGTGGCAGAGGAACGGGTCTATATCCGCAGGCAGCCTGACCTGGAAAGAAGCAAAGCATTTCTAAGCTCACTCTTAGATGGAAAAGCAAAGGACTGTCCACAGGTGCTTTGAAGTGACAGAAAATACACCAGTGCCAGTTTCAGGCACCTTCCAAAGTTCTGAAAAATCACTGATTTCTGCCAGACACTGTGGCCTGAGACTGAGCATGATCACCCACAATCCCGCAGAGAGAGAAAGAGAGGGAGAGAGAGGGAGACAGGAAACAACCAGGGGCTCATTTGTGATCCTGTGACACTCGGTGTCACGTACGACTCGTATTGCAAGACATCACTCGTTTATCGAGTTAGGAGTTATTAGGAATGTTTGCCCATCTTGCAGAACACGCACAGAACAAGTCACTTGCAATCCGAGGTTTTACTGTATTCTTTTAAGGACTTTTAAATATCAATTGAGGACACCTTAAAATTTAGCATTGCTTGCTATCACCAAGTTTCTGGTAAACATTCAAAACTCTGCGGGGCGCCTGGGTGGCGCAGTCGGTTAAGCCTCCGACTTCAGCCAGGTCACGATCTCGCGGTCCGTGAGTTCGAGCCCCGCGTCAGGCTCTGGGCTGATGGCTCGGAGCCTGGAGCCTGTTTCCGATTCTGTGTCTCCCTCTCTCTCTGCCCCTCCCCCGTTCATGCTCTGTCTCTCTCTGTCCCAAAAATAAATAAAAAAAAAAAAAAAAAAAAAAAAAAAAAAAACGTTGGAAAAACTCTGCAAAAATTTAATTTGGGATAAGCGAGTACTGTGCTTTCTCCCCTTAAATTAACACATCAGGCTTTTATATCCAACCTGTTTCCATTGAACTCAACAAATCTTATAATTAGATGATTTTTATCCAAACTGCCCAAGGCCCTTATTCTGACAGACAGAGCCCACCTTCCGGGGGGAGCTAAACTCAATAGCTGCCCAGACAAAGTAAATCTTGGTTTTGTCCAAAAGCTGAGTTCGGCCACCAGCCTTACAGAAAACCAAAGTATTGGCTGAAGGAAGTAACATGAGGTTTTAGTGTCATAAGAGTGAACGTGAAGCTTCCAGCCACTGTAACAAAGGTAACAACAGGAGGCTTTCACATGAGATTAACCTGCACAGAACGTTCTGAGCCTGGAAGCCTCCAGCTGCCTGGGCCTGGACTCACTGTGAAGGCCAGGGTGTGGGCAGTGGCCCCCTGTTCTGGCCAGGTCCCCGGCCAGCTCAGACGTGAGCACACCTGTAGGCGACTGAGGCACCAGGTGGGCTGGCTGAGCCCCAGTCCCTGCTGTGTCCCACGGCCCGGCCCCGGTCCCTACTGCATCCCATGAAGAGCAGGGGCTCCGGGCCCACGTCGGGAGCAGAGGGCTTCTGTCAAACAAAGCCTGTGAGCCCAGTGTCTGTGCCCCAAGACTTACAGCCTCCTGGCATTTCCTGTCGCTTCTTTCTTGCAGCCTGGTCTCTGCTGTGGACACTGGGGCAGGCTGGCGGCTTCAGGGTGGGTCTCGAAGTTGCTGGACGATCTGGAGCACAACCAGAAGACAGAGCCCCGCCTCAAGAGTGATGCACCACAAGTCAGTGCAAGGTCCTCCCCAGGGACACGCTGAGCATGAGCTGTCACAGCCAGAGACAGAGGAGGGGCGTGTGTGGTGTGGGTGGGTGTGTGTGTACACGTGTGTGTGCATGTGCGTGTGGATGTGTGTGAGTGTGGGGGGCGGGGTCTTTGAGGAGGTGGGAGAAAAGGATGAGAGAATTTTTAGGGATCCCCTAAAGGAATCATTACATCTCATCTCTGTGGGAAAAACAGCCCGCGAGCACCTATGTACAGCTTAAACACACTCCATTCAGAAACTTTCAGGTTTTTTTAGAGCACAAACTTAGGCATCTTATCTCACTGGCTTTGAGTGTCAGGTGCTGCTCCAGGAGCGATGATCATCCCCATTTGACAGACAAGAAAACTGAGGTGCAGGGATGCTGAGACCCTGCCAGAGTTCACGGGTGGGCAGGAGGAGGGCTGGGATTCAGACCCGGGCAGTCTGACCCCGAGCCCAAACTGTCCGCTGCTCCCACTCAGGGTCCTGCTGTTCTGTCCCACAGCCGGGTGCCCTGGAAGAGCCCCGTCTTGCCTCTGAACCTCAATTTGCTCTTACTTATAGTGGGATGAGACCATTTCATGGTGAACGTCATCGAGATAAGAAGTAGGCTTACGAGCTGTCATGCCCCGGACACTATGGGCTAACCATCCGAGTCACGCCCTGCTCAGCAGCCCTGTATGCCCAACCCCAGCTGGGCCACCCGGTCCCCCTGCACCTCCACAGACTACCCACGAGGGGAGCTGCCCCCTCCCTCAGACCCCTGCACCACATACACCCCTCCGTTCCCTCCCTCCTGCCACCGTTCCCACCTGAAACGTTCCCTCTGGGGATCCAGGGACAGTACATTCTTCACGGACACCACGGATGATGTCATATCCACTGACTCTTATGGCTTCAAACTGCAATGGCGCAGATGGTCTACACTGCAGTCATGCCCTTTGAGACCTGTCTACACTCACTGTATGCTTGTGTCTTGTCTTGCCAACCAAACTGCAAGCTGTCCAAGCGGCAACTAGGAGACTTTTGCAACATCTCAGGTGCCCAGCGTGGAGCCGGCTTCTCAATGGGTCACGAAAGGGATGTGCTGAACTTTGATGGATCTGACCCTGCCACTCACGGATGTCCCACCTCCTGGACTGCTGCTGGTGACCGTTGTGTTCCAAAGCCAGTCTATTATAAATAATTCACGTCTTATTCTGTCACCAACTCACTACTCACGTAGCGGCCACTCTCCAACCAGAGTGTTGCGGGATGGTTACCCCCCAGCAGCGGGTGGAGGGCTTTGGGGGCCAACCCAGATGCCCATGTGGGCTGTGCATTTGCCCCCCGATAACAAGCATATGTTGTCCCACACGCTAACTGCAAGCTTTCCCTTCCATGTGTTCACACTGAGTCCAAGGAGACGTATCTCTGAGAAAGTATTTTTTAAATAAAAATTGAGGTTACTATGAATGCCGTTGAAAACTCAGGAGAATATGAACCCCATATCCCCGCTCAGAATTATACCCTGTCTCTGAAAACTGGCCTATGCAATTACAAATCCTCAGCAGGCCGTTCAGCCGTAAAAGGAGGGATGTACCGGCTCTTGAAAATTATTTTTCGGCCTCAACAGCGCTTAGAATCCAGTTTTTACTGGTGGGGGTATTTGTCCGTGGCTCTTTCATGGTGGGCAGAGAGTAGCAATCACATGTATCGACCTCGCTGACTTCCTGCCTGTTCACGGTTACAAGAGACGTACGGGAAACACATTTTCTGTGACGGCTCTGTGCTTCAGACCAAGTGAAAAACACAGGAAAACAGAAGCGCCTAATAAGTCCCAACCTTACACAGCGTTGCTGAATATACGGGGGAATCGAGCACAGGGACGTGTGTGGGGAGCCTCAAGAATTGTCTTCCCATGAAACGTTGTTCATCAGAAACACCTTACCCTCCTAATGGAAATGAACAAGAGGAGCGTCCACCTGGGAAATGTTGTTTTATTTACTACGTAACCAATAAACGTTTCTCTTTTTTTGGTTTGTTTTCCCCTTCCTTTTAAAGCAGTTACTGTGAAAAATGTCCAGCACACAAAAAGCCGTGAAGAATAAAAGACATGGGTGTATCACAATATTTAGCTCACAGAAAATAAAAGTATAAATAGACGTAAAGCCCACTGTATACTTTTTCCAAATTTCCGTCTGTTCCTTCCCCCTCCAGAGGTAAAATCTGTCCTAAATTTGCTATTTCCCTGTGTTTTTAGTTAATAATATAGAGCAAAGTTACCAAAATATAGGTAATAAAGAATCACCTTGGAGGGGCGCCTGGGTGGCTCAGGTGGTTGGACACCCAACTTTGTCTCAGGTCATGATCTCGCAGTCCATAGTTTGAGCTCTGCATCGGGCTCTGTGCTGATAGCTCGGACCCTGGAACCTGCTTTGAATTCTGTGTCTCCCTCTGTCTCTTCCCCTTCCTGCTCGTGCTCTGTCTCTCTCAAAAATAAATAAACACTAAAAAAAAAAAAAAAAAAAAAAAAGAATCGACTTGGAAAGACATTGATCATAGACTTTGCCCCAGCACCTTAGCTCTCTTAGTCTTTAGAAACTCCCCTCAGACCTGGTTCCGGGTTCCTGATCCTCAGCTTATGAGAAATAAAGAGAAATAGAGTGACCCCTCCCCACAGCCAGTCAGTTTGCAACGGTGTCCACCAGGGGCGCCGAAGACGAAGTTGGACAAGCAGTGAGCATCCCCACAACCAGGGAAAGAAAATGACCAATCGTGCAATCTTAACATAGTCATGTCTACAGAGCAGTGCTCGGTGTGGTCATTCAAGGTTTAACTCTGCTTTCGGTTTCCGGGAAAGCTTGTGAACTCCCATCCTCAACCCAGGGCCATCAGAAAGTCCTCTGTGAAGGTTTCCTTTTTCTTTTCAGTATGACAGAGCGTCTCTCGATAACATTAGCAAGGCAGGGGTTTACGGACTAGCCGCGAGGGTGTTCACGTACCTGAAAGGTCGGCCGCGACGGGAGACCACACTCGACGGGCTGCAGGTTCGAGTCTGATCACAGGTGTTTCAATTCTTGCCTGACCTCGTTCAAGTCTTTGGGTTCCAGGGGAAGACATCCCAGGGACGGATGCCTCTCTCCCTTGGCCTTTCCAACCAAGATCACATCCGACATGGGAAGAGTTTCATCTCCAAGAGAAAACCCGGTCCCTGTTAACAGAAGAAAGAACAGATATTGGCTGGTTTAGGAGTGCAGACGTCAGTCAGTGAGTGGATGTCAGGCATGATGAAGCAACGGTATTTTTGACATCTCCTTTATGCCCAGAATAAACGTAGATAGCGATAGTAATAGTAACGGGTGAAGGTGGTCAAAAGGTACAGATTTCTCGCTACGAGGGAGTAAGTCCCAGGGTGTAATGCACAGCATGGTGAGTGTAGTTAACAACAGTGGACACATTGCATATTTGAAACTTGCTGAGAGAGTGGATCTTAAACCCTCTCACCACAAGAAATCAATGTGTATCTATGTGAGGTGATGGATGGTAACTAAACCCTGTGATCATTTTGCCACTATTCTTAGAAGGAATCATTACGAAGTCCCCCTAAAATGGATACAATGTTATACATCAATTATATCTCCATTTTTTTAAATAACACATTTTTAATTTTTTTAATGTCTATTTATTTTTGACGAGAGAGAGAGAGAGAGAGAGCATGAGCAGGGGAGGGGCAGAGAGAGAGGGAGACACAGAATCCGAAGCCAGCTCCAGGCTCCGAGCCGTCAGCCCAGAGCCCGACGCGGGGCTCAAACTCACGGACCGCGAGATCGTGACCTGGCTGAAGTCGGACGCTCAACCGACTGCGCCACCCAGGCGCCCCTTTAAACATTTTTTTAAACATTTATTTATTTTCAAGAGACCAAGAGAGACAGCATGAGCTGGGGAGGGGCAGAGAGAGAGGGGGAGACACAGAATCGGAAACGGGCTCCAGGCTCCGAGCCATCAGCCCAGAGCCCGACATGGGGCTCGAAACCACGAACCGTGAGATCATGACCTGGGCTGAAGCCAGATGCCCAACCCACTGAGCCACCCAGGCACCCCTAAATAACAAATTTTTAAAAAATAGCATAAGATGCTTGGAGAACACACACATAGTAATAACTAATGACTGTTAAGCATTTGCTCTATGCTGTGTCTGTTATAAGCGCTTAACATGTACGGACTCTCTTAACTCCACGACCACACTACGTGGTAAATAGCTACTTTTAGTCTCACCTTTAAGATGAAGAAAGACAGAGAAGGCACACGGCAAGTGAGCAGAGCCAGAACTAAGTCCCGGGAATCTCGCTAGAATCTGAGGTTCTGTACCTCTACCTTGGACGGCATTTTGAGACGCAGAGATGAGTCAGAGAGCTCAACTGGTATAAAAACACCAACCACAGAACTCTATTTTTGTTTCTTTCTTTTTTTTTTTTTTTTTTTTTTTTTTTAGGCAGGCTCCACACCCTGGGGAGCATGAGCAAGGAAGGGGCAGAGCGAGAGGGAGACACAGAACCCAAAGCAGGCTCCAGGCTCTGAGCTGTCAGCACAGAGCCCGACGCGGGGCTCGAACTCACGGACCAGGAGATCATGACTTGAGCCGAAGTCGGACGCTCAACCGACTGAGCCTCCCAGGCGCCCCTAGAATTGGCATTTTTAAAAATCTCCACTGGGGCGCCTGGGCGGCTCAGTCAGTTAAGCGTCCGACTTCGGCTCAGGTCATGATCTCACTTCAGCTCAGGTCACGATCTCACGGTCCGTGAGTTCGAGCCCCGCGTCGGGCTCTGTGCTGACAGCTCAGAGCCTGGAGCCTGCTTCCGATTCTGTGTCTCCCTCTCTCTCTGACCCTCCCCCGTTCGTGCTCTGTCTCTCTCTGTCTCAAAAATAAATAAACATTTAAAAAAATTAAAAAAAAAAATCTCCAAAAATAAAAATCAACTTCTTTGAAAGGATCTCCTCTCCTCTCCCTCGTCTTCTTTGTATTCAATGTTTGAGCTACAAACAACAAACACACTTAGCGAAAATTAATTTAAACTCATCTGTGCTTAGGCCAGGACGCTGATCGCTGACAAAGAGGCCAGTGTTAAGTGACAGTAAGGAGTATTTTTCATTCTCTTTTGGGAGAGAAATCTCAGCCACATCATTCTTACTGTCCCATACCTTGTTCAAAACCCTCTGCCACGTCTTCCGTGGGTGTATGGACAAACAATCCGTACAGTGAGATATGGTTCAGGAAAAAGAAACGAGCTATCAAGCCACGAAGAGACGCAGAGGAACCTAAAGTGTGTATTACTAAGTGAAAAAAGCCAGTCTGAAGGGGCTACACACCGTATGCTTCCCGAGACAGGACGTTCTGGAAAAGGCACTGCTAGGAAGACGGTAAAAGGATCAGTGGTGTCCGGGGGCCGGGGGTGAAGGAGGGGATAAACGGATGAATGACAGAGCATTTTTACTGCAGCGACGCTATTCTGTACGACCCTATGGAGGACACGTGTCCTTACGCACTTGTCAAAACCTACGCAGTGGGCAACGCAGGGAGACAACTCTGATGTACTCCGTGGACTTTAGTGGACATCTCTGTATCAGTCCTTTGCTCACCAGTTGTCACAGACCCGCCACACCCATGTCAGATGCTAGCGACGGGGGAGGCTGTGCGGTCGGCGGGGGGGGGGGGGGGGGGACTGTGTATGGAAACTCTCTACTTCCTGCCCAGTTTTTCCATAAACCTAAAACTGCTCTAAAAATAGTCTATTAATTAAAAAAAAAAAAACTATGCTGAAAACAATAAGTGCTATATTTGCAGCCCTGCATTCCGGAGTCAGTCATAACAATATAATTCAATCTTTTCAAGCATGGCGTTTAAAAAAACCCTCGGATTCATCTGTCAAGTTCACGTTACACCACTCAAAATATTTTTGCTGATTTTCTGCAGCAGCATTGGCGAAAGCCAACAGAATGAAGTGCCTCCTTGTCTTTTAGGTAACAGAACACATTTGCATACCTGAAGCGCTCCTGGGAATCCCAGCAAATAGACCCAGAAATCACTTGGGGTAGAAGGACTGGAAGAAAGTGTGTTGTTTCCAGGCATCTTCAATGTTCTCAAGCTTCACTGGATCCTAGTTCCGGAACGACCTGGTGCCATGACGGGCTGTCGTTGACATAAACACCTTGCCTTCTTTGGTTCATTCCTGCTTTGGAACCCCATCATTTTTCACGTAGCGACAAAGCTACTCGAAGTAATTGTTCTAGGATCTATTTCCAGTAAAGTATAATTTATCCGAAGCAGAGAGCCACTGTGAACTCTGGCAGGAGACCCTTTTGCAAAGTTGCAAGGTCGGAAATAAGCAAGTGCATCAATCAGGGAAGTGGTACCCTCTACTGGGAAAATGCAGTCCTTTATTGCACAGAACGGTGTCCCTAACTCTGGCTAAGCATCGACATCATCTTGGAGCATTTCCTGAAAATCGGTTTCTAGCGGGGGTGGGGGGGGGGGTCTGCTTGGGTCCATGTAAATCTGCAAGGAGCTGACATCATCCAAGTTTGAAAGCCACCAGATGCCCCCCCTCTCCCGCCGCCCCAGCTCTCCAGCTGCCTTTATCCCTTGATTTGGTGGCATTTGGTCACTCTGATACCGGCCAAAATACACACACTGAGGGATTTTTTGTCCCCTAAAGCCATATTTCTCCCAGGAAAGAGGAGGCATCTTATATCAGAGCTCTCCCAGTCTCTAGTATCGCTGACTTCTCAGACATTTGATTTTGAGGGACAACAGCAAAAAATAATGTCTGGAGAAAATACGTTCAACCCGAGATGGCTTGAATTAATGCCAGGTTTGGATGCTTATAGATCCTGGAGCTTGAGGCTGAGCAGGGAGAGGAAGATGAGTGGTAGGGGGGAGAAGAGGGTGGAGGAAAGGGAGACAGAAGGGAAGGAGGAAGTGAAGGCAGGGGAATAAAGACGGTGGAAGGAGGGACAGACAGAGGAACTGAGATTCTACAGATTTCGTAGCCATTCCTGCATGTGATCGTTGATTGTTATCAGCAGCCTTTCCTTTTTTCTTTTATTTTTCTTCCCTTATTTTTTTCAACAGCCTTTAAAAAAAGATCATTGAGAGGAAGAAATACTGTCATTGATGCCCCCCAGGCAATAAAACATGTGTGCTCGTGTCATACGAATACGAGTGCGCTGCATGGACCACTCGTCCAGGAGCAACTCACGCACCGATGTGAAATGTTTTGAACAGTCTAGCAAAATGTGAAAACCATGGTGATCCGGAAAACCACCTTAGACCAGTGCTCTGGACAGATGGACCGTGATGCCAAGTATATGGATGGTGAATTTAAATAGAGCGCTCCGGGAAAGATGGGAGTGGAGAGGGCAATACCCCTAAATTGCTAATTTAAAAGAGGTACATATGATTCAGTCACTACTCTAAATATTGACTTTCTTGGGGCGCCTGGGTGGCTCAGTCGGTGAAGCGCCCGACTTCGGCTCAGGTCATGACCTCACGGTTCATGGGTGCGAGCCCCGCGTCGGGCTCCGCGCTGACAGCTATTTAGGCTGAAATGGAGAATACAGAGACTATTTCAAGAATGCAGAGCCCAGGTGGACGGGTTCTGCCATGCACTTCTATTTGCCGCCCTTGCCCCGGGTGCAACCTGCTATTTCTTGGGAACTACAGGGGCCATCCCCTTCCCTACCACCCCGGGGGACTTTTCAAATAGCCTCTGGCTGTCCAGAGGGAAGAGTTTATGCATTTTTAAGCATGTAGAGTGTCGATATATCAATTATGCCTCAGTAAAGCTGTTAAAATAAATGAAAGAGAAAAGTCAACTCTCCGTGATGCATCTGAATATTAGAAGTCGATTCACCAGAAATACATAGGAAGCTTACTTTTGTCGAGTACAATGCAATTGTCAAGACTAACCAGCAATCCGCACGTTTCTTTTTTTTTTTTTTTAACATTTGTTTATTATTGAGAGACAGAGTATGAGTGGGGGAGGGGCAGAGAGAGGATGAGACACGGAATCCGAAACAGGCTCCAGGCTCCGAGCTGTCAGCACAGAGCCCGACGTGGGGCTCGAACTCACGAACTGTGAGATCATGACCTGAGCCGAAGTCAGACGCTTCACCGACTGAGCCCCCAGGCGCCCCGCAATCCACACGTTTCTAAGACCTTTCCATGGATTCATGGATTCATGGTCATGTGAGCTAGAATCAGGCCGGGTGGCAGGCCCTCTGCTCCCAGATGTAACGTACTTATTTGCAGTACGGACTGTTCTAGAGTCATCCCACAGAACCGTGACAGGGCGTATTTGGGGATTTTGCTGAGGCGGATCTTGGTGTCGGCTGCTGGGGAGCCCAAGTGCAGGAGTACGTCCCCTGGCAGTGGTCCAGCCTGACCCCATGCTCACCCGGCTGCCTTTCATTCTCAGGATTCATGGGAAATAATCCTTGTGTTAAGCATGCTAAAATAAACTACTGTTTCTTTTTGTAAAACGACCATCAATTCAGGGAGACAGATTCAACCAAAGTTAGAAAGATTACGACTTAAGTGCCAGGACCTACTCAGGAGGCATCCTGCTGAGAGGTCGTTCGGGATAGAGCCACGAACCTGTGCACATATTTTCATGCCTCCTGGAAGGGTCTCCTGTTGTGCCAGCCCGTGCTTCCTGAGCACCTGTTACGTGTCAGGACGCAGACACGTGTCAGTCGGTGGACATTCGTGGGAGAGTAGACACTCTTGGCCATCTCACTGCCAAATCTGGAGGTGGGGGATATAAAAACAGGAAGACAAAGAATAACTTTTAACAGGGGCGCCGGCAGAAGGCCAAAGAGTAAACCAATCTCGGAGGGCCAGAAGATTCATTGCTGGAATGGATCTGGAAGTGTCATTTGGAAAACGAGCAGGAATTCTACAGGCAGATGAGGGGGGACAGGGACGAGGGATGTGCGGCTGAGCTCAGAACGTAAACAAAGGTCCAAAAAAGCCTATCCTATCCTGTTCCTGGGAGAACAGTCTGGTGTGCCCCAGGACACTTTGCCTTTCGGATACCTCGGTAAACTTGGGGTGTGCTACCTACTCCCACTGGCCTCGTGCACCCCATTCTATCACGACTAAACCAAGCATGGGAGCCAAGAGACTGTGTCTTACTCCAGCGTAGTGTTTAATGACAAGGTCTAAAGCTGTTATGTCATAAGCCCTAAAGTGCCCATGAAGGGCCATTAGTTTCCCTCCACTTCCCTGCTCCGGAACTGGGAATGGGGTTCGTGCTGCATGACTTTGAGCAAAAGAAGTAGAATTGCAACCTTTAAAATTAACTTCATGAGAGAATTTTCTATTTTGACGCAGGAAAATATCGATGCTGCTGCCCGCCCCTGTCTGTATGAAGTCAAAGTCACTTTGTAATTTATTTTTGTGAAATTCTCAGAAAAGTCCGAAGGGACTTTCTAGGTTTTCAGGTTTTTCCAGACTCAGTTAAGAGTGGAGCAGGTTCACATCAGAGTGATTACTTGACCCACAAAGATCTCCCTGGAGGCCACCTCTGTACCCTCCCCTCTCCCCCGCCGCCCCCCGGGGCTGTCCAGGCTCTGCTGTCCAGGCTCTCTGAGCCAAAAGTGCAGACATTCGACCCATGGAAGACCCATCAGGTTCTATCCTCACGGAATCTCAAGCTCGGAATGAAGGCTTCCGGCATGAAATGTGGGTGGGGCCAAGTCACAGGGACAGTTGCAGGACGGAGAAGGGACGCGTTTTGTCGTTGCCAATACTCGATGAAATTGACCACCTGTGTTGTAACGGTCCCTATTACTTTCCTTGTTCATTGGGCCTGTTACCAAAACTTTCCAAATTCTCAAAAGCAGGGTAAGTGACTTTGTTCCTTCCACGCAGGCTCGGTCCCTACGAGAAATGACCCTGCTGGGCCCCCAAGCCGGGTGCTGGACAACCCAGTAGCTCCTTTATAGACTTTCTCCAGGAGGGAGTTTAGCAGACTGGTTGCACAGCCTCTCCTGACCCAGATGAACCTCCCAGTCTAAGTCCGCGGGAGTCTCCTGGCTGCTTTGTCCCACACAGGAGGGGCGTGAGTCCCCAGACCCAAACGCGACCCCGATTCCCTTCAGATCGTCTTCCGTGAAAGAGACGGATGACACCAGCGTAGTTTAAAGTTGCCACGTGAGGGTGGCCATCTTTTCAAATAAATGTGCATCTTTCTCATCCACCACAGTCAGCCGGGGCTGCATTTGGTCGGGATGGTGGGGAGGGCATGACAGTGTGTGTAGATCACGCTGGCATTGCCTTCTTGTGCCTCTGAACCTGGCCCTTGTTTGCACTTTACCTTCATCCTCCCCACCCCCCCGACCCTCCCCACCCCCCCGACCCTCCCCGGGCCGGGTTGGGGGATGCCGTCATTCAGCAGTGACTGATGGACGGATGGAAACAAGGACAGAGAGCGTGAGTCCATCCAGGCGACGCTTGTGTGTCAGACTTCCTTGTGTGCTTCCTCGTCGAGGTGGGAGCTTCTCCAATAATTAGCTGCTGATTCCT